>NC_073707.1:31026442-31335442 GCF_023634085.1 Falco cherrug
AAAAACAGGCACCTGTAGGTTGAGCTTGCCTGGTAGGTATCTGTAAAGTCAGTCACAAAAAACTCTTGGCAGGACACTTCCAAAGCTAAAAGCAGTACTTGAGACTTATACTTTTTGTGATGAGACTCCAGAACTTCATCTATTCGCCCCCAAGCCAAGGGCAGTCCATTCACTACATGGATGGAGCCAAAACACTGGAGGAATCGGTGCCTGCCCCCTGCCCACACGGATGCACAAAGACGTAACACTCCCTGTACTTCAGATCCCATTTTTATTACAAAACAGTGGCATTGCAGGAAATGCAGCATTAGTCTAATTGGGACTCACAGAACTGAAACCTCCCAAATTCCTTTCCTCCACACTGATTGCTGTTTGTTTCTACAGAAATAAAAGCCTAGAGAATAAATTTGACATTGCTCAACGTATTGATTAGGACCATAGATCATAATCAAACCACATATGGCAATACATAGCCAATCCTTGCTCTACTGCTCTTGCTAAAATGCTAAAGCAAGCTGAGCATCTAACCTCAGGCAATGCTTTATACTTACTGGAAATCGATGCATATAGGTCTACAGAATTAGCTTTATCTATATAAGTTTATTTCCAAGAATACAGAAACTTAAAAATCATTCTTATAGTATCAGTTTAGCAGCTCCTAGAAGTAGAACCATAAAAAAAATTAAAAATAGAGAAATCAAACTTATTGTGTGGAAAAGAAGGCCTTTACAAGACACGTATTATTTTTAAATACTTAACAGATCTAAATTTCATGAAGTTCAGCTAAGACTCCTATCATAAACAGTGCTCGAGCACCACAGGATACCAGACAACATCGCAGTATCAGTTTCAGACACTGTTACAAAGGCTGCGAGCCTACAGGGTGAAACAGAACCTTGCTGAATATTATGTACTAACATATTCTGCAGAGCCAGAGACGGCATTGGAGCTTGGTGTGATGTCCAGTAAGAAAAGTCTTGACGACTGGCTTTCAGTTTTCACCAGCCCTAGTTGAGGTCACCAGTGCAAGCAGAACAAACATCTGCAACACAAAACTGCAACCACTCGGCTAAATTTGCCAGCCTACTCTTCTAGTCATTTAAACATCCCTGGATTTCTACTTTATTAAAAAAATTAATCTGAAAGACCTACTTTTACAGCAGTAACATCAATATTTTATATTCTCCCTTTTGCTGTAAAGATATCAGGCTGATTTATATGTTGTTTAAAAAAAAAGTACTGAACCCATCATATTATGTAAAATAAAATACCACCTTTGTCTCCAAGGGAACATCACATTTTAATCCAAGGATACAAAGCTGCAGAAATAGTCTGAGAATTAAATCTCCAATAAAACCCACAGTGGACAAAACGTTAAGATAAAGGAAGCTCTCACATTCCTTAAAAATGTGCTTGCTTTGCAACACAGCATTCCCAGAAGGACTTTAGAAAATTATTATTTTATTTCTCTGACATATTTGGCACATCAGAGTGACAATGCATGTTTAGTAGTGTCCTAAATTGTCACAAATGATCTATTTTAAGTGGCTGAATAAAGAGCCATTAAAAATGTGGCTGCATAGCAATGCTGATCAGCAGCAGCTCTCAGCCCAGCAATCCATCTCTGCCAGCCAGAGTTTTTATTCTACCTTCTTTTCATTCCTTTATTATCTATTTGTAGACTGACCCACTTATTGGCAATAATGTCAAGTTCTTTTTTTTTTTTTTTTTTTTTTATACTCAAAAGCCTAATAAAGTTGTCATGAAAGCAAGTATGTACCTAAAATGTTTCTTTGCATATCTTGCATATCGCATGTTCACAATCTCACAGGCAGGTTCAGGAGCAGCACACCCACCACCGGTTCGACCAAGCCAGCTGTACTGGGGACCTCTTGTTGTAGGGCCAAGATTCCGGCACTTCTAAGGAAAGTGTGAAAGTGTGTGCTTAGTCGTGCACTGAGAGGAGACAGAATCATAGAATAAAACTGGTTTGGGTTGGAGGAGCCCACCTAGCTCCAGCCCCCTGCCCCGGGCAGGGCCACCTCCCCCCAGCCCAGGTTGCCCAGAGCCCCGTCCAGCCTGGCCTTGAGCCCTGCCAGGGACGGGGCACCCACAGCTGCTCTGGGCAGCCTGGGCCAGTATCTTGCCACCCCCACAGCAAAGAATTTCTTCCTTGTATCTAATACAAATCTACATTTTTTTAGTTTAAAACTATTACCCCTTATCATTACAGGGACTACTAAAAGATGACTACCATGGGTTTTTCCTGAAGAATTCTCTGCTAACATCCCCAGAAAGTTCTGAGCACTGGCTTCAGCTTGTTGGTGCAAGATGAGGTACACCTCAGTCCCATCTAACTTTGCAGTGTTTTCTCCTTCAACATATATAAAAAAACATACTAACACAAAGTGCAGTAGTGTAACACAAACACCACACACCACACAGAACAAATTACCCTTGTAACAGCCCCTCTGAGATGTCGCATCGTAACACTGACCATTTTTTTTTGAGTGCTTGCTTTTTCTTTTTGTTTTTCTTCTTTTTTATCTTTAATTTTAAATCAGTGCTCTGGACTAAGTCATAAAACAAAATAATTACCCTACCTCCATTTCATCTAATCTACACAACACAAAATTAGAGTAGTGACACCTTTGCATATATACTTAGGCTCAAGAAAGCATTGGAATCCCTCCAAGGTCAAACACACACTTAAATTATTTCTGAAATAGGGCCAAACTTCCTGGCTTTAAGTGGAAAACAGTAACAAGTAAGGTGCTATAAAAGTTAATCATGGCTTCTTAAATCACATCACATCGGGGGAAAAAAAACATTCGAGAGACCTGTATCTCTTACCTGCCTTGTCTTCTGACACTTTGGGCTGAGAACAGTTAAAAGCATTCACCTTCAGTCTGGGTAACCATTTGATTTTCACTACTTAAAAACTTTCCCGTCAGCAAAACGACTAAATGATCCCATCTCCCACAGACTGCCTAACTTATCCCGCTCAGCAGCACTAATGCTGGGCATTAAACACTGGATGGTACCCCACACAGCCCCAGCTGAGCTCCGCGTTACTGGTACTTTGGATGTATGGCTGGTGGCACTGCGAGCAGCAAATTGTTTTGTTCCTCTGCTTTTCACATGTCACCAATTCTGGCGTTTCCTGCATCCCACACATCCTCAATTAGAGGTCTGATAGCAGCATTTAAACGCGTAAAAGGTTCCTGCAAGAAAGGAGGAAGAACACTTTTCTTCATACCCATTGGGAACAGTACAAGAAAAATGGGCTTAAACAGAAGCGGAGAAGATTTAACTAGGATATTGTGATTTTAGTCTACTACTGAAGAGAGCTAATCAGTAGAACAGATTATTTAGGGATCTCCACCGGGAAAGGTTTTTAAGGACAGGTTAGCCAAACATCTGCCAGGCAGGCAAACAGATCGGAAAATCTTGTAGGAAAGAGGAAAAAGCTCACTTCTGGAGTTTCTGCATCCTTAATTCAGGCAGTACCTTGCATATTGTCAGTGTTTTAGCCAAAAAATAGAGAGGCCAAGTGACCTTCTGTGCTCTAGACAACAAACTGAACGGTAGAAGTGGGATTCTAAACTCAGGGATTTGGGACTCTGGTCCTCCTAGTCTGTCGCAGCAGACCCATTGTATGTGTTCATATACAGACCTATGCATATATGTTTACAAAAACTTTCACAGTCACCTGGTCTACAAACAGGAGGCAATACCCAGGCACAGAGCCAGGGTGACGTGTCTGCACAACGACTCGTTAGCACCCAGCCCTCTTTTGAACACAGCAGAGCAGAATGTTTCAGGTCAGATTATGCACGTTCATCCCGTGCAAGGTTCCCCTGAGGTTAACCTACGTCTCTCCCCTCTCCCACCAGGGAAGGAGGCAGCTGAGGGTGCACCAGTGCCTCGCACTCCCCCTGGAGCGGGGCAGGGGCACGTCCATCCAAACCACCCTTAGCAGCACAAAGAACCTTCCACTTAATCCTTAAGGAACAGAGGAATTTCCCTCCCGGCCTTGCCAGTGCTTTCTCCTTCATCTACAAGTGAATGCTACGTGATATTTTATACGCTATATTTTTATATACATTTTATCTCTCCTTTTTAAGTTTTATTTAATAGCAAACAGCTTGTCTCCTTAACAGTAAAGAGCAAAGCAACAGAAAACAAATTAGTTTCTAAATTTAAAACTGTGTTACGTTGCCAAGGCAACTGAAGATCTACAATTACATAAAGCAAATAATACCTACTTGTAAGAACAGAACCAAAACTAATTCTGGAAAGAGTTGGTCTTAGAGTATAATTACACTAAAATAATAAACTAATAATTTTAAAACACATTTGCAAAACGGGGCTGTAACTGGTTGCATTTAGGAAAGTCAAACACTCCCAGGTTATGCTCAGGAAATGGCTTCCAAGAGACAGGCAATGGAATCTGTATTTGCCTTGTTACAAAAGGTTTATACATCCTCCCGACACAGGCAGAGTGGTCAAAAATCATTTCCTAAAGCAAACAAATCATGTCTTTGAGTCCAAATGCTGTGAGTGAATCGTTCAGCACCCAGCGCTGTAGAGGGGGCACAGCAAGCACAGAGCCACTTTGGCTGGAAAAGATCTTTGAGATCATGAAGTCCCACCATAAACCTAACATTGCCAAGTCCACCACTAAGCCATGTCTCTAAAGATACCCCTGCATAAGGTAATTAAAAATTGATTATTTTCAACTTAAAGGAGCTATAGTCTTCCGTCAGCTCTGGCTGCTTTATTCTGGTGAGTTGTCATCTGCCGAGGCAGGAGCAGGGTGGGTTGCAAGGCACTGCTGCCACCATGTCTCTGCAAAGCAGACTTAGAGCACCCAGACTGATAAACTGTGTACAGCCACAGCTGTTAGCTTCTGCAAATGGTGCTTTCATTAACGATGTTTCTAGGGGATCTTATATCATTCTGACCCTGTTATAACTGTTATTTGTAAACATCCCTGCCATGAACACCCGGGAAGGTTTGGCTTTCTTTTTCCCGTTTTCCCCAAGGTAAACTTTGGCTTACTCTGTTTGTTTAGATTTGCAGTAAATTTAGACTATGGTCACTAGTGAATTTAGAAATAAATCAGGTAGCTGTCTTTCCTTATAGGACTTAACCTCCACATATATTCCCACTAAGTCCTCATGCAAGTCCAATGGTGAACCCTTCCAGGGGTTCTTTATAAACTTTTCATCTTCAGTGTAGCCCAAATGAAAAATTGTGAAAGCTATGGTTGTTTTTTTTTTTCCTTGAGAGCAGTCAGATTCATTCCTGAAAGTGCATCCACTAAAAAGTAAATCCTGAACAAACAGTTAGCCCCCAGCCAGTCAGCTCTGCAGCAGCAAGAGATAGATCTGGACAGAGATCCCAGGTCTCCCATCAGCCCTGCACCATGTGCCAGGGAAGCAGCTGTGGTGAGGGATCCCCCAGCTGACCCCATGGCCCTGCTTTATTCCAAACTACCTCTATAAAAAGAACCAGCCCTGCCTTAGGCACTAACACGTTGGCACTCACATCATCCAGCTCCTCAGCTCCAGTGCCCGTGCAACGGGGTCATAGCATGGATCCATAGGATCCCTTTGCACTCTCACCCTTCATCTTTGAAACCATGTTACATGTTGAGCTGGTGACCCGCCACTTGCAGATGGGCACAGCCAGCAGGGCAAGAGAGTTAGAAGTGCTTTGTGAAACACTCAGCAGCCAGGGCTAGGGTACAACAAAATCAGCAAGGGAACATCTCAGGAAGTCCTGATAGCAGTGCAAACTCGAAAGCAGCAAAGCAATAGGAGACACAGGAGAAAAAAAATATTCCTGTTTGTTTCTAGTAATTCCGTTTGTCCTACATATGCAGATCTGAGGAGACTGTGGAAATCAGGCATGAGAAGTAAAAGCTTTAACATCCGCTGCTGCTGAGCAAAGTACCCACTGAAGGATGCTGTACAGCACCTGTGCATGGAACTAGAAGCTAATCACCTTACTGAGCCCTGCAGCTCCATACCTCAGTAACCCATATGGGACGGCCTTCATAAAAACAGTTACAGAAGGGTAGGAAATGAAAAAAAAAAAAAAACTATAGTCAACTGCCAAATTTCAAAGTAATAGGCACTTCTGGTTGGCCTTCTACAAATGGAAAGAATCCATTACTGAAGGAGATATTCAAAAACCCTTTGTTCTAAAAACAAAAATCAGGTTTAAACCTGAAAATAAGTGTTACATATAGCATATGTTGCACGTTCTTTAATTCAGCTTGGTGTATTTTAGTGGACTGTAAAAAACATGATGAAAACAAAAAACATTCTCCATCAAAATCTGTACAAGGAAAGAAAGACCTGGACTGCAGCTTTGCCCCATGAAGGACATGTTAAAAAAAAAAAAAAGGGTCTTCAACTGCACGTCTGCTGAAGAAAACAAAAATATTGTTGTATCCCTTCAGCTGTCCCCCTCAGCCAACACCGGGGTGACTCCTAGCTGGTGGGCTGCAGCAGCCCCCAAAGCTGAAGCAGAGACACACTACGTAACCGTATACACACACACAAAATAAAACAAAAATTAAAAAAAATAATCCCATTTCTCCACCTTCAACATTTCTGTCATCAAGGACATCTCAGCATCTGCAAATCCACAGCTTTCCCTCCCTAAATCAGCGCAGAGACTCTTGTGAAGACCCGATAAATAAACTGAACCTTCCAAAGATCTACTGTGCAGGTGGTGTTGCAGCAGGATAGATATCTCTGCTGCCTGTCCCGCTCTATTCACAGTTTCCCAAAGGGCGATTTAAAGGCTGAAGAGTTTATGAAAGCTTTCAAGTCCTCTGCTTCCGTAGCTTGCTGTTCTTGAGACAGATGAGTACAGACAAGACTCGGAGAAAGCAGTTTCCAGCTGCAGAATGTATGGGACTGGCAACCCAGTAACAGATTTCTAATTGGATTTGTCTCTTGCTGTTTTCACTTGGGGTGCCTGGCTATCCAAGCGTGTTAGAGCAAGTCTGAGAGCCCCTGGAGCACCAGGGATGCAGTCACTAAAAACGCGTATGGGCACAACACATTGCCTTCCACATGTCCTGCCCATTCGTGAATGGCCACGCTTGTCAAGGGGAGACAGGGAGCACTTCTCCCCAGACATGTCCAAGAAATGTTTGGTGCTTCTTTGTAATGTGTCACAATCCCGCAGCGTGACTGACAAGTCTGATGGTGTTTCAGAAAACTATCTGCTGGATAGGGGGTTTTTTGGGCGTTTTTTTTTTGTTTTTAGGTAAAGCCACAAGATGTAGAGTATTCCTCACTAAAACAGACACTGTACTCAAGACGAACCTTCCAACTCCCTTTTCTGTGTGTGCTATAAAATGAAAAGTTTACAGCAAATCATCTGCTGAAAAAATGTACAGAAAAATCTCTCTGCGCGGCAGGTGCCAGCTAAGCGTTAGTTCAAAATTCAACCCCTCCAAAGGCTGTTCCGTGGGAACGCACTGGGTCTCTGCAAGGGGCAGGCACAGCTCTGAATGCCTGAGCGACAGATTGAAAAACTGAGCCCTGCTCCCTCTGTACGCTGGTGTTAAGACCTCTACGGACACCAGCAAGCTATTCAAATGCCACGGAGGTTGTCCAGACATGTCTGTAAATTAGTTGTGAGTTGTATGTGAAACACAGCTGGGTACCAGGAAGAAACGAGCTCTATGCTGTTCGGAAGAGAGCTCTGGAAGGGCTCCGGGGCCACCGCCACCAGCCCTCTCCCTGCGGACAGGCGTAACCTTCGCCTTGTATCAGCCCCATCCCGCATAAAACCAGTTATGTTGCTTGCCCAGTATTCCCAGTTCTCCTGCAGCTAGAAACCATCCATTAGTTTCCAGCCTAAATCTATTCAAACCTAGCTTATATGTCCTCATCCAGCAGAAAAAAAATCACCCTCCGAACAGCCGCCCCCTTCCTTTTCTTTATCCCCTGATGTACTTATACAGAGCAACCATACCCCTCCTCAGTCCTCGTGTTGCTTAACAAGCAGAGCTGCTGCAGCCTCCGGTGGGACCGGCTCTCCCACCCCCGATCAGCCTTTCCAGACACCTGTCCAGCCCCCGGTAGTTTTTTCCCGGAGCGCTGGCAGCCGCAGCCCCGGACCAGGACAGCACCTCGCACAACACGCTGCATCGCATTAACAGGTCAAAAGCATCCTGCGATCAACCAAACGCCCCGAAGGCCTTTCTCTTCCTGTTGTTGCTGAATGATATTAATCTCATTAGTCCTCAGGACATGACCCTGAACTCGCACTAATTAATTTTATCCTAATTCTATTATTCTAGTCTTCGAGGTCGCTGTCTCCCCAGCTTTGTATCATCAGCAAATTTCATTAGCACTTTTTTACTTTTGTGCCAAGGCCGTTAATGAAAATATTAAATACTGGTCCAACACCAGTCGCTGAGGGACCCACTGACAGCTACCCTCCAACCCAAGACTCGCCCTCTCTCAACACAACCTATTGCTCTCACGTCTTCGGTCTGCTTCTCAAGCGCTTTACAGTTTTCCTATTAAATTCAATTATCCCCTGTTTAGCGAATAATTGCCTTTCTAGAAAGCCTGCTCCATGATTTAGTCTTTGGAGACTAAATAAGATTTGTCTGTTTATGCAGGCAGGAAGGGTACGCGTTGCCCAGATGAGTGGGAAACGATCTCTGGGGCATTGACGCATGCATGAGGCACTGGCCAAAGCTGCCCTGACAGCTTCTGTATGAGCAAGGACCGTGGTCTGAACCCAGAATCCTGCTTTACACCATCCAGAAAGCTAAAATGGCTTGAGGGACTTACCTACACCTCAATTTCCTGAGTGGCTTAGCACCAAGGGTGGTCTCCCATCTCCCTGCTCTTTGATAAAGGAACATATTTCTCATCTGGTGTTTTACAAAGAAAAAAAAAAAAAGAAAAAGAAAAAAAAAGAAAGAAGAAAAAAAATCAAACAAAAATAAAACAAACATCCAGACAAAAAGAACCTTCATATAGCTAACAAAGTTTGCACTGCTAAAATGTCATGAGTATGAGACATTTTCCAGAAGAGTCCCCTGGGCAAAATAGGTATTCCTCTAAGGATATTTTCACTGTTCCTTTTTTCAGAAATGGCACCGACTTCAGTGAGGTTACACCAGGGATTAATTTGACCCACTCTCTTTGATATACTCAAAGCAAATCAATCTTTCATGGGTCTCAAGCTGCGAATACCTGCTCAAATAATTAAAACACTCAGCAGGGAACCCATTCAAAAGGTCATCTTTTAACAAAGATTAATTCTATTTTAACTTATACCCATAAAATTTGAGACAAAATAACAGAAAGCAATGGACTACCCAATGCCTCTCTCATATGGGCATTTAAAAATGCTATTTATTTATACAAGGAGTTTGAAGGAAATTGCACATGCATGTTAAACTCATATCTCATGTAAAATTAATGCAGGATATTGCACTGCTGCTCCCTTGGTGGAGGGTAAATAAAAGCATTTTACTTATTTATTTGTAACCGAATCTATAAGAACGAAAACTGGTTTTATGTTGCAGCATGCTTAAATTCTACATATCCCTAGGTGCAGATAGAGGATTATATGGTACTAATTTAAGCCTTTCTTTTGCAAAACTTTCATGGAGGCATCCAGCTTTCAAACCAAAGGAAAGTCCTTTTTCACACAGCAAATAGTTGCACTGTGCAACATGAAAAGTGTCCGTCTGTATTTCTCTTTCCCTGAACACTTCCTAGGCAAGGAGAGCAGGTAGCTATTAGACTAATTCAATAATGGAAAGTTTTGACAGAATGTACCTGGAACAAGAGCAAGCCCTCGATCCAAACAGGACTGAAATCTCCAAGCCTGGACAGCATCCTTTGGGCATTCAACAGCAGCCCAAGGAAATAAAATTCAGCGTGCCAGTCTTATTTATGATCTGTACCTCAGTCACCAATTGCCATGCTTCAAAAGTGAGACATCTCAAAAGTTATGTAGTTTGTCTAAATAAATCAATTTATTTGAACTAATCCACTTAATCTATCACAGTGTTCTCCATTCCATCATATAGTAGGCATGAGACTGATGGCTAAAAAAAAATAAAAATAAAAAACCAGTACCTAAAAAACAAGTAGTACATATTTCTGGAAGTAGATTATTTCTAAGACCTTTAGTTCCAAGACTTTTATACCTCCTTTCTCTGCATAGGCAAACCCATGCATGTGCTTGGAAGTTTCCAAGACTTGACAACATTTGGACTTTCTTTCAAATTATTTAATTTTTAATAATTCTTTTTAAAGTCCTTGTGAAACTGAAGCCTCAAATCTGACATTCACCATTCTCTTAAGATTATACTAAAAACCCAGTTCAAAATACTGGTAAGTTATATGTCGCTGCATTGATCACAGACCAGAGATTTACACCCCCATGTCTTTATCCTAAGTGCTTCGAACTGGTATCTCACACTGACATTTGGTTTCAAAGGATCTGGAGATGTGAAACAAGAATCAGTTTTTCCAGTATCAGACATTTCATTCAATTCAAACAATGGTAAAATTAAGGACTCTCAAAGAGATATGGGCTTTCCTTTTTTGTAGGAGGGAGATCTCAGGAGATGAGATTTTGATTTCCCACCTGGCTTTCAAAAAAGGAGAGAAAGAAAAACATTCTGCCTCTAAATTTAATTCAACTCTTCAGAAAGGCTACTAATTTCAGGCAGGAAAGAGAAATGCCCTGAAAATTAAAAGAGATGTTAGCAGAAAGTGAAACTGATATTAATATGCTTATCTTCAAGATCAAAAACAAACTCTTACAAGAGCTAAAGAGTGGCTGAACCAAGACAAGATGCTCAGTTTTTAGTGCTGCATTTCGGTAGCAAACACTAAACCAATGGGAAATTCACTTAAAGTCTTACAGAATACCACAGTACCGTTATGAAATACTACAGTATAAAATGGAAAATGCAACAGAACCTTGTAAAGTTAATTACTGTTAGCCCCTACAAAAAAAAAAAATCAAAACAAAATAAATTAAATAAAAAGAATAAAAAGCAGCGCAGCAGCTTTTGCAAACACCGAATGCCAGCATTTATGAGCCCAGGTAGAAAAGGTGTTTCCATTCTTCTCTCATCAAAGCAATAAAGCCCAAGAACTCCTCTCAATCTCTGGAAGCGCTGAGCAGTAGGAACACCGCCGTTGCCACTTCCATTACCTAGACAGCGCACTTCTGCGTAAGCTGCCTGGGGGAGCTCAACTATATATTTCCATTGCTCTTACCTTTGTGACTCTTAACCAAGATTTGTCTTCTAATCCGTGTGTTATTCATCAAATAGCTGCAGAGTTCCAGCCATAGCCTTGCGCCAATGAAAAGAAATCACCAAACACATGACAGAATGTGTAAAACCCCAACCTCAGGGAAGCAGTAAGGTGAAATTTGAAATGCCACATCCATTTTTATTAATCAAAAAATAAAGCAAGTCACGACACGGCAGAAAATTTCAGGAGGTACTGGTATTGTTCCTAGTAATTCCCTAAAAATAAGAAAATTATTTCAGTAATATCTTTTCTTGTCTCTGGATTATTCTGAGCTATTCCCTACTTTAATGGAAAAGATTGTTGCACTGACGCAACACTTGAAGGAGAATTCCAAGTACTTTGAATTCTCCCACAGGTTTTAGCACCTCCGGCTTAAAAAAGCGAGAAGCTGAGACCTGGGGTTGGTTAGTATTTACATTTAGACTGAAGAAATCTAGCTCTTTTTCCAGAAAGGATTACTATGGGGGTTGTTTGGACTGTTTATCCTCTAGGAAATAAACAGTCCCCAGAGGCAAGTGCTGTCAGATAGCTGATTTTTAGTACCCTAGGCATCCACCTTCTGCAATGACAGCGTATGAGCTGTTCCTTTGGAATCCATAAAAGTGACATACTGCTTCTAATGAAAGGAAAGACCTCAGAGACCACAGGTGCTTTTAAAGAATGTATCAGTAAGGTAATATTAAACACAAACAAACAAAAAAAAAAGGCTGCAATTAATCAGAATAATTCAAGAAGAGACCATTGCAAGTATAACAAAAAACAACGAACATCAAAATTCAATACTGATCATTTTGGCAATCAAAATTTTAGAATATGGAGATACCTTTTGTGGGGTCTAGGGTACCAATATACAAGCAGTAACCCTTCATTCTTTCCTGTAAAATAAACATATATTTTTCACAATAAATTATTCTTGGGGTCGGAGGTGTTTTTACTTTTTTTCCTTTAAAAGATTACTTTAAAAACAAAGTAACTTCTTCTAAAAGTTACTATTTCTCTTAGGTATGCTTCGTGGTTCACGTGTATGGCCGCTTTTTTGAGAATATTAAGCTCTAAGAGATAACACTTCAGTTACAACACTTCTCTCATTCAGCACATAACAAGCTGTTGTCTGCAACTGTGCCCTCATAATTACCAAAAAAACCTTTTTCTTTAACAGGAGGAAAGATATATGATAGGAGAAATGCTGCTAGGTCAAGATTAATGAGCAGAGGCAGAAAAAGAGTGCCGTCTGAGGTGTTTGCAGAAACCGAATGTTCCCATCACAGGGTGTATGTCGTTGTCTGAGATCCAAACCTCTTCTCACTTGACCTTTAATAAATTCTTGAAACCCGTAGGGTCACAGCTCTTGCTGATCATCTACTAGTCCTGCCTTCCTCACTGCAGCAACAGGGGTCTACCACTGTGAGATGGATGATAGAGAGGAAAAGTTAGCAGCTCATCTGGGAAGGGTAAATTTTACTCTTTTGATGATGGATGAGAACTATAGGTTTTTCACCCCTCTGCATTCATCTCCATTACCATGCAAGAACTTCAGGTAGGAAAGTAGCCTCGGTATTTCCCAGAACCCTCCTCCCACAGCACCCCCACACGCAGGCACTGCAGTCCCTTTGATGTGCTTTTAAAGAAACATCAGTGCCTCTGAAAAGTCCTGGTTATTGAGGGAGCTTCAAAGTTACTCTGTACCGATCCTGAGAAATTAAACCAGACTGAGATACAAAAGAAAGTAACAGTGAACGAAGGCAAAGACTAAATCAATGCATACTTGAAACACCAACACCAAGCGATGTTCCAGGCTGCTTCATGACCCAGTTCAAATCAAGAAAGGAGATGTGATGGTTATTGAAATTAAGGACAGGACAGGACTTCTTGGAAGCTAACATCGCAGCTAAGCTGAAGACTGCATGGAGGGCCAAGGTAAAAAAACAAACTCTTTTCTTCAGACCCTACCAACTTGTAACATTTCTAATCAGAATTTCAATATACGTCAAAGTCGTGAATACAAAATGAAATATAATGTCTCATTGGGATATTTGTGGACTCTGTGTGTTTCAAAAACTCAGGATACAGCAGACAGTAGGCTAACAAGGAACATGGCAGTTACCAAATGGGAAATCCCTATTGTTTCATGGTTTTTAGTAATTTTGCACCTAGTTTGCAAGAAGGGAAAACAAAGTTCCTTTTTGGAGACAACTTCAAGGAAAATAAGAAAAGCAGTAACAGTTATTGTTGGGCTAGTAAAGGGGACCAATGATGACAGGCTGATCAAACAGAGAACAGCAGAAAATTCTGGAGGCAAGACGAAAGGGAAAGGATACAATAATGGCTTCAGATGGGAAAAGTCACCTCAAAGGAAAAGAATTTGTTCTATATCTCTGCCTGTGGGAGACAGGACAAAAGTATTTGACTTTGCATTTAACAACATTTTTGACAGTAATAATGAGGCACTGGAAAATTCCAACAGGGAAGCATGTAGAAACAGCCAGCAGAGACTCGATGGACATTTTAGTGGGAGAATATCAGTAGATCTGAACTGCAAGTGGGTCTCTGGTCTGGGACCCTACGATTCTGTCCTGCCGCTATCACGGTATGAAGCACACCGTTTGTTTGATGTTGGAAGTAGTGAAACAGAGATGCAGTTGGAGACCCTCAGAGGTGTGCAAAATCTGAAGGACTTCCCATTTTTAGTGTGCGTGTTCTTTTCCGTAGAAACTTTTGATGTTAAGAGTCTAAAATTACAGTGCAAACAGAACCTCACACTTGGTCAAAACTGAATGCCTACATAAAAAAAAAAAAGTACTCATTCTGTTTACATTCATATGACATTTTACATCTTTAAAAGGGTAAAAAGAAAAGCTTTTCTCTTAAGCAGCTGAGTCAAAGGTTACAGACAAGGTAGCGTAACTGCAGTTATCCTACATAGTAAAAGAAATACATGTATTATTCTAGGATTAGCCTTTAGGTGTTAAATATACTTGACCCCTTCTGGTTGTAATATTCTTCCTATTTGTGGATACGCTAACAACCCTTTCAGTCTAGAAAGGTATCCGACTTCTTAAATCACTTGTGTATTTTCATTGCTGACATTCTCAGCACTTGAACCTAACGTAATTAGGAAGTTCCCACAAAAATGTAAACAAAGCCCATTTGTTTCTAACTAATTCGATACATTTGGCATATGTTCCCTTGAAAAATCATACTCTCCTTGGCAGCAGCTTAGGAGCCTAATTATAGATAGACTAGTCATCAAAAATGATACCTTTCCTGTAGTTCCAGGAACAAAACACACTCTGAGGCAATCTATTTCAGGACATACACTCTTCTGCGACTGCCATCCTTACTTGTTCCCACCCTGTGCCTCCGAACGCTGAGCAGGCTGCTCACATCCACACTCTCACGCTGGATGCACTCTCCAGCCTGGCTCCCACCTGCTCCGCACCACACAAACTAGCCACGGAGGCTGGCAATACCCCTCCCTCAAAGGCCATTTTTCAATTTTTCAACTTTCTCCTCCTCTTTCTCTACTGTCTCACCACTGCTGATGAGTTTTTACCCTTGCCTCGCCAGGCTGCATGGCTACCCGTCCCCCTCTGTCCCTACCCAGCATGGCAGCAGGGATCGCTCCCCACCTCCATCAACCTTCCCTGGTTTTATCCTCAGCCACATCCGTGTACGCTCAGAGGCTACCACAAAGAATATCGCACACGCTAGACAAACTGTTCCCAAAACTCTGTGCTCCGCCACCTCCCGCAGTATCGCAGCCCACCCTGCTCAGCCCACAGCTCACCTCCTGCCACATGGTCAGTTTGTAGGCAGGGAGTGGGTCCCTCCCTAGGACTGCGTTGTTGATAAAACACCACAGAAAATGTCACAAGGTAAAAGCACTAAAAATAAACCACTTCTCAAAAAAAACCAAACAAACCAAACCAAAAAACAAAAACAAAACCCACCCAAGCAGTTCAGCAAAAAGGCAAGGCTGGTGCTCTGTATGCAATGCTTCAGTAAGTCACACTGCCAGAGGGCTCTGTTCACCTTCAGTGGTCTGATGCTTCCAGGTTACAGGTGATAGCCCTGAAGTAAGCCAGGAGACACTTCTGATTATTGATGTGTATGGAATGAAGGTTGCAGAGATGCTGAAGGTGCAGACCAGAAAATTGCCCACCTAGAAGTCTTCTATATACAGTGACTAGCCTGTAGAGCTTTGCAGATCACACTTAGGGGCATCTTTCTTGGTTTTAGACTATTAATATTACACTATTTCTAAAAAGTCACCATGCAACCAGTGGCTGATGTGAAACATTCTAAGGACAAATTAAACAGAATCATATAAACAGATTTAATTCAGCCATAAGCCCTGTTATGCCTGATGGCACCAGTGGAATTGCAGCTAGGCATTCTTCCCCTTCGGTGGGACACAGGTTATGTAGGTCACCAGGCACAAAATGTGCTCAGAGCTTTGCTAAGTAAAGGAATAAGCAGAATCTTAATTGGAACCCAAGAGGATTGAGCATGTCCTTACTGTTGTTTGACCAAGCTTTGCAGAGCACGCCCACGCTGCTGAAACCTGATGTTCCTTAATCAGTCCCGACCAGTCTAAGTAAATTTTCCACAATTGCTATGGAAGCCATTGAGACAACATCTGTGCTAGAACCAGTGCGGGAAATCAAACTGCAGTTTGGGGTGGGTGGTGAAAAAATCATAGGAGTACATTTCTCCTAGTACAGTGTCTCATCTTCCAATTTACATCTATGTATATATAAGATTATAAATAACTATAAAAATGTATTAGAATGGTAATAATTATGTTGTGCATTAGGAATATGTAAAGGACACAGACAAACTCTTCTAAAACACACGGCTAAAGTAGCCACATGTCTTTAAAACAGGATTATCACTCAGATTTAATTCCTGCTTTGCTTATTTTGAAACATTAGGGGTTTTTTCATTGTATGTAATATAGCAGAGACTGTGTCACCATGGTTCTTTCAATGGGGCAAATGGATGAGCTGCAGGGAGGACCGCCCGGGCAGATGCCCCGACAGGGACGCTGCACATAACGTGGCTGCAGGTGAATTGCTCAGATCTCACTGAACAAGACTGAACCATTTCTAGAGTTTGTGTTGCAGAAGCATGAATACAAGGTACACTGCTTTACACAGGCAGCTTGCCGCCTGACTGTCCCCCTGGGTTCAGCCATCCCAGTTCAACTCAGACTACATTTAAAGTCCTGTTAAACCCTTACTGTTAATTACCCCCTATACACTCAGATAACATGAAAGGAAACTACCCAAAGGGGATTTTGTTGGCCCTATTGGCACAAATCACTCCCAGGGAGCTCTCTGCCCTTCCAGCATCCCTTTGAGGAGGATAAACTCCTCCTCCTCCCCTTTTTTATCCTTCCCACTAAGATGGAGCAGCAGGTAAGAAACTAATACCTCCTCTTTCAGTATTAACTGAGGACAAGAACATTGTCCTCTTCATTTGTTTCATATTCTTATCCTTCATTTCTACTTTTTAAGAAATCCAGTATTATTTTTGCCTGACTTCTCCTTAAGCCTTTTCCTTGCAGGCTAACCAGCTTCTGCCATCACATAGATCGGCCTTGGTAGAGCTGCACTGATGCCTGTGCTTTTGCCAGTATCAGCTACATCCTAGGCAAATCTAAGTAAAAGTTAAAACTGTTAACCCCTTTTTCCCCAGCAACATGCAAGACTAAGACAATTTATTTAAAGACTTTGCTCTCTTTGTCGTTGTACTGATGGAATCTGAAGAAGTAGTAAAGTAAATACACAGGGTTGGGGGGATTCGGTTTTTGGGAGGGTTGTTGGGGTTTTTTTTGGGGGGGTGCTTTTTTTGGTTTGTTTGGTTTTGGGGTTTTGGGGGGGGGCTGGTTTTTTGGTTGTTTTGTGGGTTTTTGGTGGTTTGTTTGGGGGGGTGTTTTTGTTTGGTTTTTTGGTTTTGGGGGTTTTTTTTACAGGATGTCATTCTACATCTTACTGGGAATTTCTCACAAACTGGATCTGCAAGTTCAGTCTTTTACCACCAAATAACCCCCGTTTACAAGTCTGAACATCCAAACACTGTGTCTGTCCGTAGCCTGGATGACCAGCAGGGCACACATCCTTGCTAATCCAGACGCAATAAATCCAGTAGCTCTTAAGTAGCAAACAGAAAGACATGCTAACCAGTTGTCTAACACCAAGCCATCAAAAACTCCAAAAGCCCTGTTGCAGAGTATTTATTACCCTAGTCACAGATATAAGAGGCATAAAATAATACCAACATGGCTTACTCGAGGACAGCTTTGACTTTACACCAGTTATTTTTATTGAAAGCTATACACAAATTGTGCAGCAGTGCCATGATACGTTCAGATAACAAGTCATGCAATGACAGTAAACTTCTTTAGCCTTTGTTTACACTATGTGGAAGGTTTTTCTATGAATTACACATGGAAAAGTTGCTATGAAGTCTCAGGAAAGCACGGGTACTGTGCATTATGCAAATTAACCATAAAATGCTAGAAGAGTCAACGTTATGTCACCATCTTGATGGATAGAAATGTGTTCAGGGCTGACAGGCAATCTGAAAATTACCATTACATCTCATTTCCTCTTCTGAGAGTTTTTGTTCTTACCGAACGAGGAGGATCTTGAATATCCTGATCAAACAGCAGAAATTGGCTGCCATCTTCTGACACTTCACAGATAATGTACTGTAATTTTGCTGAAGTAATTATCCTGATTCTGTTGTAGAAAAGCCCTTTCTAACTTCCACAGGAGAATGAAATATTAGTCAGGACATGGGATGTGATTGGTAACGGCCTTAAGAAAATTACAGCACAAAAATCCTTCAGGACCCACAAAAATCACCTGAAGTTTTCAAAGTGAAGAGACCCACTAAAAACAAAGTAAAAGATGCAGGAACAGCTGTGACATTGAAATCTCAAGAGTGCAAGGAGACCAGATTAAAATTTTGTGGCATTTTGTACACTGAAAAAAATAAACTGTTAGATTTTTTTTTTATATATATCTAATACAGTCCACAATAAATGCTGTGCTGTCTTGTGTCCACTCTTCCCATATAGTTTTGAAAATAATTTAATGCCCTGGCCATGAATTTGCCCGTGTAAATGTAGATATAACGTTAGAAGGGTCTTGCTATTGTCTCAGCATCCATCTTTCATGCCTTGAAACACAGGTGCACAGCACCACAACCTGCCAACACAGCACCACAACATTGCCACACAGAACCAGAACTATAAAACTAGGATAAACTTAAGCCTAGAGTTTCTCTTTGCTTAATTCTGCATTAGGGAAAATTAAGCAGCACACATACTAATAGATTGAGCATCCCTGAGGATGAAATTAAAGAGTCACTTAAACATTAAGTAGGGAAAGATCTATATTATTGTAAAGACTAATCCTGCAGTTACAGGACAGCAGGCAGCTTAGAGTGACTTGTTCTTCTGCCGTTGACATCTATCAGTGATCGAGGAACTCGATGCCCGGCACACCTCCAGGTAGCTAGATTATTGGGTGTGCAGATACACAAGAGAGAACATTATTTGCTGATCACAGGAGAGCAAAAACAGCAGGATGAGTTGCAAGTATTTGCTATACATGGACCAGATATTTGGTCAGAATTTTATCTGTGATTTTATCCCATTGACTTAAATTTTCAGGGTGTCTTTTTTTTAAATTAAGATTATGTTACTGCGATGAGCAAGAGTGCAATTACAGCCATATGCGTGTTAAAAAGGCAGATATTTCATTGCAAATATTGCTTCAGCCACCAGTCAGGTAGGAGTGCCATTCCATATCAACACCTTTCATTCACTGTGTAAGCTCAGCTGCAATAGCAAGTATTGATAAACCCCTTAAATCTTTTTATGTATCATCCCTTTCCCTGCTGACCATAACAGAGCAAACTGTTCCACTCACCATCTTCTACTCTCACCTACACAATCTGTTGCACGTGGACTGAGAAACAGACCTTCTATTCCAGATACTAATCTAAGACAAAGAGAAACATATTGAAAAGAAAATAGTTGTTGAAATAGAAGATTTCTTATGGTATTGGAGAAATAACTTTTAGTTGTGGCAGTGGAATTTGCAGGGCGGGGGGATTAACCTTTTGGGGGAATGGGGCTTAATAGTAGAAAATAATAATTTCAAAATTAATCAAGGTTAAGGTCACATTAAGACAAGCAAATTGTGTCTGCTTATTCTGATTTTCCCTTTCTTTTTCATTAAAACAAAGTATTGAGACTATAAATTCACTGTATGCCATGTTTATTCACACATTTCAAGTCTGACACATGGGATTATTAAGCTCTTTTATTGTCTCGTGAAAAATATAATTAAAAGTATATCCTAAATACAACTTGCACTGACACAAAGTAGAAAGATCCAACATACTTTAAATAAATTAAACCCCAGGTCTTATGGAGCATTAACTTGTGTCAGGAGGTGCACACACACACACAAATAAAATAAGACAGATACCTTTATGGGGTATTAACCAGCTCCAGGAAGGTGTGAAATGAAGAGACTTGACATGAAATGATTTACCATAGTTAACCCATATGAAGTAGAGACAAACAACCCACGGAGGTTAAAACCTAGAGAAATGGGGTGAGATATTTTGAGTGAATGAACCCATAACAAAGAGGACATAGGAGATGTTAACTCACACTAGAAGGTCAGGAATATTTTATTTAAAAAAAAAAAAAAGATTTTTAGATCTTTTAGAAGCTGTTGTTATGCTTTACAAAAAAAAAAAACAAAACACCACACCCCCACAAAACAATCAAAAAAAAAAATCAAAGGAAAATAAACAAAAAAAGAGGAACGATCACACAACCCAGCTGCTGTTCACAACAAAATTAACTGGCCTTGCAAAATCATCTGGGTACGGGGCACACAGTTATTATCTGACTTTTATTTAAAGTTAACTGTAAGAGTTTATTCTTTTCCACATCAATAACTTGTTTTCAAGAGAAAGCAGCGCAGGAAAACCTGGATGTAAGTGTGCCCCCAGCATCGGGTGGGAAGGGGACGGAGGCTTGCCCTGCACTGCCCTGAGCGCAGGAGTCCGGGTGCTGCCGGCACCAGCAAAGCGCACACGGCGGGGACAACAAACAGGGGGTACCACAACTGCCATCATCATCAACCAAAACAGCAATTCATGCAACAGAAAAGCAGCATCGGTCCTGCTTTGAAAAACAGCTGGGTGCTTTGAAACAGCAGCTCATGGATAGCACAGACCTTGGAAGAAAATCTGGGAAGTTTTGCTTCTCACCCATACTTTATCATCTTTCCCCACACACACACCAACTCATCATCTGAAAAGGTACTTTTTAAGCAGGCAGATGTGTTCCCAGCTATTTTGTATACAGTGGCCTTTCCGCAGCAGTTAATTACTTAGTTAATCTAAATCCCTCTAAGTGTCACTATGCAAATAGTTGGTGAGATAAGAGGATCACTTGTGTACTTGGAGAAGACTATTTGCAGCCTTTGTCGCCAGCACAGCCAGGCTACAGTTCTGTTTCTCACGTTTCCATGGACCCTCTAGACACCTCTCTGGCCAACTTCAAGCTTACTTCAGCCTATCAGGAAGCCAAGAGGCACTGAATAAAGACACATTCTTCAGAAACTTAAGGAATAATGTTATACTAAAGCGCTAATTCATGAAGCCAGACAGGCATCGCTGGAAAACCTTTGCTGTTTAAAAATCTTTCACAATATAATTATACATTTTTAAATACACTGATAGTATTCACAGAAAATATCTTGTTTACATCTATACCATCCACACTTCTGTAGATGTGGCAACATTAATTTAACTTGTCAGAACATTCAATATGACACTTTTTTTCTAAAGTTTACAAGTTGGATTGTTCATCCAAGTCATACATGGTTGAACAGTGTTAGCCATAACTTGACATGCAACAGTAGACAGGCCAAAAAATACTGTAGTATCATTAGCCAGCTGACTAGAACCTTCTCAAACAGTAAGACACTACTAGGACACATAGAAAATATTGTGTAGATATAGAAATAGAGATGCTGAAAACCTGTAACACACACACCCTTGACTTTGACCGTAATTTGGTGACACTGCACTGCTTAAAAAAACCTAGAAACAATACACCACCAAAAAAAAAAAAAAACCAACCACAACAACAAAAAAAAAAACCAAAAACCAAAAAACACAAAAAACACGCATACCCCACAAAACCACCAAGCACTACCAAAAAAAGTCAAGATCAACAGCAAAACCAAGAACTGCCAGGCAGGCTGTCATATCGGAAAGGCTAGAAACCAAGTACTCGAACAGCATCCCCAACTATCTGTAAAACACTGAGGACTTCGCACAGTGTTATCACACATGGAAAAATTCAATTGTCTTTCGGCACATGTCAAGAATGAGAAGTTTAACTTGGAGAGCATCAACGCAAGTGTCTTTTAATCCTTCGTGAGTAATTGTTGCAAACAAAAAGACAACATGAAATACATACTTTGCAGTGAAAATTTAGATGCTGGTAAACTACCAGAGGTTAATACTGCAAGGTGGGCAAGGGTTGTTCGTTCACCCCTGCCTTTTTTCCTTTGTGGAAAGAATTATATCAAATATCGAAGGCAAAAGCCTGCTCTGATCACCACTAGAGCTCACTATCGCTCACTCTGCATGCGGAAAGCTCCCCAGCACCAGCGGGCACTGCCTGCAGGGAAGGGGGCAGAGTACGAGGCAGAGACCTGCAGCGAGGGCAGAGGAGCAGTTTGCAGCAACAGAAGACACATTTATGAAAGCTGGGAGAATCTGTCCGGTCTTGGCATGCTCTGGGGGAACAAGTGCGTATTCCCTGCGCATTTGGTGGAAGTGAGTTCACAACCACAAAAATCAAACTTTGGGGTGAGGAGGAAGGAAAAAAAAAAAATGTATTTAAGGGGCTCACATATATAAGATGGTCATCACAAGCCAAAAGCCTCCTGAGTAACTTACACCACATCTTTTTATATTTTTAGGAAAAAAAAAAAGAAAAAAAAACCCCAAAACACTACAACCATCAGGAACCTCTTCATGTGTCCAGCAACATACAACTTCTGACTCACTAGAAATGCAACTCCAGCCTTTTTTTGTCTCTATTTTTCATGGGTTTTTTTAAATAAATTAATTTTTAGGATGGTTGCCACATGGTCTGACCCTTGAACCGAAATATCTCAAAATACCTGTGAACGTCTCAAATGACTTGCAACATTTCCAAACACAGAATTATTAGACACATTTCTGGACACACCTAGATGACTTTATAAAACAGAAACCAGTTACCAGCACTGCTGGTGGTGTCCTGTTTGTTTAGAGGATTAATAGGTCACCAGGACTGTTCTTTAATTTCTTACACAGCTCTCCAGGTAGTGTCTTATTCCACTTGGATTACTCAAAGTTAATCACACTTACCTGATCAATTAAGTTGCTTTTTGGTGTTGGCTTTTTTGGGGGTTTTATGGGTTTGTGGTTTGGTGGGTTTTTTTGGGGGGTGTTTTTTTTGTGAGGTTTTGTTTGTTTGTTGGGGGGAGGGGGTTGGGGTTTTTTTGTTTTAATTTATAAAACATTCAATAAATGAAATCTGGGTTGTTTCTACATTTACCCCCACAACCAGCATTCAGATGCTGAGGAGACACAGAATGAACAGGACATCTCTTCGTGACTAGCTTGCAGCAATCTGCAAAAATACAGTCTTATAATTTATACTAAAACCTTAACATCTGGGTTTTGAGTCAAAGACAGCGCAGACTCCTTTGACTATGTAGCAAAGCCAATACCAACCAGCCAACTCAAAGTCTGAGGGGCACAAGTCTATTTCTCACAATATCGACACTACAAAACTAAAGCACCAACAAGTTCTGAAGATGACAGATCCAGTAGAGTTTCAGGCAAGATTATGTTCTCCAGAAGGTCAGAAAGCTGCAGGGAAGCCAGCCAGCAAACCTGCGTAGAAGTCTGCAGTTGTGACCACCTAATCACGTCAAATTGGTTGGGGTATTTTGGTCAGGTTTTGTATCTTGGAAGTTTTTTGGTTTGGAGTTGTTGTGGTTTTTTTGGTTTGGGTTTGGGGTTTTTTTTGTTTTTGTTTTTTGTTAGTTGGTTGGGTTTTTTTCAAGTATTCATACGGTTGAGTAAGGAGCAAGTGAGATGCTACTCCAGGGACCAAGGAGCATCCCACACTGTTCTCTGGTGTTGTAAAGTACTCTTCTCCCCAGTGCTGGCAGGAGGCTTTGAAGATGTGGTAGGGCTGCAAGGTTTGACATTGCTGAAGAGCTACCAAGGAGTGAGGGCAGCAAGAAACCTCACCCATCTATAGAGTCCTAATAACAGAAACCTGAAACCACAGTCTAATGTTACTAACACTTCTCAGAGGTATCACTTACTGCCTCACTGTTTCATTATTTAAATCTTTACTATGCTGCTGTATGGCTTTACTTACTCAAAAATTACCACTATAAAGGAGATGCTTTCAGACTCCAGATACACATTAATTTTTGAAGGCTTTATATTAGAAGCTTCAGTGCAGAACCCCACTCATGTTACCCAAGTAGTCCCAAAGGGTTCCTAACACAAGTCAAACGAGTGGGTGAGAAAGTGCCTGTTATTTTTCCTCTTTTAAGAACACAAAATTTAGGCTGATTTGGCAGGGCTAGGATTTGAGCTAAGAGAAATCTCAAGACCAGGGTCTTAGTCTTGCTATTTTCTGCTCCAAAGCTCTCCTCAGCTGAGCAGACAGCATTCAAGAATGGAGACACATTGATTTAGAATTCAACAGAATTTAATTTTAAAGATGATTTTTGCGTGTCATGCCCCCCCCTTTTTTTTTTCCCCAAAATCAGCTTACTTTGAAGGCCAATGCAAATATCCTAGATGTATGCTCATGTATCTGTCCTACTTCTGCAACCTATTTTAAGCATTAAGCAATTCTAAACAGTCTGTGATTCATCTCAGGTTACTAAGGAGAGCAAGCTGGGAACAAGAGGAAAGAAGAATTGTCTCTAACATCTGATTTAATTCTGAAAATAAATCTTTGTTTTATATATTTAATAACGAGTAGTTACAATACTGTGACAATTCCGAGAAGAATCATTCAGGTTGCAGATTCACATAATTTAAATGCTGTATGATGATTAAGACAGGTTTTCCAATTTATTTCCCCAAGTGTCTGTGTGTGTCCTTTCTTTTTATGCAAATTATTCAGGACTACTCAGTACTGTTCTTTTTACATTACCACTTTTCCCAAAATAAAACACTTCAGGTACCCACAACGGCATTCAAGTCTTACCTGCGCTTTCGCATCTGTCTAAACAGTTGGCTTTAGCTGTAGTCTAACCACCATTTTTTCACAACAATTTATTCTTCATATAAATGAAGATGAAGAAAATAGAAATTAAAGTATCCACAAAACCACAGTGGTCAATTTGTCAAGTCTGATAAATGTAGTGCCTGCATCTAAAGTAAGTGCCTCACTGCTTTGTGCCCTTGCATCAATTAACATTTAATTTGACTTTTTACAACCTCACTTATCACCAGTTTTCATTCCTTGAAAAGCTAACATTTGCTGGCTTCAAAGTCTGTCAGTTTATGATTACTTATAACCAACGCAATTTTGGTTGCACATAAGAGATTAACGTAACCCAAGCACAATGCTCCCACAGTATTTGTAAAACAAAAAGAAGAAACTCAAAGCTTAAAAAAAAGACTTTATGATCCTGCTGGCAGTTTTTTAACAAATAAATATACCTGATGACAAACTAAAGCAAAAGCAGCTGCAGAAACACATTGTGTCTTTATCGGTTTAAACATTATCTGTGCCTTTTGGGGAAAAATGGACTCTCACTTTCCTGTTGACACTGCAACAGATCACAGTAGTAGCTAATTAAATTGCAGGACAATTTTAAAGAATTGCAGTACCCATTTGCACTGCCCACCAGTCTGTAACTGTTCTGTGAAATTTTGACACCAGATCTGCGGAAATAAGCCAGTGACGCTACTGTGGTTCTATCAGAATTAGAAAAGGAGATTACATGAAAACTTGTAAAAGGGCACAAAGATAACCCCTCTCCCAGGGGGCACCAGCTAACCACCAACTGCTGGCGGCACAGAGGGGGTGTGAACACATATGGTTCCACGTTGTCCACCTTGGCGTTTCTTCTCTCTTCAGGTTCCTTGAAATGCTGCTCTTGGGAGATTCACAGCCTACCTACAAAGAGTCACCTTCTCACCTAGAGACAGGCTCGTGTAGAAGGTGCCAGTCAACAGCATTCTCAGTAAATATCAATTGCTCTATTCCATCTGGGTGGTTAAATAACCCCCAAAAAAATCCCAGGTTCCTACTACTTTAAACAAGAGGTTTCAGATGAGGAGAGCCAACATGGCACAGCTGTCCATCTCCCACATACGTGCAGATGCTCAAACAGCACTGGCTGTAAACAGAGTCCCTGTTTTCTCAGCTCAGTACCCATTCTTGCCAAAAAAATCAAGATTTTCCCTAAGGGACTGCATGCAAATAAACTCATTTACATCCACATCTTCAGAACTAAACCCCAGGAGGCCAAAACCAGGCTCCTGAGATGAATCTGGCTTAGGAGGCTCCAAGCCACTGAACTTCCTTCCACCTTAATTTTGTGTTTTAGCCAGGGGAAAGGACCAGGTGAGGCCCTACAGCGAGGGAAGGGAAGCCACATACCACATGCGATGCCATGGGAAGTAAGAGATGCAGTTATAGATCTGGGACAGATGTTTCCTAGGGACAAAGACCAAAAACACGCCCGTACCTGTGGCCCTGCATCCTCCTGCCCAGCCAGGACACGGGGATAGGAGAGCCCAGAGGGAACCGCAGCAGCACAGCATGCCAGGGAAAAACACCCATTCCATGCAGTTCAGCTACTAAGTCTTTTTTTTAGATAGTAAAAAAAAAGTCCTACTTATGGAAAACTAATGTTTCCTCATAAACAGCATCTTACTAAAAGGAATGAGCATCCTCCCAATTCTTTAATTCCTTTGATGTTACGGAAAGACCACCTGCACCCATCTTTCTTTTGCCTTCTGACATCTTAGCAGCCTCCAATGCCAAGCAAAATTGCTCCACAGATGAGAAAGCTGCAACAGAAAGAGCAAGAGATTCCACCTCCATCCTCTGCCCAGGGATTTGCTTGATAAGGTACATCAATTAAGAGAAAGAACATACAAATCTCTAGTTAGCTGTTCTGATGAAGTAAGTAAAATGATCTCAGTTAAGCAGCTGGTTCTGAACTACAAATAATTTTTTCCTCCCCCCAAGTGGTGTGTCAGGCTTCTCCCCGGGGAGCTGGCTACATCTTGGCTGCCAGCAGGACAGATGACAACTAAAACATGCAAGAGATTGCTTAGGAGGTAACCAAGTCCCAAGGGACACCCCTGACTGTGGAGTAGCGTTCCCGGAGAGTTGGTTGCCAATTAAAGATTCATTTCATCTTCAAAAACTATATCCGAATAAACAAGACCTCTCTAAACTCTCTTTCTTCTGCTTTCCTTGGGGCACTTTGCTCTTCTCTGGCTGTCTGGAGGTGTCCCTGAAGATTTCCATGAAAATCTAATGTGACAAAGAAATTTAAGCACATTAACAACTGGAAATTCAGTGAGATACTCAGAGATGCCAAAATTAAATTACCACAGCACTATAGTGCTCTTGAATCATCTTTGCTTTCCAGCCGCATTCTACATTAATTGAAATACCTGTTTTAAAGACAGCAACAGGAAGAAATGGAGGAGAATGCTTTGATCTATAAAAACATTGAAAGGAACATGTTACAGTGTCAGAAGGAAGAAAGAAAAAGAGAAAGGAGACCTAGGAGAACTGACGATAAATCAAGCATAATACAGCATTAAATGTCAGAGAAAATTGGTGAAAGGAAGCCTCAAGAATAACTTCATGTAACTCCTTTTCATCTTGGAAAATTTCAACACCTATGAGAGAAAATCTGAAGCATCAAAACTGCCACAGAGACAAAAATAAATGAATTCCCATGCTTGAAAAAAGTGGCAGGCTTGTTGTGCCAGGCAGAGTT
The DNA here is from genome assembly GCF_023634085.1 of Falco cherrug. NCBI lineage: Eukaryota > Metazoa > Chordata > Aves > Falconiformes > Falconidae > Falco > Falco cherrug. The sequence continues at coordinate 31,053,873 of NC_073707.1, forward strand.
TATCACACTCCAAGTTTTCCTGGGGAAGATGTGCATTTTCAGCAATTAAGTTACTCTAAACTTGGCCAACTCCAGCCACAGCATTCAGCTCCTACTTTTTATAATATACAATCCCTGTGTTCACTCCAAATACAGGCATTCTGCAAGTTAAAAACAAGTAGATAAATAAAAATGTCTATGACCCTCTGGACAAGAAGCATTTCCATGAACAGAATTTTCTTCCCATATTTATATTTGGTGCTTCTCACTGCAATGGCATCAGCTCTTATTTATAGCAATGTTTTCACCAGGCAGAATTATGCCCCATTCATCCATGAAAGCCCCAGTGTTTTCATGAAAACAGATTAATCTAGGGACACTTTAATACAAATCACTTACAAAGCATCCAGCAAGATGTAAAGGAGGAAGCTCTACTCCTCTTTTAAGCTTCAAAAGCTGGGAAAACAATATTGCAGCAAACTCCATAACATTATGAAAACTAACTTTAGGGAAATAAATACAGGCTTCTAGCAGAGGCACGTAATAAACTATTTCAAAAGGATCTTCTCATTTTTCAGAAGTGAAATTAATAGATGAGCCAAGCCAACAATTATCATTTGGTCAGGACTCCAACCAAAAACGCACAGAAGTCAATTCAAAGCTTTTCAAGGACAGAAGATCTGATCCTTTTTGTCTGATGACCCAAATCCCACACAGAGCCAGTAAGATCGCTTTGCTGGCAAGAGACAACACAAAAGAAGAAACACTCGCTGGGATATAAAAGAGTTCTATAAACCAGGAATAAACATGTCAGTGTTTTTCTCTTCATCTACCTTTGTACCGATTTCCTGATGTCTGCACTCAGCCCAAGCACAAAGCCAGCCTCCATCTGTTCTCCCAGGCAAGGAAGTAAAACAGAGATTGCCAAGTGACCCCGCGAGCTCCCGCGGATGCTGGGCTGGCTTAAGAGAAGAAAAGAAATGTCTCAAAATTCTTGAATACAAATATACTGCTTGACCCCAGGCTGCAGTACACTAAAGGGTACCCAGTTATTGCATTTTCTTGAGTAGGTAGAATCCCTTGTGTCTCCTACCAGGGGGAGCACAAGTTTTCTCATTTCTCTGCGTTGCTCATCCTGTTTGGGCGTACGGCTCACAGGTGCCGGCAGAGCATCGCACAGCTCCCTAGCAGCCCCTAGACCAAAAAATGGGTTAATGGGTAAATAGCTAAATTAACTAAAAGTCACTGAAAACTGTTTTGCCTTCTCCTGTACAAAGAACAACATTCCTTCAGCCTGCCTCTGCAACATAAAACATCGCAACCTGCTCTTACCTCAGCTGTATCAGAGCTACCGACAGAGATTTGCGTCAGCCCTGCTTCGTGGGAGCTGTCAAGGAAGGGGACATTTGTCTAAATGGGATAAGTGACACAAGAACGGGACACAAGCCACCGGCTGGGCAACCTGGGGCCAGGACAGGCGAGGCAAGGTCAGCCCCAGGCAAGATCTTGGCAGCAGAAAAATGTATGTGTCTTTGCTTTACAGTTTAATTGCAACAGTTCCTGTAAAAGCACCAGCACAACCATATGTGAGGAAGGGGCTGTTTTGCTTCGCCAAAAATACTGGGTGGGAAAATTTGATTACTTAAACCCAAAACGGTTCACACAATATTACCATGATTAACACACACTTTATTTAGTACATTCCATGCCTCAATTCATTAAAAATTATCCCCCATGTTTCCCAAACCATAAATTATATTTAACTGAGATGTTGGGCTCTGCTGTTCAAATTACTCAGCCGGCCATCAGGCTGGGGTTGTAGATGAATTCCCACCCTAGGTAGATGTTACCAGTTCAGAGCACTTGGAAATAGGAAGCTCTTCAACGCAGTTATTCCCATTAATAAAGTTCTCCTTAAGGAAATAAGAGATGGAACAAAAGGCTTAGTTGAAGAAGCTTAAAAGTTCACACATATGCTGCTGGAGCTATCAAAAGGTGCATTAAACAACTTCCAACAGGAACGCACCCATCTGTTTTACACTGTCTTGCAGACAGTTAGTCTAATTAAGCCTCCCAGGCAGGGTACAGTTCCCCAGTGGGGTCTGAACCCTGCAGAAATTTAGAATAATCTCATAATCTTTGAGCCTTTGATTGATGTCCCAGTTACTTTGTGACCATTCAAGGGATTCCTCTGCTTGCCATTACTTTAGTCATCTGACTAATCACTGCATGGTCCGTACCAATTAAGCTCTGATGTTAGCAGTTAAAACTGTTAGTGTTAACTACTTCTGAAATGCAATCACACTTCAGGCTTGATCATAAAGGGGAGAGAAAAAAAGAAAAAGGGAAAGCTATATTAGTGTTACCTATTCCTTAACGGAAAACTATTCTGAATTTCTGCACACAAATCCTAAATAAGAAAAACAATCATATGCAGGTCTTCATATGCGTTTACGCCCAATAAATACAAGGAGGAGGTGTTGCATTTATGAAGCTCTCAGTCTTTGTTTAAAAATTTGACCCAAACATCCTGAACAGACATAAAAATACATCTAATTCTCCTGAATATAGCCTCCAAAATTTAATATGTTCTCTTTAATATACTCAGTTAAATGAACATCTGACAAAAACATATATCCTCAACAATTCCATTCCAGAAAAGCAAATGGTTTTTAAACTAGATGCAGAGTTACATCTCAAGCACAAACACGCCCGTGCCCCGCACCCCGAGGCCAGCTCACCGCTGGTACCGATTTCTGAAGGCTGTGGATCTACAGGCATTTTAGCCAAACATGGAAGTTGTTGAACTTGTCTCAATATCTATATGTGGTTCACGAGATCCACACTACACTGACCCTTTTTTACACATAGAGCTCTATCTCATGCCTTTCAGTTAAATATGCATCATTTATTTAAACAAACCTGTATTAAGAAAAAAAAATAAAAAACACCTCAACCTCTTAAAAATCAATGTGAGCACAAAGGTATTTTTCTTCCTTGCTCTGTGTTGAAATAGACAGTTGGGGACCTAAATCTAAGGAAGCAGGAAAAATGAAGCGATCAAAGAGCAAGTACATTTTTAATTCTTTAGGAAGGAATCTGCAAAGGCTTCCAGCACTGCCCTCCATCATTCCCACCAAAGGTTTCTGGTAGCCTTTGTGCTGGCTTAGGAGGCTCCGAGCTGCAATCCCCTATTTGCACCGGGGTGAGCATCACACTTAGGTGTAAAAAACCCACACGGGTGTAATCTTGGCAATATATAAGTTGTTTAATAGAACTAGGGTTATCAGTCAGGTGTTCTGGTTTCAATTAAACTGATTTACAATAAAAATTCATCTTTTTATTTACAACTCTTCCACAGCAAACAAGTTGTCCACTAGGATCCACTGAGAAACAACGGTTGAGGTGAGAAGAAGTTTTTATATAAGCACTGAAGTTTTTATACCTGAAGTAATATGAACAACCCTCAACTACTGAGCCACACAGAGTCAGTATTTTCAGTACCAATACAGAAAAAGACAAAGCCAATATTTTCCCCTATGAAGATTTTGAAATGACTGTCTTGAAGTGTCAAACAGCACAACAGTATTTTCATGGACTAGATGTTACCAAGTACCAGCTTATCCTCAACAGAATGTGCGCTTGCTGCAACTGCAGAAATTTTCTCAGAGCCAGAAGAGTTTTCTGCTGATCAGAATGTATTTTCTTTCTGCTCTGTCCATCAAAATAAAAGGTTTTCAAGGGGATATTCTTTCCCTTAATCTGCTGGAGAGTAGACAGCAGTAACTGGGACCAGGACCGGGCTTTCCAGCTGAAGCTGTTCACTCCCCGCCACCAGACAGACCCCAAACACCCAAGAAGATCATGTCTTAAAAGCAGTATTTATTACAGTTTTTGTAATCCTCCTTGTAAGTGATCCATTATCTGTCAAACAGCATCTTTCTGTTTCACATGCACAACAGAATATTAGGATATTTGGTTAAAACTAAAGTCACATCACTTAACTCAGATGGCTAGTAAAGCAATTGACCTCCAGAAGAAAAAAATATCTCATTCCCATCTCAGAAAAGAGCAGCAGCAAAAACCACACTCCACAGGAAAATGAAGAAAATCACTGTTTCATGAGACTAAATCACGTTATGGGAGAAAAAAAAATATATTTACCATTATTAGTTGCCATATAAATAAGGAACGCACAATTATTTCTTACAGCTCTCTGCATGTTCTGAAATATTTTTTTGTCAGAAGTATAATTGAAATGACTCTCCTTGACACTTGGGTTTCATTAAATATGAATTCATAGCTTTTACTAAAGGATATCTAAAAATATTAGACACTTTGCATGCTATCATTAGGCATCCGGGAACATGTTGCTATTACAGACAAGGATGGCGGTGAGCTATGGAGATGAACAATGAAGGAATGTCATCCTACTCAGGCAGGTAGTTATGGATAACAAGATTATTTCACAATAGTTGACCTAAATTAAAGATAAAGGATTAAAAAAAGCCGTCACTCTGGATATTGGTATCCTCTAGCTTTTTCCCCCTTGCAGCTCTTCTGAAATATTGACTTTGCAAGAACAACACCAGCATTTTTTTCAAGCTAAATTGATTGGATTTGAGCCCACATAAATAAAGCAGAGACTCAAGTCGCAGACATCCCCAAGCAAATATCAATTATTTCTTTGAAAGGCAAAGCAGGACCGTGGTCATTATACCTGTTCAGAGACAGGCACCTGAGCCACAAGAAGACAGGAGATTTACATACATTGCTACCAAGTTCTATGGCATTTTCGTGAGACTCCCAGTGCAAATTGTAGTGCTGGTTCATACGCTGTGGAGCAGGGGTGCACAAGCAGCACGCTGCGCCCCAGAGAAGAGGATGAGCAGAGCATGGGGAGCCCGAGGGAGCCCACAGCTTGGGCAAAGGAGCTGGACGAAGACGTGGCTGGGGCTCATCTACCTTCGGTTGGTCTACACGGTGCTGGTGGGACACCAGAGGGGTAAGAACACTGCAGATTGCAGAAGCAAAGGGATCAGCCCTGCCACAGCCAAGTCACTTGTTGCAGCCACTCAAAACAAAGCTTTTGGAAAGTCAGGCTGGAAGCTCTGCTGGTGACCTTCAATTCCCATCAGGTTTCTTGGCTCCTCTTTTGCAAGGGGACACTCACAACAGAAAACAGAGTTTGCTGCCTGTCCTGGCTGTAAGCTTTCATTGCTTTTGTCTTTTTACACTTTATACTTTTTTTTTTTTTTTAAGCCTCCTACTTATAAAAGGGCCAGTAGAAATTCTTGGACAGAAAGCTAAGAAAGGGCACAAGGGGAATGTCGTGCTTCCCCGCTTTTGGACAGAGCATTGCTTGACAAAGGGATGGGAATTGCTACAGCAAAGCAGCTTCTCCAGCCTGGCCTCCAGACCAGGAGGGAAACAGAGGAGCACAGCAGGAGAGGAGGCTGACAGAAACCCCCAAGTCCGATGGGGTGTCTGCATCCAGGACAGCACATGGATGAGAACAAAAGGGCTCAAGGTGCCCAGCAGAGCCCCAGCTCTGTGCAGACGGGTGGGCTCTGCAGCCCTGTGCGGATCGGCACAAACCACGGCATCCATAAGGCAGGAGCTACTTGATATCCAGCAAGGAGAAGCTTCAGAAAAACAGCAAGAAACCATTGGTAACCGAAAACTGACAGTTTTGGTTTAGACCTTTAGTGAAAAAGAAAAGCAAACAAAAAACAACTTGCTGCTATCATATTGATTTGCACGTGGAAGCTAGTCTGTGATATGAAATACAGAGCCCAGAACCCAGGTGACACAGAAGATCTGACAGTCAGCAACAGGTCTGATGGCACATCATGGACCTGGTCCGTTGCCAAGCCCTGCATCCATCAGCACACATCCAGCAGCTCCAGGTGGGAGGAGACAAAAAATACAGTAATTTCCATTCCCTGGTTCATTGTGGGCCAGTTCAACAGGAGAAGCTCTGTTCCCTAACCTGCTAATTAGCTGAGGGATCAAAGGCGCCCATCAAGCACCTTCTTAATTGGGGCACAGAAATTTCATGAAAAAAGATGGATTAATTTCAGCAATATCATTACACTGAGTAAAGGAAAAATCAGAAGCTCTCTCATCACCAGGCTTTGATCAGACAAGTGGCCAAGGCTGAGGAACCAACAGCAGCAGAGCTCAGATTAATTCCTTTTTGAACAGGAGATAACAACAATGTTTTGCTATCAAACGCCAAGGTGAAGGGACAGTAACGGCAAAAGACCACCAAAACACTGATTGAGGTAATGGTTTCTTTAACATTTCAATGAGAAATATTTTCCCTTTTGTGACAGCAGAAGGCAGAAACAGAGATAAGGTTTTGTTACAAAAATTGCAGTTAGAATTACACTTGGGATTTTAAATACCCTGTGTTTAAGAACAGTTGATTCCTTTGGTGCAAAGTGTGTTCAGAGGGCCTGCTACACACTTTAGATTTGGTGTGAAATTTGAGTGTCCTCACAAGTTCCATGACAGAGACTCAAGCTTCCTCTCAAGGTCATGATTTAAATGTATGAAACTGTATTGGAAGCCTACATGAGGATATTTACAGTAATATAGGAATAGAACCAAAGAATCATTTTGGTTGGAAAAGACCTTTGAGATCATCCAGTCCAGTCATTAACCCAGCACTGCCCAGCGCACCACTGAACCATGTCACCACATCTATGCATTTCCTAAACACCTCCAGGGATGCTGACTCCACCACCTCCCCGGGCCGCCTGTTCCGATACTTGACCACTCTTCAGTGAAGGAATTTTTCCTAACATACAACCTAAACCTCCCCTGACGCAGTTGGAGGCTGTTGCCTCTTATCCTGTTGCTAGTCATCTGGGAAAAGAGACTGACCCCACCTTGTTTCAGTCTCCTTCCAGGTAGTTGCAAAGAGTGACCAGGTCCCCCCAAGCCCCTTTTCTCCAGGCTGAACCCCCCCAGCTGCCCCTCATCAGACCAGTGCCCCAGCCCCTGCCCCAGCTCCATCGCCCATCTCTGAACATGCTCCAGCCCCTCAGGGTCCCTCTTGTAGTGAGGGGTCCAACGCTGAATACAGTGTTCTGTCATAACAAAAAATACTTCATTAGACTAGTTTGCAAAACACCAAGAAGTTAAGAAGAGTGATAACCATAAGATCATACAGATGCAAGATTTTAATTATTTATGTTTAAATATGAAGTTATACTAGCAGAAGTTTTCAAGGGAGTTTAAAGGAAACTGGCTACAAAGTTGCTTTAAAAATCAGGATCTTTTGAAAGGCTACCCGTTATCAATATCAGTTCCTCCTGCTGGCCAGAAATACTCTGGAAATAAATATGCAGTGTGTCAAGAACAACCAAAGAGAAGTAATCAGATAAATACCTGCTTCCCACACTATGCTTCTAGCCTCCTACTCAAGAAGGAACTCAACTTTGGGGTTAATTACTAGCCAGAAGATAAGAGCATCTTCCCTGTTTGATGCACAGCGCACGTACTGTCCTTGGCAGCCATGAGCAGCAAGCGTCAGGCAGCGCGAGCACAAACGGGGGCTGTACCCACCCCCTCCGCGAACATTATCAGGTTTGCGATCGCCACACATTTTGACTCTTCTACCTTCCCCACACAGGGGAGCATAAGTTTGTTGCATTTACCAGATTTCAGTGTTTCTTGTTTTGTCTTTCACTATCAACCGTTAACTTGGTTTTCGACTGTAAAAGAAGGGATATTCTGTAAGGGTGTTCCATGGGCTATGCCATCAAAGGTAGGGGAAAAGAAAAAACTCAGTACCCTCATGAACTTGGAGGTCCACCCCCCACAGAACCTGCTGGCTATAATGCATCGGGTACAACTGCATAGCTGAGACCTTTCTAAGTCTGTGTACCATAAAGGCACACAGGAACACAACATTTTGCCTCTCGTTTGTAAATATAGTCACTATAATTTCAGAATAAACTTTAGCAGGAAGAGGTATAAACACAAAAAAAAAACAAAAAAAAACCCAAAAAACACCCACAAACAAAAGCAGCAACCTACCCTCGTTTTAAGGTTTAAGGTCAGGATCAAAGCAGCCCCATTGTTCCAGGTTACTGCCCAGCTTCCACTGTCAGCTCCTGCTCAGCCATGAAAGGCAAGTTATGACCAGAAAACAGACCCATTAAGAGAGTATTAATCCAGCCATGTCTTCTTGGCCATGACTAAATTTCACCATAAAAAAACTAAAACAAACTAAAACAGTAGACTAACCATTGAAAACAAGATGCCTGCAAACGTCGTGAAAATAGGACGCAATATTGCATAACAGAAGGGCATCTTAAACCCCTTGGCAACATTTCCTGATCCTGTCCTTGAACTAAATCAGCACCCTAGATAAGTTTGCAATGTTGCACACATGTCCATATAAACACATATTCCTAACTGAAGCAAAAGCGGACCTTTACAAAAAGCAAGTTATTTCTGTTGCTGCAAAAAGTTCAGGGTCAACAGAGCTCTGCTGGTGTATAAGCAGTGACCTGACAATCCAAAGGTTGATATTTACTTTCCTTCTGGGAAGAGTTCCATGAATCATTTCCCCAGGAATACAACATCCCCTGTGTGAAAGAGCGCCAGGTATGCATAATGATTCAGTTCCACTGTTTGTACCAACACAAAATACATCACGTGTGTCTCTGGGGAGGGGGGGAAACCAGCACAACCACTTTGCTGAACAGGGAAAAAAAATATCCCTTAATTGAGGAGAAAAGTTACTTTCAACACAAAAATGTAAGTGACAGTAATTTTAAGAGAACAGGGGACAGAACCAGCTGTTTGCAGCAGAGTAGGAGATTCTAATGTCCATTTGCTTAGCTATGCATACACGCACACCCCACCGCACCGGGCAAGGGAAGCTCAGATGCCCTACCCACAGGGCACAGGCTCGTTCTGTCTGCGATACCAGCTCACATCAGGGTGGACTCACAGGTCTATCGCAGCACCGGTCCTACCCAGTCCGGACCTCAGGGTGCCGAGCGCTGCCGGCTGGGAATGCTGTGGGAGCACCCAAGGAGCCGCACACACACGGGGCTGTGGCTGCCTAGGACGGGGCACTGCCCTAAGCCATGCAAAAGGAGGGAGTGTGCTGCTACTCCAGGGTAGCTTTATCACATCTCTTTCTTTGTCCATGGTTTAAAATAATAATAATAATAAAATAAAAAAAGTAAAACAAATTTAGGTAAGTTTGGCCATAGATGCTATAACATCAAAAAGTATCTCAAAGTACAATACACACATTTCTCACTGAGAGTAGCCTACATTGAAAAAGAGCGTTAGATAAATGTTATAGCAGTCTGATATGCCGAGCCAGTCCTAGGAGTAACCCCAACCTAATTGGCATGTGACAGCAGAGGATGGAGAGTCAGCAAGCAGCGGTGAAGGCTGAAGAGCAGGGCAGGCTTCAGAGGGAGGTCACCAGAAAACAGGTTCCCAGTCACACAGCGGGGAAAGAGGTTCTTGTAATGGGAAATCAAAACAAGAGCAACATGGATCACAGAGGAAAATCCTACATGCACACACACAAAAAAAAAATAAAAGGAAGAAGTCTAAACGAGAAAGAGCATGTCCTAAAGAGCATCAAGAAAGCGCCATGAAGCGCCTGCCCATTGAAGGCGCTGCCACGGGGAGCTCTGGGAGCGATGCTGGCAGCTGGCTGCATCCAGAAGGGCCAGCTTGCTCTGCCAGGTGTCCCCAGCACAGAAACCACCTCACCAAGCAGTAGCAACTTTTTCTTTCTTGGGGCATTTTACCCTGATCTGATCCTTGCTAGTGGTGCCTTAAAGCAAGAGAAAACTTTACCCAGGTAGATAGAGCTTACCCTTCAGGGTCAGGCAGCCCAGTCCCCAGGCTCAAGCTGAGCCTTTAGCACGAGGGACATTCTGAGGCAGGTCATGTAGAGCAGACAGCTACGTGCAGCAGATCATCCTCCTCCCAACATTTAGACCCCTACACTCGGTGTTAGGTAGTAGGTTAGATTTACTGCATGGGTAAGGGAGTCAGTGCAAGCTTAATTCCTGAGCTCCCAGATTCTTCCTGTCCCACGCGCTGCTTCAGAGCAACTGCTAATTTCAAGCCCAAACGCAACCCAATACTGGGTGAGAGACCAAGAGAAGCAAAAAACACCACACTTACACCAGATTAAATTAGATATTGCAGATTAAGTTACACATTGCAGTATTTTTTATAACATGGTTTAAAATACTTATTTTTCCTCAGAGAAGACACTGACAGATTTCATCATTTAAAGAAATTTAGCCTGTAAAATAGAATTTGTTAACAAACACTGCTGCTTTGAGTCTTGCTTTAAAAAAAAAAAAATTGTCTAGAAAGCACTTTGCTCAAAAAGTTGATGTCCATGAGCCTGAACTCACTTGTATGGAGACCCAGCACAGCTGGGAAAGAGGGATATCACTTTGCTCCTCTCTTGTACCACACAAACCTCTTACCTATGACCCTTCTCCAGGGACCACAGGATGAGAGCCGCCCCCCCCAGAACAGAAGACTGGTGTAAACAATTAATCCAAAAGTCAGGCACCTCCCCTGCTGACAGATCAGGCTCCCCTGCTAAAATAACTCCCTGGCTCCTGCAAAGGACAGGGAGAAAAAAATGAGTTTGGGATGGAGGGATGCTGGTTCCACTGAAGCACACAGATCCGCTTCAAAGTCTTCTTGGGCTGGAGCTGAATTTCATTTTTCTGAGGAACTGCTAGAGACTTCCAAGGCCCTGCAGCCTAGCTGCAGTACTGCAGGGTGCAATAGTGAACACTAGATCCATGTCTCAGGTTTCCAGCCATTTTTCAATAAAAATAGTGGGGTGAAAAAAAAATAAGTTACTGTTGTGTTCAGAACAGGAATGGGTCTAACTGCACCCCATTGCGATTCTCCAGGGTTCGCTTACTGAGAAAAGCAAAGGGCTTTTGAATTCTCTCGTCTTCCACATTGCTGAATATCTAACAATTTGAAAAAAATGAAGTTGTGTCCATTTTAGTGCGTTTTAAGGGTGGAGGCTGAGACTGAGTGCCCAGTGCCCGCCCTTTCTTCCTTCATATTTGCAGCTGGAATGCACCATATCCAGTGCTCCTTGGTTTAATGATGGAACTGGTACACACAAGAACAGTAGCGTGTTAAAGGCATGAAGAACTGAAAGCCAGCACTACTATGCTTGGGGATTTTTTTCTTTATATCTATCAGAGTTTTGTTTCAGTGATTCACCAGCACCCACACCTTGTGCCTGTGTGCAAAACATATTTATGAGAATGAGTTTCCACCTGGGATGTCCATCTTCACTTGATCTAGGAGAACAGATTTAATAAGCTGTTAAACACTTTTTTGATTCTGCTTTTAATGTAACATGGACTGAGATTTAAGAGTCCTGTTGATAAACTAGATGTGAGAGGCAGAATGGAGTTTCTTTTTCAAACTGCTTTTCAAATATCTTGTAAGTATTGATAGCCAAAGTGAGGAGAATTTATGAAAACATAAAATAAATCCACCCTTCCTATAAAACTTGATTAGATGTATTTATTTTATGGTAAAAGCCTACAGTTTGGTTTTAATAAGCCACAAATAAGTCCAAATTGAGGAGCAACTTCTTTACAGTTGCTGGAGAGGACGCAACATCCTCCCCTTCTGAAGTCTTTGTAACCCCATTCAAGCCAATGGGATTGATAAGTAAAATCCAAGTCAGACCTTTAACATACTTTGTTTTTCTAGTGATTAATGATATTGGAAGAACTCTCACCAGTTACAGCTGGCTTTGGGCCATGCCCCAAGCAGGGCTCAAGGATAAATCCATACCAGTGATTAAAGAAAGAGGCATTACCTGTATTTCAAATACTTGCAACAAATTGTCTACAAGAAATCCATCCACAGGCTAGGATGTGTTGCAGAATTTATTAAAAGCTAACACTGACTTTCAAATGAGCTCAAGAAAAATCTTGTGCTGTTCTCAGACAATATGGAAAAAGTTACATTTCCTGGATAACTTCTTCACGGTGATTATGCATTCATCTCAAGTGGCGTTTTAGATACAGATACACTTAGGCTATAAGATAAAGCAGACATGTGCTTATACTGTGAGTACATCTGCAGCATCTCAGGAAAAAAAAAAAAAAAATCCACCTTGGACCAGCCTGGAGTCCATTGAGACTGAATATCCAGCACATGATTTTTCATGAGACAGTGCAAGATATCAAGAAAAAAAGTAGACATAGGAACTGTGATAAGACCAGAATAGCAAGGAAGTCACCTATGAGTGACAAGTTGTTTATAGCCCTGCAACCTTGTCTGCTCAGTGTTCTTGGGTTTACGTGCAATTATAACAACTCCGGACACACTTAATGAAAACACTAAAAAAATTTTCAGATCAGCAACACCGCTGTACAGCAATTGCTGGTGGGTACATTTCCCTAAACAAGCAGTTTTGAGTCATAGGCACTAATTAGCATTCTAGCAAGAACAAAACCAGGAAACAATAAGCAAGGCTTGGGAGGACAGATCGCATGAATATTTTAAGGAGACTAAGTATCTCTACATTTGTTATGCTAACACTTCAAAAATGGGAGATCTTCAAGAAGGTGGAAATTTGGCCAAGATGAAACAGCACATGGGGAGAAGAGCTAGCAAGAGAGAAGCTATGAAAAGGGAATTCCAGAAAGAATTGGGAGAGGAATAAAGAAAGACATTTGAATACTGAAGTCTAAAACATTTTACCACTTAATGAAACAAAATAGAACTGTAGAAGATATCCTGGCTTTAGGCTGAGTTTACAAACAACTGAATTCACCTTGGACTAATCAAGGTGGTCTGATCAATTAGTCTATTGTCTAACAGTGAAGCCCTTGGAGAGAGATTACCCCCCTCCCATTTAGTTGCTGGTCCATTACCTGGTTAAACAGACCATCTGATCTTTCCTGCTTTGCCATGCATTGTATGATCTTGGGGTTGTATGATGCTTGTGTGTAAAATATTTAAGATGTGCAAGATTTAAGCACCACTTGTAAGTGCTTTGCAATACTAATATTAATCATGTTCGATGCTAGAATATTCTGTTACTGGCTCAGGAAGAAAAATATAAGAAAAAAAAGATCTCATGATCAGAACATGGGTTCAACTTAACAGAACTCACTGAAGGCTGATCCACAGCCTGAAGGGACACAGGAACAGGATACACAGTGAGAGCTGTTACTTAACTACTTCATTATTTTTAATCACTTTATTGAATGAAATAAGAAATCAAAAATTTTATTTGCAGATGGCTCTAGCTGGATGTCTGATAGTTCTACTCAGGAGCATAAGGAAAACTTTAATGGCAGAGAGAATCAATCATTGCCGCATCCCGACACTGACATTGCACTGAACGGAAGAACTGACAAAATGTAAATCTTCCCCTCGTCAAAAATGTCATCCTTTGCATTTTGTTTCCCCTCAGACTTTCCCGGTATTAAAAGGCTGACTCTGCTTGAGAAGCAGCAAATGGCACGAAGACACCCCCATTCACGGGAGCGTGAAGGGTTGTCAGTGGTGGGAAGTGAAATAATCAGGAAGAGCAGAAAAAACCCATCCTGTGGCAAGTTCCTGCCACACAGCCGTAAAAAGCCCCTGTAATAGAAGACTGGAACCTCAAAAAGAAAAGTGCCGGGCTGAGAAATACTTTGACAAAGATAATGCACAAATAAAAGGTAGAATGTTTGGGGGAAGGCAGCGGTGGAAAGGAAAAATAAGAACAATTTACACATAGCAGAAGCTTCAGTAAGTGCTCAAAGTATGCAGGAGACTATGCAAAGTTTCAAAAGTGCTGCTAGAATGAGAATTCACAACCTAGCAATGCAGCTACTTCAGATGCCAGATCCGCATCCTCTCTACTTCACTCAAACCTCCATTTCATGTCTGTAAGTTGCCTCTTCAGACAAAAAACCCACAAATAAAAAAAAAAAAAGTGGAATTAGAATGCTCTCGCTTTTGTAACATTTCCTCCAAGAGCAAGAAAAATTAATTTGCCGATAACTTTAAACTTGGTTGCCATGTCCATGCCACAGGGCAAACATTCAGAGCCGCTTCCAGGCCTGTGGTACATCACTTGGGCCTGGATGCCACCCACTGGCTAGGTCCAGGAAAAGATAGCCATGGGTAACAATATTTCTCATTCTGCACACCTTTGGGGGATCACTGGCACTTGTCATTATCGGCTGAGTACTTCAGAAGGAACAACTTGTCCCACACCAAATCGCTCAAGGTTTGTACCAGGCTTCAACCTGGGTGCACTAACACACGGAGCCAGGCACGAGTTTGCTCAGCTGCCCGCCCGTGCCATTGCCAACGTGCCCACGGAGCTTGCAGTAGATGGAAATTACAGATTTTACTCAGCTTATTTAGATATTGCCGTTAGCAACCCACTCCCAGCCCAATCCAGAGCGGCACATCAGCACACCGCGGTTTGACACGGCGTGCGCAGCGAACGACTGGCAGTGCTTCCGGCAGACAAGCCATCCTCAGCGCCTCGTCCAGAGCAGCCATCGGATAGCTGCGGAAATCGCTGAAGGGGCTAATTCAGGGTCCCACCAGTTCACATCCCACGTCTCCAAAAGCCCTAACCAGCAATAACCCGGAGCTGCCCATCATAAATGAGGTCTCACCTCCCCACTCCATGATACAAACCTGCACCGAGACCCTCCAGGAAAGCTCTCCTCGAAGGGCAGGTTCTCCATCCAAAGACAGATCTTATTTTCCTTTTGCATCCCAAGTTCATTCACACTGATAGTAAAACCTCCCACAGGCTTCGGAGACCTCCGATAACACGTGACACCTATGGAGAGGCTCTAAAGAACAATTCAAGCTACACCTGAATGAGACAGCTCAATTTGGCTGTAAATGGCTCCTTATTACCCAAGGCGTGGAATTGCAGATTTCTGTTCAATTGCATTTTTTACCACACACTCCCCAGAAGTCAGAGAGTTGCTTTACAGCTTTCTGCTGGAGAGAAAAATGGTTTTATTTATTTTGATTAATAAAGACTTGCTCAGATAATGGCATTCCTAGCATTTGCAAATTCGAAAACTCTGTAAATCCCCAAAGCTTCCCTGCTCTAAGTCTTTTAAATCTCAGGCAGATTTGAAGCCGCTTTAAATCTCATGGAAAGTGATTCGCCATAAATCCCAGCGCAGCCAGGGTGCGTTGAGCACATTTTGGCTGATAAGAATACCTTGTGAAGGAACACACAGCTACCCTAGCGGGCCCAACACACCAATTCCGCTCACGTCTGCCATAGACTTCAGAGGAGGGGCCGGCTCTAGCAAAACAGCGAAGTGCTCCTGAAGCGTTATAGAAAGAAAAACTCTCATTTTCTGAAAGTATAATTTTCTTCTGCCCCACTAAACTTTTTAATGTTTTCAGCAGTGCTGATTTGTTAGGATTGCTTTGGGAGACCACCCTCGCAAGCATCTTTTGCTGTAAAATCCTGATGACAGAAAATAACTTTCACATCTCTCAAAATCTGTCCACTGTGAAAGATTTTTTTCATTAGGATGAAAGCGTTTGGGGATTTTTGGTGTGATATGGAATGACAACCTCTCCAAGAGCACACCTGGGCTTGCTCAGAAGCCCACAAACTACGGAGTACTCCTGGATGGACAAGTTACTCTCTCAGCAGCAGTCTCTGTTTAAATTAACTAAGCGCTAGTGAAGAAATCCTGCAACTCACTGTGTAAAACTCACCAGGATTTCTTTCCTTGAACCGGGATCTGTAAGAGCCAGCAATGAGACAATGAAAGGATGGAAAACTAATTAGCACATGCAAACAGCATTTGCCATACCACACATTGGACTCTTAAGGCAGAAAAGCTCCCACTGGAGCACAGAAATACAGCACAGGGACTGCACCGCAACACCCCATCCCTGTGCCCCGCCACCTGAGGGCAATTTTACATTTGCTTTCTTGGAAAGCACATATGTGCCAGGAAAACCCGGACAGGCAGCTGGCTCTGGCAAGGGGAACATCACCCTTTGACATGCATCCGACAGCCCCCTGCCCCAGCACACAGAGCTGGTATAGCACGTTATTCTTTATGAAAGAATAGCTATACCTTCTGCACCAACTTGAAACTTTTTGCCTCATGCATATTTAGCTTTCTGTATAAAGAAGCAAAAATCCACTATTTTTCTATTGAAACCATACACAGAACAGGCCAGGACATTTTCTTCCCCCTATATTGCTAAAAAGTATTTCTGTATCCATTACATATTTCGTTAACACATAAATGACAACAGAAAATATTTATTATCTTCATCAAAGCCCTGCCGGTGGTATTAAGCAACTCCTTTGACAAACAAAGGCTCCACCAGGAGCCCGCCCAAGGGGGAGCGCACATCTGGAGCACCACAGGTTTGCAGCTGGCACATATGCTGCAGCCCCCAGCTTACCTGCCTCAGGCTGCGCACCTCTCCACAAACTCTGGAGTACCCAAGACATTAATAAGCACATTATTATCTGGGGATGAAAGTGTTGCCTCCTGAATAACTTCACATGTAAACAAGAGGTGGGCATATGGCGTTGAAATCCAAGTGCTATTTTCTGCACTGAATTCCTACAGTTTCAGGTACCGGTGTCTGTGGGCTCGCTTTAGATACTGGAGCCATTGAGAATCTTGTACTTTCAATTATAACTTGTTTACTCTGAATAAGACAGAGATGCGGCTATAACTCTTAACTTGATATATAGTTTGACCAAGCTGACAGTTTGTTACTAAAATTGGGTTTATCATGAGTTACTTTTTCACTCAAGTGCTTTATTTTGGTTTTTAAAATAACTTTCCAGTGCCTGAGATCTTTTAGGTTTTACTTCTTGATTACTCTTTTTGGCTGCCAAGAGATGCTATAACTCTAATCACGTTGCAGATTAATTTAGTCTCCTTTGGGAACAGCAGCTCGTATATGGGATTTATTTTTGTTTAGTTTTAGGGAAGGTTTTATGAACCTCTGAAAGAATGTATTGAGCCACGTTTAAGTTATTTTCCTTAAAGTGACTGAGTCAATTGCAACCAATTGAGTGGAAACATTTATATTAGAGTTAAACATGGATAAAAACAGTGAATAAAAAATGGGAAGATATATTTGGAAGTAGCCAAAGAGACTATGGCATGGCTGTTTATAACCGATTACCGTTTTAATAGCTTGGTGTTCTTCTTCATTATTGTTATTCAACTGAAAGTTAAGTTGTGCTCAGTTTCAACCTATCCAATCTAATTCAGGAGTAACAACCCCACTGTGGCCGCACCAAGCCCGAGCCTCAGCACCCCATGGAGGTGTCCTGCCCATGGCCCCTGGGCTGGGCTGACCTCGCAGGCTGGGTCCGGAGCAAAATTCCTGCTTCTTTTAAAGGGCATTGGAGCAAATCTCAAGGGAGAGGTCCGAAATTCACTAGCACTCAGCAGCCTTGCTGGCATGGAGTGAAGAGAGGAGTTAAGGCAGAGTACAAAGCTACGCTCAAAAGCCACACGTAGAAGCTAATGGCATTGAGAGCAGAGTGCCTGCTAGCTGGGAGTCTTCTTTTTGTGTGTGAACGCCGAACAAAAATCAATCCATTTCAATTATTCTTTACGTTGTCTCAAGTGCAGGAAGCTAAGCTGAAATTCTCATTTAGCCACTGGGGTCACACATTCAACAGGACTGTAAAGCACTGCTACATGGGAGGTTATTGGTCCCAGTTCCGTTTGATCGATAATATTCCAGATTAACAGTGAAAGCATGAGCTAGGACACACCTGCTGAGAGGTAAATACAGAAGGAGCTGGGCTGACCCCCTCCATCAGGCAGCAACGCAGCCGTGCCACTTCCAGCTTGCAAGTAGCTTAGTGGCAGCCAGCGCTGATGCCCCCCCATGTCGTGTTTCGCACATCTCCACAGGTGTGCCTCTAGCCTGCAAAAATAAGCGCTCAAGCTGGAGAAGGACCTTCTGGAGTCAGCGATTTAAAGCCCACGAGGAACAGAGCAGAAGCTGCACAAACGCAGAAGCACAGGATCAGCATCTAGCGTCAATACCATCACCTTTAGTCAAACCCACAAATCAGAGTCTGCTCCCTTCCAAAAAGCTATTTAGCCCTCCTGCCAAGGAGCAGTTACCCTTAATCTCAATACCAAAAATAGCACTAAAAAGGCCCAAGGAGAAAACCATGCTCGTACACATAGATCATTGAGTTATATTATCAAGATGCACAGCAGATTCTCCCAAAAGAAAGTACCTCACAATTTACCATCCGTTGCAAGCCTGTGTTCATCCAGTTTTCCAGAGCTTTATCAATGCAGTTTGGAAGCATAAGTTTGAAGTCTGATACTTAGCACTGGCTTAGAAGACAAGTTCAGCAAGAGAGAGTTCCTAGTTAATACACTCCTCAGTGACCTCCTCCCAGTACACAAGAGATTTTTTTTTGAAAAAAGTTTTAGATACCTGAATATTGTGTTATATCATAGAACATGCACTGCTCTCATGGGCCACAGCTGGATCTGGAGCATCCAACCTGTTCATAAATACCATGGCTGCAATGTTAGGTCCAAAGATCCCCTGCAACGGCTGTAAACAGCAAGGTGATCTTGCAAGTACGCTCATTTCAATTCACCTCACACAGTTAAATGTCATTTCCAAACTACAGCCAGCAGAGGAGTGCTTTTAAATAAATTCTTCATAAACCCAAAGTTGCAGAGCCTACCAAGCAAGTCCCTTTATCCTCAGCGCTTCCACCCAGATTCCTCTCGTCTGGAGTCACCAGTAGATAAACCTTACAGAAAAGCCTTTAATGCTGAATATACAATGCACTAAAGATGGCAAATACCATTTTAGCTTCATGAAACTCTTGTATTCCAGAGCTCTGAGCTTTCAAACACCATTTCTTGCACCTTGGTATCTTTATACAGTAGCAGTGCAAGTAATGCTACAGCCAGTAGAGCCTGGGACTACTTCTCACATGCTAAATCCACACAAATAAATCTTATTAAGCTTAAAGGCAAGCAGTTACTGCACCTGTTTGATAGATTTATTATCACCCAGACCTAGTGCACCGGTGGGAACTGCAGGGACGAACTGAATAGTTACACTGTACAAACAGCCAGCTATTAGTTATATTATGGAAACAAGAAGAATGTTGATAAGGTACTCCATCGGGATATTTAACAAGTGTCAAAGACTAGATTGAAAGAGGCAGTCATCTCTGACAGCCCATGAAGACATAAGTCCTTGTACCACAGCTAAACTTCACTCATATAGCATACAGGAAAGCAAAGGAGGAAAAAAAAAAAAGGGGGGGGGGGGGGGGGGGGGCGGGGATGGGAGCTGTCCCCCTGCTTCTATGATGTTAATCAACTTTCTGTAGATAGCACTACAGCACCCTGATGAAGCTACTATGGCTTCAAGGTTGACCCTGCCATGGCTGGTGGTGGAGTAAAGGCCTCCAGAGGGGTCTTCCAACCTAAATCACACTACAGCCGTGCTCCCAGCCAAGCCACACGCCAGCCCCACCAGCCCACCATGAGCTGCCGCTCGCCACAAGTCCTCGCCAAAGCGTCTGACAAGGTGGGGGCGGAGGTTTGGCGGGACATGCCGGGCACCCCGCACCTGCGGGGAAAGTCCTCACTTAAACACACAGGAATTTTCTAGGAATACTAGAGTGCAGAGTTACAGCACATCATAAAGTTTCAGTTTTCAAGAATTTAAGTGACACACACCACTTCTCCCCTCTTAAAATTGTCTGACCTTTGAGAGCCCGTGATTAAGTACTGTAAAACAACCACCTGAGGGATGAAGAAAACCCAGCTGCCTTGCAGAGGCGGTCCCGCGCTAAAGGTCACGCTGTTATGCTACACGTACTTTAAAGCCTCGCTTGGCATAAGCAATCCTTACATCTGGCTCCAGTCTATTCTACACGACTTCATTTCTTTCCTCAGTGATGTTAACAACACTTTTGTCTTCTCTTCTATGCCGACACTATTTATGTTCTGTCTCATAACAAGACATTTTGCTGCAGTTACTCATTCGGGTGTCCTGATAAGACAGGATTTGTTCTTTCATACATATAAACTGTGTGAAAATCAGCTTTAAACCATTTGACTTTAAAGGCTACTTCCATTAAGCTCTACAAATTCAAAAACAAGATGTTCATCTCTTTTTACTCCCATCTGCTTCAGTACATTTCAGAGAACATTACCATATTAGAGATTTCTAGCAAAAAAAAATAATTATTGCTATTCTAAAATAGCTTAGGCTGGTGTGTTACTGGCACTGTTTAAGAAATCATTGCATTGCAGCCTAATGAGAAAAGACGTCTGTAGTATAAGAGGTACTTTTAAAAGAAATATCATTTTATGCTTGTATGAAGCTTGGCAGTGCAGTAGGAATTAAAACCCCAGTATAGAGCTCTTCAGGGGCCACAGTCCAGCCCAGATCCAAACCCTGCATTTCTACAGCATCTGTACCGGGCTGTTATTCCTGTGGTCAGCATGCACTTGCCGGCTGTAAAGCCATACAAGACGTGGAAAGAACAAATTCAGGAAATATCATGAATTTTTAAATTAATAATCATTTTGTCCATGAGAATTTCTGAAGGCCAACTTATGGCTGAAAAGAAAAAGTAGAGTGGATACCCAATTTCAATCCTCTTTCACTATGAGGTTTTTTTTTAAAAAAAAAAAAAAAAGTGTGTGATTATTTAAGCCGACAGACACGTGGCGTCCATGGCATAGGAACAGGAGGGGACACAGGCAGGGCTCACACCCAGCTCTGGGGTTTGGGAAGCTGGATGACAGACCCATCTCTGCGGGTCGGTGACTTCAGGTGCTCAGAAGCAGATACTGCGTGAGCTACAAGCAGACAGAAAAAAACAAAAACACAGATGTTTTCCGAGCACACATGGGGCTTGGGGAAGGGAGGGCAGGAACAAGTGCTATTTCTCTTCCCCACCCCAGAGTCTCAGAGCATAAGAATAGCTTATTGATTAACCTCACACCATCCAAACCCTGTTCGCCTCTGCCCAGCTACACCAGGGGAAATACCTTGTGAAAAATGAGATTTTTAGTGACTGGGAAAGCTCCAAGGCAGAGCCTTTAAAGGAGACTTATGTCATCCTTCACAGTGGAGGCAGTGGTTAGGGACACAAGACTATAGCAGATTAAAATCCTGGCTCATTCAAAAATTGGAAAAGATCTTCCAAATTAAGAGCATGAAATTAAAAAGAGCTAATATATCCATTGAGTTAATCATTTATAGTGCTTGCAAGCTCTTCCTGAAGAATGGAAAGCACAATTATTTCATAGTGCATCTTCCTGAAAAGCCTTCACACTGTGCTGCAAACAAGATCTCTGCTGGCTTACCCCTATTTTCTCAGCTGTCAGTCACCAGATGGGTCATGACTGCCATCCAGTTATTGTTTTCTGCTCTTCACTCAATAACTTCTGCTAGTATCTCTGGGTCCAGGCAGGTTGCTCAGAGAAGATCCATTTGCAGTCCAGGTGCTTGGCCCCTGTATTCATAGACCGGTTTGTGTTGGAAGGGACCTTAAAGATCACCAAGTTCCAGCCCCCTCCATGGGCAGGGACACCTCCCACTAGCCCAGGCTGCTCAAAGGCCCGCATGCCCTTGCTACTCACATCATCTGTTTCTTCAGCTGCGTGAGAAAGCAAAGACTTCAACACTAGGAAATGCTAGTGGGTCCTTTAGTCCACAAAGCACAAAGTTAAATTCTGATAATCCTTTGGTTCATTAGTTAGACCAAAAATTAAGCAAGGGGAAAATATATTTTTTATATATATATATAACTTTCCATAATCTCCAGTGCTTTGAGCATGCATTAGTTCTACAATAGAGGTAACAGCTCCTCAGTGCCATACAAGTGTATTTGAGGGCATCCAGAACATTGGCCCTGCCATGGTTTCACTTGCTTGGTAACCATAACCCTGCTCTTCAGAGTAACACCCACATTGCCCTTCTCCCTGCTTTTCCATCCAAAATAAGCTCCACTGCAAATGAGGCACCTGGGAAGTATCAGTACTTGAAAAAAAACTGAGAACGTCTTTTCCTTGTTCCCCAGGAAGCAAAAGGGAAAACAGAAACATCTCACGCATTGAAAACCCACTGGATTTATTTATGCTTTGGGCTCCAGAAAGGCTAATTAAGTTGTTTGTTTGTTTGTTTGTTTTAAAGACCACCTCTAATAATGTACCAGTAATTTGCCATCCAAAAATCAATTGCAGGTGCAGATAACAGCATTTGGATGTCTAAATAAATGATAAGTCTCACAAATCAAGTAGATGTCCAAGTGCTGCACTTACAGCTTTTCCACCTCAATTTTGTGCATATAGAGACACCAAAAATGCAAAGGTTTAGGTTTTGGTTCATTTAACACAGGCCTTACCTGCAAAAAATCCCCACAGTCCCCTACATGGTCACACACTTTATAGAGTCTGGACTGGAATGGCTGGGGAATAACACGCATATTACACACTGAGATTTGCACTCCAGCTCTCTGCAGCCAGAGCTCTCACCATGGATGTCTCCCCTGTGGTAAAACAATGTTTAATTCCAAATCTTGAAAAACAAAGTGAAGTTCAGTGATTTGATCAGCATTTATCCCTCTTGAAGATACCTGCACGTTTTTGCAGCCCATCTATAGATCTTCAGTGTGACATGTGATGATGATGTGTCATATAGTTTATTATAGGGCTCCCAAACAGCAAGGCTGAGAGTGAGGAAGAGGCTGGGAGGAAGAAACAAGCAGGCACAGAGGTTGGTAGCAGCAAAGGCATCAGGAAAACCCATTCTTTGTGTGCATGCCAGCCGTAAAATATACACGGAGAGCCACTGACAAGCACGAGCCACCCCACTCACGGACTCAAGCTTGGCCTTTCATGCAGTTTCTAGGGCATAAAGTCCTAAACTGACCTTCCCTAAGTGGAAGGGGCACCCTGGTCACATCGCACCACCACAACTGCCCCGAGCCCAGCGCCCTCCAGCCCAGCCCAAACATCTGCAAGTGGCAACAAGGACGCAGCAAGTAGGACGCCGGACAAAGCAGCGCGCTGCGCCGAGCCTCGCCGTTACGGGAAGCCTGCAGACAGGTTCCTCATCAGAGCAGCCCGCACGCCACGTCTAGTAACCTAATTGCGCTGGGGACCAGAACCGACCGCACAGCCCCAACCCCAGCACAAAGCCCCTCTCTGCGCCCACCCCATCACGCCAAGGTCACAACCGGCAGTGGGTCCTCCACGCTAGCAGCTGCCGTCGTCTTTCAGGGGTTTCGTGGGCCGGAGCGGAGCTGGCGCGCGCCGCGGGCCCGCTCGCGGCACCACACTGCCATCTGCTGTCCCCGGCCGCCGCGCAGCATCACCAGCCGCCCGGTGAAATACAGCGGCACAGCCGGCGCAGTCTAAACAAAGCTGTTCAAAATGCAAATAGAGCCGCAATCCATCACTTAAATAAGTGGATTTTAACATTTTAATTAACTATTTAAGAAATAGAAGAGACAAGCTCTTGCAGCGCGTTGACCCTGGCTGGAAGCCATGTGCCCACCAAAGCTGCTCCAGCACGGTGTGCAGCAAGAGGCTGCCGGGGCAGGACAGGCACAGATCGCTCACCGTCTACCGTCATGGGCAAAACAGACCTGACTTGGGGAAATTAATTTATTATCCTACTTTAATTTGATTGGTAATGATAAATAAAAGCAATTCTCAAAACACCTTCCTCACACCCCTCCCTTCTTGCCAGGCTCAACCTCACTCCCTGCTCCCCGCCAGCAGCGCCGAGGCCAGGGCATGGCGGTTATGGTCAGTCCATCACACGCTGCCTCGGCTGCTCCTTTCTGCTGCCGCTCTGTCCTGCCCCAGCGTGGGTCCCCCCCGGGGCTGGGCCCGGTGGCACCGGCTGGCACGGGCTCCGCTGGGCAGCACGGGGGCAGCTTCGGGCACCTTCGCACAGCAGCCAGCCGGCACCCCCCAGCACCAAACCCTGGCCGGGCAAACCCAATACAGTTTGCAAGGACACAGGCAGATTAAGTGGCACAAATAAAAAGTAGTGTACAACAGCAACAAAATCTTGACACATTAGGATGATAGTATGCATGGGTGTATCGCTTCTAAAACAGCTTTCAATACTCCAGCAGTTCAGCCATCCAAGAATAAATCATGCCTTTTCAGCTAATAACGTCTTGTTTTTATCATCCAAGCATACAACAGTATTTTTTTAACTGGTTCCTGAAATGATACGACAAGCTATTTGCAACAGATACAACCTTCTATGTAAATCCTGCAAGCAGGCAGGCGAGCACCCCTCAGCTGCCTGCTTTTGCAAACAACCTTCATGGCTTGCCCATGGTCCTGTCCTTTTATTATTATTTTTTTTTCCTAAAGAACTTGCAGAAAGGTCTCTATTAAACACACGTTTAAGCGATGGCTTTGGGACAAACGTAACCAGACTCAGGGGATGGAACCTGGGTCTTAATTATGGTGGGAAATTGGAAGAATATTCTTTTTCAGAAAGTTACCTGAGCATGAAAAGTGAGAAACGTAAGTCTAGTACAAAAGACTCCTTCCTCAGCAGGCAGGAATACTGACACAAACACAGAAAGAACAAGGCATGAGGCTGTTCCTTACTAATTCCAACTACCCTAACTTGCATGTCTGCTGTATATGTACATTAATCCTTTTAGCAGCTCACAGTGCAAGCTCAGAGAGAGCAAACAGATGGACAATGACTTATCATTGGAGAGACTTGGATCAGCAACTTGGAAATTCAGATTTATACAGGAAAAGCAAGTTAGTCATCCAAACAAATAGATATGCCCTGGGGAGAAGAAAAATCTGGATAGCAATAGAACTAAAAAAAAAACACCTTAAGAAAAACAAAGGCTCTGAGTATGCAGGAGACAGAAACAAATAAAAAGTGAATATTAAAAGAGCCACAGCAACACAAAGCAGGCACAAACAACTCTGCTAAATGCTCATTTCTTGTGTGACTGCATTGAAAGAAAGGCCGAGATCTTAAAAGCACTGAATACACTAGCCTTTGCAACATACAGGTCCATCCATATATTTGTGTTTTCTCAAACACTTCAGTATTTCCTGGGCCCAGGTTTTACAGAGGGAGATGGAGGCCCCAGCCGTGCCCACACAGATCCCCTGCAGCACACCTGGGGGGGAGCCTCCCCCGCACTGCAGGAGCCATACGCTCCCCGTGCCTGGCCACACCACCTACGGTCTGACATTGCAGAGTCATTTTGGCACATTCTGCAAGTCTTGGTAGCCCGGGCACGGGGTCACCCAGGAGCATACATGTGATGCACCCAGCACTTGCCAGCAGCCTCAGACTCCCAGCACTGGCACTGTGCAATGCATATTCACCTTCTGTGCATCAGCAGCTAGAGGTGATAGGATATTCAGGATACATTAAGATTCAGGATTTAATATTAATTTTATTTTTTTTTTGGGGGGGGGGGGGAAGGTCACAAAGCAGGATCTCTTCAGCAATAAATAGCTTTTCTGAAGTAATTTCTCTTAGAAATATTCTAAAGCAAGCAACCTTGCCAAGACAGAAGATGGTCTGGATGATCTAATCATCTCTCATGTCAGGGCTGTGTTGTTACCTTCAGTTTGCATTACAGATTACGTGTAATACACAGCATCTAGAAATAGCATATGCACAGCAGGTTATTCTCCTGGACCCTATTGCTTTCCACCTGTCCAGAAATTGTTTGCCAGATCCACAGATGCAAATTCTGGTAAGTCAGAGGCTATCTCTTGTTCAGCAAGAGGACACAGGGATAAAGAGCTGAGATACTGTTTGTATTTACCCTTTGCAGAAGGCAGGGTAAAAGAACAAAAAAGAAAAAAAAAAAAGAGAAAGAAAAAAAACCCACAGAGCAACAGGGGTATTAAGTATTCTCTTGAGGAGCATGTCAGACATCTGGATTGCACTTGGCAGTGAAAGACAGTTACACTAGTCCCTGCCCTGTTTCCATCTCCTTGGTAAATTAACAAGGATGAGCTACTTATTACTCTGGCTGCTATTTCCCACTTCTCTGCGGAGCGATTGCATGGGAACAGCGGGCAGGCTTTCCCTGGAACCAAACCCAAGGAGAGGCCCAAACCAAAACCCACATTAGTGTCATTCACTTAGAGCAGAAGTCTAAAGGCTTTGTCTTCAAACATTTCCAGATGGAAGGGGAAATTATTATTAAAGTAAATTTATTGTTTTGGTAAACATGTCATTGATGTTCAGTGCCTCAAAGAAAATTAGTCAAAAAAGCATATTTAAAATAAAAATAAAAATACAACCCACAGCCTGTTTTGACCAGGCTGGACTTCAGCCTTCCTCCATCCATAAGAAACCTTGTGTTTTTCTTTCAACTCACATAGAGTTGGCTACCTAAGGGTTTCAGGCGCTCAAACAACAGAAACGAGAAGCGAGGCAGGTTGCACAGGCAAGGGAACCCCACACTTCTGTCCCGAACACGGGCAGAAAGACCCCCACATTCCAGCCTGCCTCCACCAGCACTGTCTCCTCTTGATGCCAGGAGCTGTGCAGGAGCAGAGGCATCACAGAACAGCCAAAGAATAAGAGCACCGAAACATGAAAAATATTTCAGGTTTGAAATAGCTTCCAGCCCAAGCACCACTACTTGGTGCCAAACATTTTTGTATTCAAGAACACGTAACATTACAGCCATTAAATTTACCTCAAAGAAATTGATTTTCAATACGTGAATAGTTTGAGCAGAAACATTTGAAATCTTCTCATCACCAAGAGTCTACAAAACCCCCACCTATTTCATACAGTTAGTGAAAGCCCCCAGCACTCAGTGACAACCCTTAACTCACCGAAAGCTGTTAAAGAACAGAGCAATCTAAAGATGCAGTTTGCTTATCAGAGATGCGAGACACACCTGCCCACCTCTCAGGTATATTTAGCACTGCAGAGAGGTGGGAACCCCCAGTTACAGCTGTGTCAGTCGTAGCAAAACTGTTGGGGAATTAATAGCTGCTGACTCTTTCTCTCTAGTCATTGTTACAGGCAGAAGTTAAGTAACATATGCAACGACTCCCTTCTCCCCATTTATTATCCAGGAGAAGCAGAACTAATTAAATATCACCCTCAAAACAGCTAATTCTTTCAGCACGAGGGAGATTGTGAAAAATCACATTCTCCCATTAACTTCCCATGCAGTACCAGAAGAGCTAAGTTAGAAACCCACCAGCCTGAAGACATTTTCTCCCCCAATTTACATTTTAATGGGAGAGCAGAGGACTTATTGCTAAGTGCCAGGAGCTGATAGAGCTGTGCACATTCTGAGGGTCTAATAAATGCACTGACCCATATTTTTCACATTTTATGGGACAGTGGGGAAAACTGCTGAAAGAGCTCGTTTGCAGCTATGTTAATTACACTTTCTATGGGAAATTCAAGGAACATGCCACAAAGAGCTACTTGCAGCTGCATTTGTGGGACAGTTTAATCTACTGTTTAGAGCAGGTAATTGCACGCTGGAAGGATCCCAAGGTCTTGTGACAGCTGGGCCACTGGGCTCTGTGGTGGCCACGGTCAGACCTTGACCTTTCTGGGCCATTCAGACCACTTACAGAAGCTATAAAGGCAGTAGAGCTTTACTAGGTGAAAAAATGCATTTGAATTGAGCTTTCTGGTGTAATTAGGTCCTCCCAAGTAACCGTAACAAACTACGGAGGAGTTCATACAGAGTTCTCACCTGTGGCACTCGCTTGCCCTGACGGAGCCCCAGCACCCACTGTGGCTCTGGGATCAGGGTTTCTCCTCCTCTTGCGGCAGCGCCAGCAGGACCCCCACACTGCCCTCCTGCGCATCACCGCCGCAAGCAGGGCGGCCGTGCAAGCTAAGAAACATCACCTTTCATCACATACAGAGCCCCTCAGTCTGTGTCCCGTGGCAGAGCAGAGAGGCTAAGATGACATCGGTACATGTAACATAGGTAGGAAAACCAGCTATGGAGCAGACAACAGAATTGCTTAAAGATAACGCTTCAGCAGAGAGGAAAAGGGTTGGTCACAGGAGAGTCAGGTTTGCCCTGTCTTCCACGCAGCATGTGTGGCTCTACCAGAGCTCACCAGCTAACCCAGCCCTGCAGAGACCTTCCAAAATCTAGGAACAAGGAACAAACCCCTACAAGACGCTCTGTGCAACCCTGCATGTCCGTGGTGACGAATTCAAGGTACCTGCTGAGCGAGGTGGTAACTGGGACACGGGGTTTCTCAGCAGCTCCCTTACACCGCTCAGGTCCCCTCCGTGTCCCCACCCTAACACCCGGCACCCTAAACACCCCACACTGTTGCACTGGAAGCAGGTGAATCCCCAAATTATTTCATTATTTAATTTTGGGGATCTTGAGGGGGAAACAACCACCACCCGGGCTGTTGTAACTGATCCCAGAAAAACACTTGGGGCGGTCACCATTAACTACATTTTAGTAATACCCATTTTCAAAACCTGGGATTTACCTGCCATAGAGCTACTGAAAGCTTCAAGATGACTTGTCAGGTTTAACAAGAATTTTTATCTGGTTTTGATACCAAGAAGCTTACTGAGGACTTGAAAACTTGTAAATTTTTGGGTTTGTTTCTTCACATTCTCAAGATCCCCTGCAGTTTCAGCTGTACTTTCCGCAGCTCTGAGCTGCTCCACTCACTAAAGAGAAAAATATTCTGAACAGGCTGATAACAGTTTTATCCAGCAGAAGATGTTCTCTAGGGTCATAACTGCTTTGAATCTAAATTATTACAGTTTGTGTTTATAAAGCTATCCTCCATAACCCCAATCGTACACCCTTAAAGCCAATTTACTGGCCTGTGTTACGCGCTGAATACCAAAAGGAAAAGGGCAAGAGTCAAAGTGAAAAAATAACAATTTAGCTCACACAGCGATTGTATTATACTGACATTTTATCGACTCTTTAAAATGAAAGAAACACCGAGACAGATATCTTTATTGACTAGGTTGGTGCCCTTTCAATACCAAACTGATGAACAATCATATTAAGCTAGCCACATATTTATGAATACCATATGGCTTAATAAATTGCTATGGAGCAATGAAAGTTTACATAGATAACTAGAAATGTCAGAATAATATTACACAGGCACCATAAAATACAGTAGTACTCATTTGAATCACAATCCAACTAAAAGAAAACCCAGCGCTTGTTTTATGACTTTACCCTCATAGCAAACCAGTTTTCCAGCCCTTTCTCACTGCTTGGTGACTCAGCACAGCAAGACATGCCACAGACATAATTTTTACTTACTGATAATTGATTTTCATTGGAGAGCAGTAGGTTTAATTTTAAGGTATAGAAAGAAAAAGTGCATAGAGAAAGCTGGGCAAGAAGCAACCACAGAGAGAGTTTAACAATAAAGCAATAACAGATGCTTCCTCTGCCAGGAGAGAGGGTGCGCCAGCAATTTCCCCACTGCCTCGTGGCTCCTTCGAAGAGAGGAGCCATGAAGTGTTACGCTGTCTAGAAGAGACATATTTACATTGATCTCTTACCAGAAGAGCGTAAGAGAAAGGAAAAGCAGCTCTGCCTGGTTATCTCCTCTCCCAGGCATCTACCTGGCTTCCTAAGAGAGGCAGAGCTGGGCCAAAACAGACCACACGCACCAGCCCCTTTGCAAAAAAAAAAAAAATAAAAAAATCTCATTTCAGATGATCCATCTCCCATCAAACAAACTGAAAGCTCCTTGGAGCATGAATGGGAGTCTTAAACATTTATATTATCTTGCCAAAACAATTAATCATCTGTTTCACACATCATCCACCAGAAACACATGAAGGGAAACTGAAAATAAGTTTTCAAGCTGTACCCGGCTGCTCTACTGCAGTCTTGAGTAAGGAGCAGTCACCTTTAGGGACTAAAACTCCAGTTTTCATCCAAATGGACGCAGGCTTTTCAGCACTGGTGGGAGAAGCAAAAGCCGGTTCCCCCAGAAGCAGCAGCAGAGGTTTGCTGGCTGCAACAACACACAGCGAGAGGAGACGGGTCCCAAACCCTGCACTAAATTATGCAGGGCAAGAGTTGGAGCTCTTCTCTAAAGCTGTGCCTAAACAAGTACAATTTCACCAAGAAACACAACTCTGGAAGCTGCTCTGTTATCAGAACGTGGCACTCTTGGACAAAAACCTTCTCCAAAAATCATCCCTGGAAAAAAAAGATGCAGAGGCACAGGTAGGGAAACAGAATTAAAACAGACTCCCTAAGTATTTTGGTCACACTGTGACTCCGAGTTAGATGTACTCAGCTGTTACATACCCAACTCCAGCTGGGGAGGACATATGAAACAGCCAAGGACCAGCAAGGGGCCAAGAGTAAATACGTTTTCTAGTCCCTACTATAAATGAACTCGTGTCCACCACTATCACCCAAAACAAGATCCGTAGCCTTCTCAGATGGTACTACACTCTTCCCTGTAAACACTCCTAGGTCAGCTTCGTTCCTGATGATTATTTCCAGCAACAGCAAAGGCTTTGCAACAACTAAGTTCTCCCTTGCCATGACCGCCCTGGAGATGCAATGGGGATTTGGTGCTCAGCTCTGAATTTCCATTTGCCGAGCGGAGCTCACCAGAGCACTCCTTAATGCCGCTCACCCCTCCACCTTTCTTTTCCTAACATTTTCCCTGTATTGTTTTACTAGGACACAAACCCCCCACCCAGCTCAGTTAGCCATGCTCCCTTAAGCAGGACACGCTGTGGCTTGTAACCGAATTCATTAGCATCGGCCCATTGACTTCAAGCAGAACAAACCGCAGGCTCCCTAAAAGCTCCCCGCTCCCGTCATCTGCTCTTTCCAACACACACAGGGCCAGACTCCACAGCAACCCCACGGAATCCAATCAAACACCTGGGGGGGAGCCCAGACCACCTTGTTTACGTCCAGAAAATACAAAGCCATTAGGACAGAGCTGTCATATTTTAAAAAAAAATGTTACATTTTCAAAATAAGACATTCCAACCTCTTTTTGTATTCCCTTCGTCTCCCACTACCTTTGCACCTTTAGATCAAACGTTCTATTTTCTCCCCTGTTTACATTTATTTCTTTAGTATTAATAACTGCATTGGCCACACCAAGGAACGGAACAGGCATTGCTGATAGCCAGTACGTGTGACTCAGTGCACAGAACAGCCCCAGCACCCAGAGACACCCACCAGCATGTCAGTCCCCATTTAGATACCCTGAAAATAAGCAAAGCAATGCCTTCCTCCCATGCATGACCCCACAGCAAATACGCAGACACATCACAACATCCATCCGCATTGGCATGTGCAAGCATAAAGCTGCACACACAGGCACAAGCCTTTAAGGCCAAAGTGAACCATTTATTTATTTTTTTTTAAATTTAAATACTCATAGACATAGTCCCATAAGTAATTTCAAATCCCTTGACCATAAAAAGGATTTATAGCAAAACAAGATTTAAATGCTGTGGAACCAGCTGTGTGGGGCTTTTTGACTGAATACCAGAAAACTCAATCACCATAATTTATTAGTTTAATCACTCAGTGTGCATGGTTTTTTGCTTGATTTCATGGCCCTAATGTCACAATCTGATACCAGCCCTTCAGCTTGGTGCGTCACTCACTCACCCCCCAGTGTCCCATGAACAAATACCCGTTTCATGAAAAAAATTCAGAGACATCTCAGTTCTAACATGACTTACTCCTTTTTTTTTTTAATTTGAGTCAAAGTCTGGAGCATCTCAAACTTAAAAGATAGGCTTGAAGGTTGCAAAACCAAGCTTAAAATGAGAAAGATTAGCTAAAACAGAGCCAGGGCATTTTCTATCCACTCTCAATTTTATCTCACTGAAGTCAGAGATTGCCTATAAAAGGAAAAAAGTATGAAAGTTTGGGCTACAGTGAGGAGAATTTCACCCAGAAAGTCTTTTCATCAAAATGGAAAATCCCTGCTTGAAAAACAGGATTCATCTACAAAAAGCTAAAGCAATTCAAAGAAGTCATTAACACACACAAAGTGATTCAAATCTACCCAAAAATTGACTTCGCAACTTTTAATATGTGCATCTCCATTTAGGCACCTCTACAGAAGACTATAGATGTTGTTAAACCAGACCTTGTAACACCATGCAAGAGCAAACCCTTTTCATTTTGAAATTAAATCATTGCACGGTGCAGTGCTCTGCCATTCTGAAACAATTTCAAGTAATATTTCTGAAACTCCAGCCTCAGAGGTACAGCTTTGCAGACAAGGCACATAAAACTGTGACAGAGCTCTTACTGTGAATAAATAATGGTGGCTATATCTAGAAAACAACGCCAGCCCACACACCACTTGATAAATATCCCCTATTAAGCAGCTCCAGCATTTTACAAGCATACTGGATAACCGGCAGTGATCACACTATAATCCATTTTAATTCACGTTGAAAGGTGGGGTTTCTCCTTTCAACAGAGAAAGTCTTTCTGCAGCCAAGTGGTTGCAAGCAAACTTATGGATCTCTGAAAAAGCAAGACATATTTCAGCTGAAATACCTGAATTTGGGCTATTATACTGTGTTTTCAAACCTGTTACACATTCCTCTCTCAAAGTCAGTGTGCCTTCACCAAAACACATCCATTTTCATCCAAACCAGTCTATAACAGCACATGCTTGCTTACCTGGCCACTGCCTGAGACACAGCATATTGATCCAGGAGGGAAGGAGGAAGATCTCACCACGGCTGGCTACCTTCCACCAGCCAAGACCACCAAGGCATGGTTTCTGCTCCTAAAAAACCAAAGCACTCCCAGCTAGGGTGATATTATCCCCTTTTACTAGCCAACCTGTAGCCCTCAAGCTTTGCAGGTGGGCTTCGTTCTGGGGCAAGCTCAGCCAGGCTGGTGAGCAAGATGAGATGTCTGAAAGCAAGTGGTGGCTCTCAGGAGCACAGGGCATCTGGAAAGCCACAACACAAGAGCAAGAAGCATGGGAGATCCAAGGTACTTGGTGTAGGAGAGTGCCTCTGATACCCCTCTGGGCAAAACCCACAGCCCTACCAAAAAATTATGAAAATAAGTGATAATACCATGGCACCTGGGTAACGTCTGAGACAGGGATGAAAAGGCATGAAAAATACCAGAAGACAGGTGTTTTTCTGTGGAAATCAGAACAGATTTGTAATCTCATTAGAGCTGATTGCAACATGATTTGTGCCAGGCAAGCACGAGTTCAGCACTGCCCTGACACCACTCCAGGTGCTTTATTTACTTTGAGATGAAAGTGGTGGCACAAAGCAAAGCTGTATCAGATAGGGGCTTTATCAAAGTACGAAGAATTATTTTCCTTCCTACAAGCACGCTCTGTTTTCTGAGGTCAGGAAGAGCGTTTGCAGCAAGGAGTCGTGACTGCTCAGGATCCATCCATCCGATACCCCTCACTCTCCCCTGGTTTTATACAGAGAACTTAGTTGCCTAACTCAGGGCTCCAGTATGTTTGTGCTAGCAAGGCACCCAAATCCTTCTGTAGATTTAGCCCTCAACATCCTAATTAAAGAAGCAGCTGCTTTTTATGGCCTTATGTCAGCTTGGAATAATTTTTCTTAGTTATTGAAAACAGCTGCTCTTCTGATTAGTACACTGAGCATTTATTTTCTCTTATACCAGTGTCAAACTGCTTCATTGCAGCACAGAAAGAAGACACTTAGTTTCACAAAATAAATCTGTGCTAAGTAGAAGCAGAAGCAAAATGGAACAAATATTTTGGCATTTTTTAGCATAAATAATGCTACATAATGAGAAAAAGCACATCCTCAATCAATTCATTCACTGTTTTTCTGACACAGCATGCAAAATGGGGAAAGCCATACAAAAATGAGGGCTTTTTTTAATACTTTGAAACTTTCCACAGAACAGTTTGCTTCAGTTAAAAGCTGTTGCAGCAGAACACTTCACCAAAGTGCCCCACAGCAGCGAGACTCCAAATAGCATCACAAAAAAAAAAAAATATTTAATGACCTTTTAAAATGGAAAATGGCTTGGATTCAAGTTTTCTAGCTGAGTGGTCTCGGGCAGGCAACCTGGGAGCAGGCAGGAAAGGGTAAAGCCGGGGCTGTGCCATGCAGGCAGAGCTGGCAAGACCCTCCACAGCAGCATCACACCCAGCTGGGCAGCAGCTCTGCCCTTCTCCTTCATTTCAGCCCTCCTGTAGATCTGCTGTGTTTAAAGCTCTGAAACCCTTTGAGCAGGGAGGTTTCAAATAACCTTTAAAAGACAGAAAAAGCCTACAAAGGCACCAGCTCTGTAAGGGTCTACTTGTAAAAGGAGGAGGCGTGTACGTTCACTTGTGTTGAAAATTTCAACTCATTTGGGGCAATTTTTGAGCCCAGCTGCGGACTGATCTGATTAAAGGTGCCTGGTTAACAAACAACACATGCTTTGGCCAAGATACCAAAGTAGAAAAAATTAGTAATGTAGGGAAACAACATTTTCTAGGTATTATTGTTAATTCAATTTGATACTAGATAACAATAGCTCCCTCTCTACAAAGATCCAGATTTATCCAAACCACCCCTCACTGTGCTTAACTTTCCAAGATACTTGTTTAGTGTATTTTAATTTAAAAAAAACCCACTGTTTTCAAAACAAACATCAACACTTTAAATTAAACTAGAAGTACCACTGGCACAGCTAGCAACCCTAAGAAATTTATGAATATGAAGGAGCTGTGTGTTTTCTCAGTGATTTGTATGCATGTTCCTTGCCTTCTCAGTCAGGGTTTCAGGCAGAAATCCCTTCTACTGGTATTTGGTTAATGACAAAATACATTCTTAGCACAGAAACCAGCACAAACCGCTATCACAGCCTTCGCACATCCATTACGGAGGTTTAGAAAATCAGAGAGACTGTGTTAAGCACATCCCATCTCTTTCCCCAGGATCTGCAAGTCTGGACATTTGCACAGCCTGAATGGTCTCCAGCTGCTCCTATTAACCTGCTCTCAGAGCACCTTTGCAGGATTTAAGCAGCTCAAAATCTCCTAATCTAGCTGCCTCCCCCATGGGTATATTTTAGGCAGAAAGATTTAGAAGCAAGCAGCTACTCTTCTAGCCTGTATGGTGTTGCTAGCTCCTTTTTTCTCTAGAGGACCAGGTAATTAATTTATGAAGAGGATGAGACCTAAGCAGATTCTTGAGAGACCCTAAATTTTTGCATTGCGTTCTTAAAGGCATTTGTAGAGGTTATTTAGATAAAAAGCACAAGAAACTTAAGCAGAAGAAGAGGAAATTTCTAGTCGGGTGTCCATATACCACCATCTGTTACAGGGGCTATATGGGAAGCAGCATGAAGGCACAACAAAAGAATGGAAGGTATTGTGACAGCAGGAATCCAAAATTATTATTACAGCTTCTTGGTTTTGTTCAATATTTAACAGCTGCCAGAGAATTCATAAACTGAAATCTGCATCTTTTATATACTTAGTGCTCTGGATTTGAACCACATAGGAACTCAGATTAAGCACCAAATGAAGTACCAACTTTTTGACAAAGCCGGTACATCTCCCATTTGAATTGTTGATATTAAAAGAGGGTTGCAAAGCTGATGAGCTGAAGGACCCTTCACTGGATCAGCCTTTCAAAACTGCCTTGTTTTTATCTTAAAATTTAACAGCAATTCTCTGCTGTTAATTTTCTCACTGGATTGAAAAAAAACCCTCAGGAACTCTTCATCTTGGTGCTGTGTAAAAAGAAGACACTAGGGACAGGGACATGATTTATGATGGTATTTAAATATGGTCTGGAAAGCACCATGGCATTTTAAGCAAGGAAACCAGGACCAACGGGAACAGCAGCCTAATTCACCCCATCTGTGTTGGGGTCAGACCCAGCATTCCTTGGCTCACCGGGAAAGTGTCCCAGGCTGGCCATTGCCCGAGAAGACAAGTTAAACCCAGTGCCACTGAAGGCTAACTATGAGACTTGAGTGTTAGTTCAAAAAAAGAAAGAGTGATTGGAACAATTCTGTGTGCCTTAGTTAATATGACAAAGGTGGCGTAAAGTTAACTACGATGGGAGAAGGTGCATTAATAAGGAAATATATCCAATCTGACATCCAGAGATTATTTCATGCCATACTTTTATTTCACAAGATTCAGTTCCATTGTGGTAAACCAGCTTTTTAAAACCATGCCCAGACATCCACTGGGCCCTGCCATGGCTGAGGACTCACATAAGTGCCAAAGCCTGCTCCTGGCCGCTGCCACCGCCTCCTCCTCCTCCGCGCAGCAGAGGGTCACCGCACAGCATCAGCCGAACCCTCAGCCGCTCAGACCGGGGGGTCTGAGTAGACTAATAAAGTGGATTTGCATCTCACAGTTACTTTAGAAAGTTGCAAGATATATTTTTGCCTAAGGACAATAAAGGTTTTTTTTACACTTATCAAATAGCTCTAATACTCTTAGACAAACCTTTATATAATTCATGACCAAGTCTAAAGTACTACATAATACTGATTCAACGATAAAGTAACTTAAAATCTTTTCATGTGATTTCAAGAAACCTACTGTTCATGTTCCTGTCTGATTAAGCTCTATAAATCAAACTCTGCAATCTCTCCCAAAAACCAATGGTTATCAGTACTGATTTCCAGAGGAGTTTTGACCACGCAAGGATTGCAGGAACTGGTTGCGCTAGAATTGCAGTTGGACAATGAGTTTCATTACATAATTTGAATAGGCTAATTACAAACCTGACATCTGTGATGTGAAATCCCCTATCCATGCTGGTCCTGCATTTGGACGATGGTTTCTCTTAGCTATCACCCACCTGTGCAAAGGACATGCTGCATCTTGGGGCTGCTAGATAAAACTAATCCACATACTGCAAATATAAATATTTTTGTTAAAAGATCACAAAACCTAGCAACTAACCAAACGATGCTAAACTGATGCTCATTTCTGCTCCCTCAGGCAGAGGGAAAGGCATGTTTCTCAGTACCATCTTTGCCCTTTAAACCTATAGCAGGATCTCAAAAACATCTGGATACAGAAGAAAGCCTGTAAAGACACTGTCGTCCTCAGCGCTGACATAGACCCCGTTCCAGTCCCGCGCCACCTCCAGCCACACCTGGTCGCCCGCACTCAGCTTCAGGACGGTCAGAAAGGATGCCTGGTCGATCTCCTGGCCATAGAGCGTCTCACGGGCTTTGGCCACCTTCCTGCTGCGGGCGACGAGGCTGACGCGGGCTGGGCGCCCTCTCACCGTCAGGTGGTAGGCGAAGACGTACGCCCCAGGCACGCTGCAGTTGAATTTCCCCGTGGAAGGGTTGTAATCTTCCTGGTCATTGTACAAGATCTTATCAAATCTAATGGGGACGTTGGGTGGAGGGAAGGGCTTGGACAGGCCAGCGCTGAATGCTGATCGCAGGAGCTTTGCAGTGTCCCCTCGGGCACCCTTTGCCCCACGGGAGCCTTTCTTTCCCGGGGCCCCTCGGCCCCCCTTGCTGCCGGCAATCCCCTTGGGCCCAGAAGGTCCCATCACACCAGCGGGTCCCAGGTCCCCTTTTTCACCCTTAGTGCCTTGCTCGCCCTTTTCTCCCTGTTTCCCATCCACTCCCTGAACACCCTCAACCCCCATCTCCCCCTTGCTCCCTTTTTCTCCCTTTGCCCCCCCTTCCCCTCTTTCTCCTTTCGCACCTTTTCCCCCTGGCTCCCCACAGTACCCCTTCTGCCCTGTGTCTCCCTTTTCCCCTTTGTCCCCCTGTTCTCCATCCACTCCCGGGTCTCCAGCATCCCCCCTATCTCCCTTGTCTCCTTTGGTCCCATTCTCACAAGTGTCCCCTTTGGACCCCTTTTGTCCCTTCAGTCCAGGGAAGCCGTAGTTGCCCTTATTGCCTTTTACTCCAGCTTCACCTAAGAAAGAGTGGGGGCAAAGAGGGGGGGAAAAAAATAATTAAATCCATTAGTATTGGATTGCTTTGGAGACAGAGGGGCATCACCGACAGCAAAGGCAAAGGTCAACGCTATATTCCTGGGTCTCCCAGCCCGTGTTACGTACCTTGCAGCCCAGGTTTGCCTGGATAACCGGGGTTTCCACTTACTCCTCGCTCGCCTTGCTCCCCTTTGCCTCCTAGGACATTTCACCATTAATATACTGTTGGTGTGTTGTGTCTGCAGCACAGCAATCATTACATAGAAGATGACTGGTACCATTTTGCATCTCCCCCTCACTTCATTAAATAAACCAAACATGAGCAATGTGTGTTGTCAAGAAATGCTTTCAGAAACCTTGGCTGAATCTCACAGCTCCAAGCACCATCACACAGACAACCGCATCGACTCAGATGTTTAATCAGCGCCTCACTGGGAGGCAGTTGCTACTGTTTAATGGCGAGATGGAGAAGATGACAGCTCTGCCTTTCGCACTCCACAGTTGCCAAAAGCCTTGTTCAAGAAAGCCTAAAAGACTGTGCTAGCTGAACTGCGCAGCACGGCGCTGCTGGTAACCCCATTAACAGCTTTGCTGTGTGTTTCTCCATAACCAAAGGCAGCCGCAGGATCCTACCAGCAGCGAGTGGCAGCAGGACAGAGCTGCTCCGAGCCTGAAAGGAAGGGCAGGGTTTCCTTTTGGTTACTACTGATGGATAGTAATTGCTCTCCATCTTAGCTGAAATAATTCTGCCTGAGATACCTACACTGAAATGCAGTATCTATACCTGCGTGTAGCTTCCACAGTGGTTTTTTCCTACTTGTGTCCCTTATCCAAAGCAAATTCAAACTCCCATTAAAATCCCATTTTGAACACCCATGCAGAACAAGGAGTTTCGAGTGAGATCTTTATGAGCAGCTATTCCTATACTGCCTGCGCATACGCTACCACTGAGTTATTGTCCCTGCACTAACGCCAGCTAAAACTCCTGAGGTGTCAATCTGTATCAGTATACTCCATTTCCTTTTAAAAATATGTTTTCATATAATTTTGTCATATTTGATGAGGACAACAACATCTGTTTTCGAAATGAGCGCTTAGTCTGCTTTACCTCTTTCTCCTTTAGAACCTTTTGGACCTTGAGGACCTGGGGCTCCCTGCAGACCTTGCAGACCAGCATCTCCCTTTTCCCCCTTGGGACCTGTAACATAATCACATCAACAGTATTATCTTAGTAACTCAAAGGTTTACCTTTATAAAGAAAAATTGCAGTAACACCTAAGCAGCCTTGAGGAGTGCGTGTAAGGCAAACTCCGTTTCCACCACCCTGGCAAGAGCTGGCCATTTTCTTTGACATTATACAACCAATGCAAAGAAAGCGTGAGACAGACGGGTTTGGCCCGAGCCCCGCTCCCCAACACCTTGCAAACACTGCAGCCGAGACCTTACAGCGGGGCGAAAGGTGCGGGGTGGCCCGGGCAATGCCGCACTGCTCGTGCTGAAATTAGTGGGGTGCATGCTCACGGGTCCCCTGGTCAGGCACGCAGCTCCCCAGCCTCTTCCTTTCAGCTACTGTAATCCCCAAACCTTACAGTTTTGCATTTCACTCTTGGCTGTAGGTAGACTTTTTAAAACCAACTTTCAGCTGCCTCAGAGTCACAGGAGCTCAGACATTCATAAAACATCAGAAGTAATCTGTGTTTAATATTTGAGTGCATCTAAGGAGCTCCCATAGCTTCATAATTGCCCCTCTCCCTAAAAAGAATTAAGTCTGCAAATATAAAAGTGGAACCTGGCAGACAGCTCCACGCTGCATAAAGGATAGGTTGAAAGGCAAGCAAGCTGGCTTCAATCTTTTTTTTATATACTTTTTCATCCACTTGGGAATCTAAAGACTCCAAGTGCATGTCTGGGAGCAGGCTGTGGCAGCTTCAGTCATCACAACACACCCATTTGACACAAGGGCTTTTCCATCAACACTCAGGAGACGTATGAATGCAAACTCCCTCTGCAGCCACTATAATTTCCATTAGCCAATCCCTCCCGAGCTATGGGAAGTGAAAATCCCTCGAGTACATTGTATTGAAAGAAAATTATTTCATGATTTTACCACCTTTCCTCAGATGAATAGTTTCTGTCTCCAGTATTAGTGCTATTGAAGTGAACATTTGCAGACTAATGCACTATTCGTTATAGCAGTAGTAGAATTACTTGCTCTATAGAGATGTATTTTAGCAGTAGAAAAAAAAAGACAAAGTATCTTATAAAATATTTAGGTGCTCTATACAGAGCTGTGTCTTGTGAGAGCAAGTATTTAATTTAAAATTTGAACCCAAAATTCTTTTTGTATTTAGCTTTCTCTTCTCCAGGGGGGGGTGGAAATCCAAGAAAAAGAGGGGTTTATCATAAACCTTCAGCAAAGATACAAAACTGTTTGCAGGTAGTTTTGAGGGCCACAAAACCATGGTTGAAGTGAATGTGAAATTAAATCTGTGACTCCCAGGGGATCAGACACAAGGGACAGAGAATCAAAGAGTGCAGCCGGCAGCAACGCGGTATGGGGCCAGCTCTGCATGCGCTCCCACACCAGTGCGGTCCCCAAACCCCCTTTTGGGGGGCTTTCCCACTCATATTGGCATTGTATAACATCTGGGATGTAGTTAGCATGCACTTTTTTTGCTCTGGCTTTACGTGAGGAATAGTCACATTTGGCGTTTGCCGCACAAGTCTTGCCAACTCATTTCTTGAAGGAAAAGCAGGAGATTCTTTGATAAATTCTTTGGTTTATGTGCTTTAGCTGAGAGTGGGGAGGCAGGTACCACCATACCTGGGGGTCCCTGCTCTCCTGGCTTCCCCCGGGGCCCCGCGACAGGTGGGCAGCAGTCACAGCAGTTGAAGAAGAAATCGGCTGCATCGAGTGTGTAGTTCTCAAAGGGGAAGAGCGTGGTGGCCCCTCGGGCCATGGGGCTCAGGGTGGGTAAGTCGGCTCTGCCCGCTGCTGCTGGGAATGAGCTTTTCCCCACGACAGGGGTGAGGGGCGGGTGGGAGGCACCATTGCCCACCAGCTGTAAGGGCTTCGGCTTCGTGTACTTCACAGCTGGGGTCACCTTCACTCCCGCATGCACAGCAGTAACAACCAGCATCACAAACGCCGAGACGGAGCCCGGTGAGCTCCTCATGTTGGCAGCTGTAGGAAGAGATGAACACAATAACAAATTGCTGCACAACACCCTTCCCATTTGCATGTTCCCACAAAGCCAGAAGACCTGCACGAGTAGTGTCAGGCACATGGGGGCATCTGCCTAGAGGAGTACATTACAAAGCCTCACTTTTTATGGGGAAAGTAAAGCAAACTTAGCAAAACCTCCTGCCTGCTCACCCCAGCTGACCATCACCCTACAGAGCACTTGCTGTCCAGCTGCTCCTGTTAGCTGTGGTTGGAAGTGCTGCCACAGCTACCAACAGCAGTTCAAGGGACTGACTGCGAGTTACACTGGGACACATGATGCCTCTCTTCTGAGTGTATGATTAGGATTAATTCAATAATGATTTCAGAGTCCAACACAACTGCACATCACAAAAAGCATTGCTCTAAAAGAATAAATGGAAACAAAATGAAATATCAAGTATTCCAAAATTTTTAAGTCAATTTTTTCCTTGTTACTGGCTGATTTTCTGGACTTGCATATTCTTCTAGTGTAAACTTTCAGATTTGTTCTTTTTATTTTTAAAGTGTTGATTTAGCTGAACCAGGAAGAAAGAACAAAGCAAGAAGCACACATGTTTTGCTATAGGACAGATGATGCCTCTCAGATGACTTGTCATATAAAGCATCTTTGTTTCTTTTTTAAACCAGTGTACTGACCTGTAAACACAAACGGAACAGACTCCCTTTCTTGCTGAACCTGTAATCTAACCTTCCTTAGCAGCTAAGGCCCTTCATTACAGGAAAAAAGTCACCAGGAGAGATGCTGACTACCCTTGCCACCCAGAGGGCAAAAGGAGATCCAACTCAAAGTCAGGTATTTGGGAGCTAGTTTATAACATCTCTATCTTTAAGAATTCAGTTTTAGAGGAAAGGGTCAATATTTTTTCCTTTTTCACAAAAAACCCAATCATTTAATGGAAAATGGATTATCCACACAAAATCCTCAGGGATCACTGTTGCCATTGCTGTCATTCAACCCCTTCTTCACCCCATCAGCTCCAGTAAAGGATAAATTATCCCTTCTCCATGCATGTGTCAGGCCAGGACAGGATGCCAGGCACTGATTTTTGTCATAGGCGCACATTTGGTCAACCATACCATGAAGCGTGTAACTCCGGGGCGGTTGGCGCGGGAGGGCAGGGCTCAGCACAGGCAGGCAGAGAGCAGCCAGACCTCACAGCCGGCAGCAGGGACGCAGCCGCAGTCGCAGAGAAGGAGGGTCATCTGCCACCTAGGAAGAGAGAAAAAAGCACCAAATTCTCCTTTTGAAGAATATACTCATGCAGGAGTGTTTTGCCACGGCTGGAGGTAACTAAATAAACCCCTAACTTCCACACACCTAAAGCCGGCAGCAGAAAGAAGCTGCAACTTTAGAGACTCAGTAACTTTATGGGGCGATGGTAAATCAGTTTTCAAATCAAAACCTTTTCTATGTTTTACCGTCACAAACCACTTCTGCAACAAGCTCTAAAACCAGACAGTCTCCAATCACGTAACCAGATTGATGGATTGCTGTCAAATACTGGAAAAACATAATTAATAAAAAAATTACACCTTATGCGTCTGTTTAGAAAATAAATTGCTCAGAGCAGGGAATCTTTAAACAGAATATCATTATAATGGACAGGACTGTTCCTAAAATAATTATTCCTAAATATATAAATGATTTTTAATAAAGCTGAAATTTGGGATTTTTCCTTACATTAGCTTACTACCACTGATTCTAAAATCATTCATTTGAATCTCCCTGCTAGGAAAAATTATGATTCGCAGTGGACACAAAATATGAAGAATTAAACTTCGTTGCAGTGACATCTTGTTCAATACACTTGTATTTAATTGGATCCAAATATCTATTCATTGTTAGCATGTGTCCCGTAATTGCATTGTGATAATATATTTGCACTTTTGTTTGGTCCCTAAAATTATAGTATTTAGATATTCCAGTTCCCAACATGTATTTAACCCCAGTCTCCCAGATTTAAATATCAGGAAAATGATTGTATTTTCTATTATTCAATTATTTCAAGAGGAAAAACAGTAGTCCTCATGCAGCTATATATTCATTACAGACAGTAAAACTTATTGAGACAAATTATATTGCCACTGCATCTTAAATTCTATGACTTCATTGCAAATATCCTGCTTGAAGGCTAAACAACCAGTGCATGCTACCTCCTACCTTATAAACGGTCCTGCTCCCAGGACGATCACCCCTCAATGGCACTTTGAAAAAGGCAATCTTATTTTCGGACAATCAGTTTTATTTGTGTAACAGCTGCTCCCATGGCCAATGAGAGCCTGCATGGTGCAGGGAGAAGGGGGGATTGGCAAAGTCCCCTGAAAGGAGCAAGGTGACCTTGAAATCCGAGGAAATTCAAACACTTTCCCCAGGCTGGGATGCTGCTCTTCACATGGGACTTTTTGGGCTCTTCCCCCAACACCATTTTTCAGGGCTTTAGGGACACTCCTCTTTCAACACACAGCATCAGGTTTTGGTACCATCAGACTCAGCATGAATTTGCCCATTTGCGTCAGCAGGGTCCAGGTTTCTCTCCCGGTATTTAGTGCAATATGGCATCGTGGTCCCCTCCTTGTGGTGGGAGTTCAGAAAGAGTGAAGGAGAAATGACAGAAATAGCTGTATGGCGTCATGAGTGCACGTGTGCATGTGCCTGCATGGAAATGCACCAAAAAGAGGAATTCAGCCTCAAATCTGGGCTGTCCCAGGTAAATGCAGAGATGGAACAAGCAAACATTTTCTTCTCTCTCCATCTCCAGCGCAGATCATGGTACCTGCGGGCGGCTGTGCTGCACAGTGCGGTGGCAGAACACAGCCCTGCTGGGAAAAGGAACAAATCCATCCGAGGAGGGTTGCTACAACGTTGTTCTTATTGGAACCGATAGCCCCTCTGGATTTCACAGGCTAATTGATTTTCCTCACTCTTTCCCAGCAATCATAGCACTCATTTCCTTCCCCAGTGGCCTTAAAATGGGCCAGTTTTTATTCTTGGATTTCCCAACCCAGTTCAGAGTGCAGTGCAAAACACAGGAACGTAAAGGTTCCCTTTCATCGCCTTGTCTTGGTGAAATATGAGCAAGGAAACCACCTCATTCAGTCAGTCTGAATTTACTACATACCAGTACACTCAAAGCTCAGCTGCCAGACAATAAAGGCTGCTTGTTTCAGGTGGGCTTGAGAAAACAATCAATTGTCCTTTAATGTAAGTGGAGAGAATCATAATCCTCCGTGATTTATGTGTGACCACCCTTTCCTGCACAATAGTCTACAGCTTTCAGCAATAAAAAGTTGATTAAGGAGAGTCTATTACTAAGAATACGAGGCCAGATTGATTCACCAGCTTCTCAGGCTATTCCAAAGAAATCAGTTAGGAGTTTTGCAGTGAGATACTCTAACCTAACTCTAAGTGTAGGACATGGGCTTGTCACATCTCCTGCAATGGAACCTGCACCAGCACTCAGTGATGCTCATTCATACAGCTGAAAACAGAGCTGGGTCCTGAATTCAAACAGTTTTTTATAAAAACACTAATAATCATTTTCAATACTGTAATTGGACTCATTGTTTTAAACTGAAGTTAAAAATACTTGTCTTCAGCAGTTGTAATTCTGACAAGATCATGGACGCATAAATTGCAGATAAAAGGTAATCAAACCAAT
Source organism: Falco cherrug (assembly GCF_023634085.1). Lineage (NCBI taxonomy): Eukaryota > Metazoa > Chordata > Aves > Falconiformes > Falconidae > Falco > Falco cherrug. The sequence goes on from NC_073707.1 coordinate 31,098,699, forward strand.
TATAATTAAAACCTTATTTTGATCAAGACTTTTCATTAGCCACAAAAGTTACTGAACAGAAGATTAAGCATTTTTAACAAAGATTACTGCATTTTGCAGTGTTGCCTCCACACTCACTGAAGCTGCTACTCCATATATTTCAATTTAATGCTATATTTGCTGCACACTAAAGCTAAAGCAAGAAACACGCTTTAATCCTAGGTTAGTTTATTTTCCTGAATAGCATGAATAATAGTAGTCTAGGATAGTATTATTAGATTATGTGACAATTGCAGCTTTTTAAATTATACAGTGCTTACCGAGTTACTGAAGCAGTCTGGAAAACTCATGGGCTGAGATTATAAATTAAGATTTAGCACTAGATTAGATTAATCACTTTGTTTATTCAGAGGATCTGGATCTCCATTTTACTGATATAAATGATGCATGTGGGCTGTTAAAATTCCTTAAAAGTATGTTTGAAACACACTCCTAGCCTTGCATATTTGTAGATAACTGGTCTTGATTTGCAAAGTTCAGTGTCCTGGTTTTAGCTGGGACAGCGTTAATTTTCTGCCCAGCAGCCGGTACGGGCTGTGGTTTGGGTGCAGGGTGAGAATCCTGTTGATGACACACCGATGGGTTAGCTGGGGCTGAGCCGGGCTCACTCGAAGCCAAGGGCTTCCCAGTTTCCCCAGCACGAGGAGCTGGGAGGGGACACAGCCGGGACAGCTGACCCCAGCTAGCCCAGGGGCTGTTCCATACCATAGGGCGTCACGCTCGGTATATAAGCGGGGGGAGGTGGCCGGGAGGGGCCGATCGCTGCTGGGGGCTGGCTGGGCATCGCTCAGCGGGGGGAGCAGCTGGTGGTGCATCGCTGGTCGGTCTTGGGTTTTATTCCTCTCTCTCAACCCCCTTTTCATTACAATTGTTGTTGTCAATATTTAACTTTATTTCAATTATTAAATTGTTCTTATCTCAACCCACAAGTTCTACCTTTTTCCCAATTCTCCTCCTCATCCCTCCAGGGAGTGGGGAGTGAGTGAGCAGCTACGCAGTACTTAGCTGCTGGCTGGGGTTAAACCATGACATTAAGTTAAAAATAGCTGTGTCCATGCTACTGATTTCTACCAGCACGTCCACCAGCCATGGCCAGGAAGGGCTGTGATCTTCTGCTAACTGCTGGGTCACTAAAACCTCATCCTGGGGCTTGGCAAAAGCAAACATGAAATCCAATGCATCCTGGAGGAAGCTTTAACCAGCATAAAGCAATTCCCCAAGGAAGCAGCATCCTTGCAACCCCAATGTCAGCTCCCCATCACGATCAGAGATGGGGGGGAACAGAAGGACCTCACCAGAGACCCTCACCTCTCCTGTCCTCTGCAGCCTGTTGCTCCTGGGACACAATGGCGTCCTGAACCTGGATGCCACAGAAACCTTGTCCTTATGGGATCTTCTCCTTGGCTGCCACTGAAACACAGAGGGACACAGCAAACTGTGTAAATGTATTTTTTATTAAATTAATGGAGTATTTCTTAAACAAGATCAGCAACAGAGATTCAAAAAGCACTTCTCAAAGGGTTCCACTTCCAATTATTTGCAAATGAAAATAGAAAATTTAGACCTGCAGGTGCAAGGTAGACTGATAAATTAAAAAAATCTGGTTTGGAAATACAATAAAGGAGGAAACAGTGAAAACCAAAGCAGCAGAGAAAATAGGCTAGGTTTGTGATAATAAGTAATTTAAAATCTTAATGCTCAACTATCAAGAAGGAAAACTGGAAAAGAGAATATTCACATAGAATAGGAAGTGGGTAAAAATGGAATTAAATTATATTTGAGCTGAATAAAAAGTGTTAAAAGGAAATTAACATTTCTGTGTGAAAAAAATAGTTAGCACTTCTCACAAGATTTCCCACAACAATTTAGCAGGCTTCCTAGAAAAGGCCCTTCCCCCCGCCCCGTAATTTTATTTTCTGAAACACTGAAATGTGTTTTGGTTTCCTTTATTCATTATCACAAAGCAACTGAGCTAAACAGAAAACAGACTGAAATGAAAATTTTCTGCAATGTTGTTAATTAGGGGAGGGAATATTTCCATAGCAGACAGTAAAACAGATAAGTTTATCAAGTCAAGATACAACTTTTTTCCCCCTCTCTCATGTACTCAATATGCTGTACCCTCCTAAATGTCGCTTAGAGGCAGCACTAAATGGTCAGCAGGAATTCACCCTTGCTGGGTGAAAGAAAAATGGAAGGCTGCATTATTTTTTTTTTTAAGACCTGCTGGAAAAGCTATGGTTTAATTTTCTCCCCCATTTTCCTTCTGTCCCTTCTCTTCTTTTCAAGCTGGAAATCCAGCCAGCCCATGTTTTCCAGGCTGACCTCTTTCCCCAGGGACATCAGGGTGCCCTTTGGGCACCAGCACTCCTTGAACACCAGGTGACCCCATGTGTCTCTGCCAGCCCTTCCCACCCCCTTGTCCTTTGTCTTCCTTGGACCTCTTTTCTCCCCACTTACCTCCCAGTTCCATGTCATCCTGGGACCCAGTTGCCCTTTGTAGCCTGCAGTTCCTGGAGGTCTTCCAGGACCAGTTTGTCCCCTCCAGGAAGGAAGTCCTACTTCACCACTGAGCTCCTGATACCTCTTTTCTCCTGGTCCTCACTGTCCAGGTCCTCCTGGGGGTCCTTGTATTCCTCTCTTCCCAATGTATCCTGGTTTACCCAGAAAAGGGAAGAAATCGTTAACTTCCCTTTACTGAGAGCAACCTGTCAGAATAGACAGAATACAGCTCTGTAGGAAAGCCTTCACTGGTCATCAGATTACATTTTCACCCAAATAATGTCAATTTTTTGCTATGCAACATACAACTACTGAGAACTAAGCTCTAAGCGTAAAAACACCACAATAAAGCAAGGAATATCTTACAAGATCAAAATCTTTTTCCATCTGGGGATACTTCTCTTCAGATGCCACGGAGAACTTCCCGCTCCAGGGACACTGCAGCCGTCCTGGAAACCAGGAGGTCATGTGTGGTCTGTCCATGTGCAGAGCACTTGGGATGGTAGTTTGCATTTTTCTGCAAAAGAATTATGAACTAAATGCTTGAGAGAAATAAAACATAAAACTAATAACAACAAATTTTCTTTGGATTTTGCCTTTACAGTTGTTCTGTTTTCAGCTCAAAATTTGGGGGGGGGCTTTCATTCATGACAAAAACTTTAAATACTGTGTCATGTAAAAATTAAACAAGTCATTGATGTAGAAAATGGAGCTACTGCTCATGTAGGATTTCTAAATGATTGACTTCAGAAAAATACTGCCATAGGGATTTTCATTAGATGCAAAGGAATAAAATAATATCCCTGTAAAATCAGTATAATTGCATTTAGAGTTATTAAGATTCAGATATCAAGGGGAAAATGAGATCAGACTGCAGCAGTCTATGCCAGTATATCCCACAAACCCTACGCCATATGTTGTTTTAAATTTCCTAGGTCTGCAGGATGGCAGGGCAGTTACACCTAAATAGAGATTTATTGCATTTTAAAGTATAATGGCTAGAAGGATCCAAAAGCTACCGTTTCACATAAATAAGCATTTGGGGAGTTATTTAAGGACTATAAGAACTTCATGATACCTATTACATTCTATTGAGTCAATCACCCTAAGAGTCCCTAAATGCATATTTAAAACACCAGTAACATGTACTTATTTATGTGAGAGACCAGAATTACAGCACACAAGTTCTAGCTTGTCGGGCTGAAAACCTACACTGGTGCTGATTTTTGAAGCCCTTTTAGGAGTGTGAAACGGCCCTGCAAACAAATGCGCTGCCCCATGTGCCGCACCACCCACCGCAGCGGGAGCAGAGTGCGGCACCACTCCAAGCCCTGCTCCGGGGCACGGATCTCCTTTGTCAGGATCTACAGGTGCCTCTGGTCTTGACTGAGAAACACATCCATTGTGCTCCTTGGAAACTCTAGACGGCCAAAGGTAAAAAGTGATAAAATTACCTGGCTCCCCTTTTTCACCCTGGTCTCCCTTTGTGTGCTGGGCTCGGGGATGTCACAGAAACCCTGCTTTTCTGGTGTACTGTTGTTTTCCTTCAGTGTGCTTAAGAAACACAATAGTCCTCAATAGCGGTGCCTTTGCTAATAGCAAGTGGTGGGATAGTTTCCCTCCTCTCCTCGTCTCCAGTACCGTCTTTCATGGAAGACGATATTTGCTGGGGTGGGTCTGAAATGCCAGGCTGGCTGGTGACAGCAGCTAGTCCCTTTGGGGTGAGGGTTCTCAGCCCCTCCACCAGCTGCATGCTGCAGCTGAGGATGCCAAAGCAGCCCAGGAGCCCCCCCAGAAGCCACCCTCTGGGACCACTTCTGTGGCATGTGTCCCCAGCCGGGGACAGCAGGGACAGCAGGTGGCCATGGCAGGTCCCTGGTTCTTGGTCCCTGTCCCCTGCTGTTCCTGGTATCAACGGGAAGCAGCTGAATGCACCACCAGCAAGCGCTTTCCCAGCAAAATGATAACTTCTACAAGAAGCAGAGAAGCAATATGCAAGTGCAAGTATCTCACCTGAAGAATATCTACCAAAGCAGAAGCTTCCTTCCCATCCACAAGTACAGAGATTGTTGTATGCAGAGGACTGGATCCAAAAATAAAGAAGAAAAACTGCATATATTGCACAGTCCTGAAAGAAGCACAAAAAGATCTCCACTGTCACTATTTGCAAGACACAGAGAGCAACAGCTGTCTTATTGCAGCTTCCTGGAAATTATATTTTCTTGTTGAAAACTCTTTTTTCATGTTTAATATATGAAACCCATGAGACAGACCCAGTACCTACTGCCTATGAGGTAATGTGCTGCCTTCACGTTCCTTCATGAGCAAATTCTGCAGCTTAAAGTGGCCACTCAACACTTCATGATGTATATCCCCGTTTTTAATTATTCTGAGATCAAAATAATCCCAAAGGAGGTACATCATGCCTATGGCATATTACAAACCAGCAGTTTTATGTATCCAAATTTATAACTGATTATATTTAAATAGATACCTAAACGATTCAAAATATTTCTTTCTCTCAGGCTGTATATTTGTTTGTGAATAATCTGGGAGAAATCAGTGACCTCTATAAACAGTTGTAAGCTGTAATTTATCTATTTATCTTTAAAACTACTCACACTGTGGACTACAGAACTGTATTTTGGCTAATATCTTAGGAAAGAGATGAACTGTCAGAGTGATTTTATATGAACATCCAACTTTAACTGCATTTTCTGAACAATTTAAAGAGGTGACGGCCCTTTCTGCCTTCTGGTGGGTGCAAGTCGGAATCCAAAGTGCATTTATGTGCCAAAGTAAGAAGGAGAGAGGATCAGTGAGCTGGCAACAGCCCACCTGGAGAAAGATGCGCTGGAGTAGTCAAGAGGCTGTTTGGACCACCCTGAGCACAGAAGTTTCTGCATCTAAGCACTATAGTGTGTGGGGATATACATATATATATATATAAACATATATACACACACACACATGCACATATGTGTAAAAGGGAGTATTTCTAGGAGATTTTCCTGTTGCATATGGTTGAACTCAAAGAATGAAGAGTGCACCATAAAGTTTTAGATTGTCTCTAATTTTTTGTATGCTTGGTTGTACTGCTTCACTTGCTTGTTGTCTCACTCATCCCACATATCTGCCTTCCCCACTTTTATGGGCACATCATGCCAAGGCCTCCTCCTGCAGTGCACACCCCTATACCACCCTCACTCCAATGCCAGACCTGGCAGATGCAGCACAGGCGTTAGTATTTGGGGCTCTTTCAGGAAATAGGCAGCTTCTCGCTTTTCCTTTGCAAAGACCCTACAGGCTATAAAGGCCAAACACTTATAGTTCAAAACTTGGTCAAAAATAGCGAACCAGTATTGTTTCAAAATTCATACTCTAATATTCAAAATTTTAAAAATTTTGTTTGTTTGTTTCTTTGTTTTTTTGTGTTTGGAGGGGTTTTTTGGTTTGTTAGCCTTTTATTTTACCAATAAGGAGAGATTTGGCCATACAGCTGCTGCTGTATTTGGATCAGGTGCAATTATTCTCATGTATGTAAAGTTCCCATAAAGTTCCACAGACAAATAAAATTGACTTGGCTAGCTGCCAAGTTTTAGGATTTTTTTTTTTTTTTTTTTTTTTTGCTATTACAACAGGCAACATTTACCGAAGGTGTATGCTGGGATCACTAACACAGCAGCAGCCTATTAACCAGCAAAGGCCAGGTGTTGTTTTCTAAGAACCTTCATGCCAGCACTGTGGATTAAGCCAAATATTATCAGTTTTCATCTAGTTATTTTGCAGAGGGTCTCTCTAGCTCCATAACCTGCCACATTCCCTTCTGAAAGAAAAAAAATAATTAAAATCAGGAGCTTATGCCCACAAACCTTCTTTCTAAAAAGGGAGATGTAGTATCAAGCAGCAAGTCAGGCAACAGTACTGCCAACCCTCATAGTTTTGCCATGAGACTTAGGATATTTAGTACTCTTAAACCTTAATCTCTTAAAACCCTGTGATTGCAGAAAACTGCAGATTTTATTTTAGAAAGTCAGTTCTGAGCCTTGTGTAAAAAAGGCTCAGATTCTAGAAGGCAAATGACAAAAATCCCAAATGTAGTTATATTTAAATTTTTCCAGTCTCATAACTTGAGAAGAAATTACTCACAGCTTGTAATATTTAAGGGACTTCAACCTGGTAGCTACAATTTTTGCACAAAGAGATAAGCCATGTTTCTGATTTCTGAGTTGGATTGTGCCCTTGCCAGTATTAAGATGTACACATATGAACAGCATCAACTAAAATACCAGGATGGTGGACTCAGTGACAGACTCAGCCTCTCCCTAGTCCTCAGCTACACTACCAGGCTTTTAATTATTGTAGGTTTTAAACAAAGTCTACGCTCAAGCTGCACCTGCCCAAGAGATGGCAATGTCTCACTGTCACACAGCCTGTCCAAGGCAAAGTGCTTTGCATTAGCAAAAGGTTTTGTCTTCAGCTTATTATTCCACCCTAAACACTGCAATCATTACCTATTTTAATACTGTGAAACCCAGTCAGCCTGAAACTACCCAAGTTAATAGCATCTTAAGAAACAAAGGGCTTCTAGATCTCCACAACAGCAAATTTTATTTAGCAGAGAATCTTGTCCTGCTCCTCTGTGGCACAACGTCAACACACAGTGATGCATACGCCTTTGCAGGCTCTTTTGCATCAGGAGGTGTTGCAACACCCCTTGGAAATAAGGAAATGGAAATATCCGTTTTCCTTTAACCCAAATTCTTCTTTGCTCTGGCAAATGTATGCTTTGTAATAAAGAAAAGTTACAGCACAGGTCACGGTGTTTTAAAGAATCATGTGCTGCAACCTTAAAATCATGACAGAAAGCAAGAAATCTGGGAACAAAACCATGTCTGTGTGCTGGACTCAAAATTCGTTGGGAGTTTATAGTGTTTACAAAATTAAAAAGCAACAGAGGAGAGGGAGAGAATTGTTTTTATACAAACGAGATTCAGGGGACTTTGGATCAACACTAAAGTCATGGGAAATATTTCCACTGATTTATTCGGAATAAATGCCTAATTACTCACGCAAGGTGAAAATTAACTATCCTAGAAGCACAACTCCCCGTGTAACAACTGGCGAAAGGCAGTGTGAGAAGAACATCGTGGTCTGGGGCTCGTTTCACACCTCAGCATGCTCAGAGATGAGCTGCAGAGGCAGCGAGGTGCACGTCGAGGTTGTTACACCCGTGGTCTCCTGTGCGGTGGCCGCCGTCACCAGTGTGGGGCTGGAAGAGCATCTGCTGGCTCCACCACAGCTCTGTTACAGGACTTCCATACATAGGAGTATCTCATGCTCTGTGGGGTTACACTCCCACCCACCAAAGTACCATCCATCTTTCTCCCACATATATTTATCCCAATTTTCCCTGAAGACCTCCTGAAAGGAACCACTGTGGAAACCTCGCCCCCTCCTCTGCACCTCACCCAGCAGCAGCAGAGGCAGCAAAAGAATAATACAGGGGAATATATAATAATAATAATAAATTATAAATATAAATAAACCAGAAGATACATAGTATTCTTTAGATCTTCTGCTTAGAGCAGGAGCAGAGTAACCTCCTTTCTGTCTCTCATGGCAGGCCTTGGAAAGGGAGAAAAAGCAAAATGTGCCTCAGCGGGAAGGATTTCTACAGCAGAAGCTGCTGTTTGCAAGGAGGCAACAGAGCCCGGTTTGGACTGCAAATGTAGTGACGAGCTTTGCCATATGCCAGAACTTGTGATGAAATGTAGCATATTTTTACAAGCAGAGCTGAAAGACAAAGGAGGAGGTTTCCACACTGGCAGGTGCAGCTGTAAATAAACAAGGATGAGGAGGCAGAAGGTGGGATGGAGAAGGATAACACAGGAAGTTTCAGAAAATGTGGAGGACAGCTGCTTCAGCCAGAGGCTTAGCACAAGAGGGCACTCAAAGTGCTCCCAACAGCCCTGCCAAGGATGGTTTTACATCCCGCACCATCCAAAAATGAAGCACAAACACCCCAGCCCAAAACCTTAATCATCCCCACAGACCCTGGATGTCACGCTCCACATCCTGAGCATCCTGCTCCATCCAGAACAAGCGCAGCAGGATACAACAAACATTTTCCTGGAATAACTTATCAACAGCTTCTAGACCAAAATGGAATTTTTGAACACTGAATAGATGTGATCAATAGATAAAACACAAAATATCAGGTACCTGTGAGACCTACATTTTTTCAAACTTGTTTCCATTGAGAGCAGTAATAAAGGCTGAATCTGTATGGTCAAAGTATACAGGTGGAAAAAAAAAAATAAAACCAACTCACCTATTGGTAGGAAGTGCTCATTATAAGAACATTTCCCATAGCAAACTGGTATCAGAATGAGTAGGATTAATCACAAGGCTGGCTGTACTCATGCAGCATTGTGAAAGAGCATGAGGAGATCAAACAGATAGTGGATGGAATTGCGTGTTTTTAAAATGAAGATGAAAGCCTTCTCCAGCAACTGGGTGCAACCCAGAGCAGCTGCCAAACTGGCTGGCACTGCTGTCCAATGGGCGATTCCTTCCAGACCACCACCAAACACAGCCGCCTTCTCTAAACTCCTAAGCCAACTTCATTACTCTCTAAAACGCTCAAGAAGCAGTTATAGCAACAAACCATGCATTCACTACCACAGTAGCTACTGATGAAGGTAGGTGATAGTGCAGGTCACCCAGCAGATAGGGAAAGAGGACTGGCTTGTATCTTGAAGGTATGAACATCCCTGGCTAAAGCTCACAGCAGCTTTGCCTATCAGAAATCAAGATCTTGTAGATGAGCCGCTCTTTGAAGAAGAAAGAAAGAAAGAATTCTGCAGTAACTAAACCTACTTGTGAATATTCATCCAAACCCATTCTGAACTGATTTTCGTTCGCCCTTCTTCCTGTTTTGTCTTTATGATTATTCAGAAAAATAAGCTTTGTAGCAAGTATGTCAATGAAACAATAAATTTTCCGGTAACACTTTTTTAGTCCACAAGCACCAATATTCACACCTGATATCTGAGTGAGGATGTGACTATGGACATGTTCAGATCTTCTAGAGGCCATCAACAAGATTACAATTACAGCAAGAGATCACACACTTGCTTATACAGACTATTAAACTGGCTGTAGCAATTTAATATTGTCAAGGGACACACCAAGAGCAGAATGATGTGAAGATCTGACTCATGCAAGACTGTAGAACACACCCAGCCCTTGTTGATTAATCCTTTACCTTCTAATTACTTGTTGTACCTGATCTCAGAATGCCACCCAGCCTCTCCTCTGGCAGAGTTACCCCAGCTGGAATTTACCCAGAACACCAGTTAGCTCTGATATTTATGAGGACAGGTGACAGGCTGCTTATAAATAATCACAAACTCGCTGTATGCTACATATAAGCAGTTTCCCATGCAACGTAATTTCTCACACCAGACAATGGATCTTACCCTGCACAAAATTCCAAAAGAAATTGCATCACAAGGCAGGATCTCATAACCGTCCTGCCAGCCAGCATCTGCCTGGTGCCCTGCACAGCCTCTCCCGCTTTACAGGCACCTTTGCACTATTTCCAAAATAGAAGCTATAAACCAATCTATAGCAAGTTCATCTAAAAAAAGTGGAGAGATAATCACCCAACCAAATGGTTGTCATACACACCCCACATAGGTGATTGCTTTATCCAATCAGCCCTATAATTAGATAAAAGGTTGTTCTCCAATTTGTCAGGTTGACTTTAACTGCAGTTTTGTCAGGAGATCGGTCTGTGACTTTCAACAGGACCACAAGAGAAGAGTAACACCTAATTAGGACAATAATCAAAGGTTTAGCCAGAGCATCACCTCTGCCTAGCATCCCAGCCTAGGGATGTTTCACAGGTATATTCTGCAAACTCAGACAAAACGAAACCTTGCACTTAGTCCAGAAGTTTTCTTTCCACTAAGTGACCAGCTAGGCAAGATCTGAAAAAATACACCCAGATATCTCACTATTGCAAAAAGAAAATTGCTCAGGACTGTTGTTTTGCTAGGTTTGCAGGAACATCCTCAGGTCTGCTCCGGTAACCAGACCTGCAGAGGACCCTGCAGTTAATTTCCTCCTGCACTTAAAATATACTTATCCAAAATAAAACTACATGAAAGAAAATGAAATTTCAGACTTGCTTGCGAGACAGAATATCTACCATATGTAGAAGACAGGTGCAGACTACGTAGTAGAGTTAATAAAAGCATCACCGTGGCAATTGGACATGACTTAGTAAATACTTGACATTCAAAGCTTGCATACAAATACCCAACGCACACGTTGACTATGACACAAACGCAGACAGCTAACAAATGAAGGTCTTTATTTTTAGAACATTCATCCCTTTCTGCCCTCAGAGTCGACTTAATCCCTAACAAGCGGCCTCACAGCCCGGTGGTTTACCTTCTAGGATGGATGAAGCCTGCACGTGCGAGTGAAATCACCAGCAGCAGACAAGGGGCAGGGACACTGCAGAAACCCCTGTGCCCACGGGCAGCAGCAATGCGGCTGTAACATGCAGCGACACGGTCCGTTTGCAAAATGGTGCTCCCTGGCAAGAAAGCAACTGCTATCAAAGTCATGGCATCACAGAATCACAGACTGGTTTGTGTTGGCAGGGCCCTTAAAGCCCATCTAACTCCAGCTCCTGCCCCGGGCAGGGCCACCTCCCCCCAGCCCAGGTTGCCCAGAGCCCCGTCCAGCCTGGCCTTGAGCCCTGCCAGGGACGGGGCACCCACAGCTGCTCTGGGCAGCCTGGGCCAAAATTTCTTCCTAATGTCTAACCTAAATCTACCTCTTTCAGCTTAAAGCCATTCCCCCTTGTCCTATCACTACACACCCTGGTAAAAAGCCCCTCTCCAGCTTTCCTGTCAGCTCCTTTAGGCACTGGAAGGCCACTACAGGGTCTCCCCAGAGCCTTCACTTCTCCCAGCTGAACAACCCCAACTCTCTCAGCCTGTACCCATAGGAGAGATGCTCCAGCCCACTGATCATCTTCACAGCAGTGTCACCTAAGCTCCTGCCCAAATTCAACATCCATGTGTTGTATCCAAGTCCTGTGGGCAAAGGCAAGCTGCAGGAGCTAGCAGAAGGCAATGGGATGGAAATGAGCCTGGACAGCCAAGCCTGCCCCGGTGTGCAATCCAGCCAGCCACTGACCCAAGCTGAAAAGAAACTTGCCTCTCGGCAAGTATTTCTGCAGCAGGGTGTAACAGAGCCTAAAGACTCATGAAATATTCAAAAACTGTAGTTTTGACTTTCTAAATGTTATTGTTAGCCTTTACGGCAGGTAAGTGATCTTATTCTGGCCTCAAGGGGGTAATTTGTGTATTTCCTGCAGGAATCCAACATTCAAATCCCCAGTAATAATTAACACAAATCCACAGATATAAAACAAGGAAGGGAGCAGAGCACTAACTCCCGCGGAGACAAGGAAACAAACTCCCTTCTTTTTATATCCTTTATACCAGTAACAACTGTGGTGTGATTTTTACCATGGCAAGCACAAAACTCAGAGAAGCCTGAGGTTCAAGCAGGTTTGGGGCAAGAGGCTGGCAACCCCAAGGAAGGTGACGGCTAGTACTTGTTTATCAGTGTTACTCATCTTTTATTGTATAGGCCTGTTTTTAAGGCATTGGGAGGCTTTTTGACTCCTTTGCTCAGGGTGGAAGGGCCTCCACAGCCCTGGGAGCACCCACAGCAGGGGCTGTGCTGGTAAATGTGAGGGATGAGGGACATGGGGATGCACATCTCAGGGCAGCCGAGCAAACCCAGGCACCACCACAGCTCCTGCAGAGAGGGGCGAACAGTGGGGGAGGGAGACCCCAAACCGGGCAGATCCGCACCTGCCTCGGGGCTCACCACGCACTGCTGGGAAGGGGGTTAGATGGGCTTTTTACATGCATTTATGTGACCACACGAAGTGTCTCCCTTTCAAACCCCGGCTGCTCCAGCTGGTCTAGTAGAAAAGTTAACTTTTTGTTTCCTGGTTTTTGCTCACTTTCTTTTTGTTCTTGTGTCATTGGTTTGCTTTGCATTTCTTCCAAGGTGCGAGCCAGCAGGCTTCTCCTGGGTCAGCTGAGTGGAGGAGACCCACAGGAGCAGGTAGCTCAGGGAGAAACAGCAGGTGAAAGGAAAGACCCTTCCCTCTCTCAGCAGCAACACATGACAGATCACAACACAGCCTCCTTTAGATTAAATCCTGTCCCACTCCTCACCAGAGTTATTAATCCTGAATTCAGTCAGGAGGCAGTTCTGCCCATCCTCCTCGGTGAGGTTCCTCCCTCTGGAAATACTAGCCCTTGAAACACCAGCAGGGCTTGGCAGGGCCCCTGTCTGGTCTTAAGGCAAACAAGACTTGATTATCAGCAAACCTGGCATTCACTGTAAGGCAAATCCTCCTCCATTTGATAAGATCGTGTGTGTGTGTGTGTGTGTGTGTGTGTGTGTCTGTGTCTGTGTGTGTGTGCGCGTGCGTGCGTGCGTGTGTGTGTGTGTGTGTGTGAAAAGACAAGTGTGAAGCATTTGTATACACACTGAACCTTCATCTTGGAAAAATTGGCAAGTGCATCTAATGGGTGAATGGGCTGGGACACAAGCCCTGTGAGGAGTGGCTGGGGGAGCTGGGGGGGGTCAACCTGGACAAAAAGGGCTCAGGGGGGGCCTGGTCACTCTCTGCAGCTACCTGGAAGGAGCCTGTAGGCAGGTGGAGATCAGCCTCTTCTCCCAGATAACTAGCAACAGGACAAGGGGGAACAGCCTCAAGCTGTGCCAGGGGAGGTTTAGGAAAAATGTCTTCATTGCAAGGGTGGTCAGGCATGGGAACAGGCTGCCCAGGGACATGGTGGAGTCACCATCCCTGGAGGCGTTTAAAAGACATGTAGATGTGGTGCTGAGGGACACGGTTTAGTGGTGGGCTTGGCAGCGCTGGGTTAACAGTTGGACTCGATTATCTTAAAGTTCTTTTCCAGCATAAACAATTCTATGATTCTAATGCAACCATCAGTGGAACCCAGTGAATCAGGACAGTAACAGATCATCAGGATGATGATGAGACTGTGGGAAAGTTATTTGTAAACTCCCCTTCAAAAAATGCCCTAACAACAGTTAAAGCTGTTGCATGGAGCAAGCACTCTGATAACCGAGAATGTTTTTGCAAGTATTTGTATAGGATTGCTGTAAGTGATATCTACCTGCTGCTATATCAACTGCATAAACACTCTGACCATTTCATGTACTGTCCACTCAGCCACCAGGTATTTTACCAAGCTAAGCTACGTGCACAGACACAAGGCAAGCTTCCACAGTACTCCAGGACCGATGGGAGCTCTGCTTTGAGCTAGAAAGGGGTACAACTGTTTCTAAGTCTAAAACAAAGCCTCTGCATAAGTATTTTTTAAGATCAAAGATAAGCAAGCATCAGTTCTGCAGTCAACATCCATAAAAATAGCAGCAGAAGAAAGAGGCACTGTTCTCACTGTATGAGCTGGGAATGAAAGCGTCACATCCTTATTGCCCCTCTGCTGCCTGGGCAGCTTTGTTTGTGTAAGTGCCTTTTAAAGATATTAATTGAGGAAAGAGCATTTTTAAAGGACCATTAAAATGTGTTCAAATATTAAAAGAATAACTTAAATAACAGCAGTTACATCTGGCCCTTGAAACAGTTTGCATTCCTTTATGGCTGTCTGTGGTTCAGAAGACACCAGCCAGTGCCAGAACAGCAATACAGTGGCCCCACTGAGCTGGAGGTGACCCCAGCTCCCACAGCCACCCGCTCAGGGACGAGCCACCCCTCTCTGCAGGGAGGTCCCCACTGGGGGTGCAGCCATGACTCTGCATGCAGAGCCGTGGTGACAGTCACCTCTGGCAAGGTGAAGCCATGATCTAAACAAACTAGACTGCACAGCTGCAGAGAACGGGCAAACTTCACCTCACCTGCAGAGGCACATCTTTAAGAGGCAGCTTGTCGCACAGAAAACTACACAATTTACCAACACCACGTCTTTGTCTTACAGTTCCCACCTCATTGTAAAAAGCAGCTCTAATTGTGAGAACAACAAGCCAGCTCCAGCCTCTGGGCTCACTGCAGTACCTGCTGCCTTTGGAATGGGTGTGCGTGTGGCTGCTTCTGCAGCGTGAGCACAACCACAAGCCAAACAGACCACGGTGCCTACAGCCAAACAGCCTGTGGCCAAACCCTCAGAGTGCCCTTTCCCCCAGGCTAAACAACACTTCACCTGCCACATCCCTGTGCTGCCCCCGGCCATTTGCTCTTGCCTCTGTGGCATGGAGAGACACCGGCAAAATAAACTTATTTTTCAGCTGATGGCTCCCTCAGCCCAGCTCACCCCCCTGCCACAGAAGGGCATGTGCCCCCAAAGGGGCAGGCAGGGAGAGGGGCAGGGCTGGGTGGCTCTGTGCCACAGCTGAGGACAGGCACACGATGCTACAGCCATGAGTTCCCACACTCTTTGGGAATGGTCCTTCCTAACAGCACTTGAGTGACTTCAGGCAATCTTTGGCTGTGGGAGCTGCCTGCTGCCCAGCAAGGCAAGGGCCTGGCACTAGAGACAGCCCGGCTCCTACCCACGCTCGGACCACACTCGCAACACCCTCATTCTCACACCTAGGGGGCTGAAGTTAAGGATTTTTGCTCTGAAAGGCAACGGGAGTTTCTCTGTACCTCCTGCTGCATATATAAAACACAGCATGTCCCAATGCCCAGGTGTGGCTGGCTTGGGCAGTTTTTACAGGAAGGCTTTGTACAGCAGCTGCTTCCATGCTCCTTCAACAGCTCAGGGCAGAGCAGGACGACCAGCTGTTCCCAGCACTGCAGAAACTTGGATCTAGGCTGGCAGCGCATCCAAACAACGTGCCCGAGCCCACACAGCCATGCCTGCAGCCCCCCTGCTCCCCTGAAAACTGCAGATGTTTCCCTGAGCCTGTCACACTGCTCTCGGAGCCAGCACACCCGGTACGAGCCATTCGATGTGTCCGTTTAAACGGGATGCTGCCTTGTGGCCACGTACCTGGCCAGGAATTTGCTCATTCTCCGTGAGCTGTTCATTATGCTGCAGTACAAGTGTGAGGGTTTAGGTGCAGACACTACACTGGCAAAGCCCATTTTGGAGAGGTCACCAGGAGCGATTCAGGCATCCCTCATGTCAAGCGGCGCTACCCCGCTGGCCCCAAAGCTGAAGCCATAGCCCAGCAGCAAAAACCATAATCTTAAGCAACACGAGACAAAACCCAACCCTTCTTAATGCCACTCACTTATCGCTTAATTAGTGTCACATAGTAACAATTTTGAAGGCTGAGAAATAGGATCAGCCTGTCAAGATTAGGTCTCTGCAACTGCTTTGCTTAGTGAATGAGATTGTACCTGGTATCCCACAGCCTGAGGGGAAAACAGTGAACGAAGCAGTTCTATTACTTTTATCTCTCATTTATATGGCAAAGTTCAGTTCTCCTGTTGCTCTCTGGTAGGGAGCAGGACACTAAATCATGGGGGGCTTTTTTGAGGGCAGAAAAGCAAGGAAATCTAAGCCTTGTGGTGAGCAGTGCCACGCAGTATTCACAGGATTTCAGATAAAGTCTTGTAAGCACTTGTCCACCGGTATCTCTCTTTTCCGGAAACACCTCATCTGAGGCATGGTCACCACGTCCCTCTCTACACGCTGGTTTCTCACAGCCACGCTGGACCAGGTCCTTCCCGCTCAGCCCCTCGGAGCTGGGGAGCCCCCAGGCACCTGCCAGCACCCCCGGGCACCCCTTGCACGCCCACCCTCCCCCAGCTACGTTCCAAACCGCGTTAGGAGCTTATCTGTTGCAAAGCACGGGTGGAACACAAAGCGTTTAGGGCGAGTGCACGGCGCTCCGGCGCCAGCTGTGCAGGGCAGGGCTGGCGGGGCCGGTGCCCGGCTCCCCGGAGCGCTCCCGCTCCTGCGGCGGGGACACCGAGCGCGTTACGCAAGTGCCCTCGGCAGATGCCGCCGCAGCCGCACCGCAGGGAAGCAGCACCCCGCCCCGCGGCCCGGCCGTGACAGCCCCTCACCCCCGCACGGCTCCGCACCGCCCGCCCGGGCGCAAGGGCCAGGGGCGCGCAGCTGCGGCTGCGGCAGCGGGGCGGGGCGGCGCGGAGCGGGGCGGCGGGGACCGGCCCCGGCGGGGCGCGGAGCGGAGCGGAGCGGGGCGGTAGGTATTTAAGCGGCGGGGCGGGCAGCGCTGGGCTGGGAGCGGCGGTACGCGGAGCCCGGCGGAGCGGGGGTGAGGGCCGTGGCCAGCCACCCCCTGCCGCGCTCGCCAAGGGCCCGCGGCGGCACCGGCACCGTCCCGGGGCTTCCCCAAATGCAGGCGCCGGTGACCTTGGCCGAGCGGAGCCGCGCACTCTGCGCTGCCATCGGCAGCTCGGTAAGAAGCGCTGGAGCAAAGGCCTCGGGGCTGGGGTGGCAGCAGGAAAGCCTCCGAGATCTGCTGTCTGCCTTCCTCAAGGTGCCTGGTGGTGCTACCTATGGCCTCCAGCAAGGTCTCTCTGGACTTGTTGCTGGAGATCTGCAGTCAGGTTTCCAGGTGTTGTTGCTCATACAGCTGTTGGGAAGGTGGTTTGCCTTAGCAGGGAGTCACTGGAAACAAGGCAAATGCCTAGAATTAAAAAGGTTGAAAGAGGTGGGGAGGGGTGGTGAAGGTGAAGGTGCTATTTGTACCGGTGTGGTGGCAATACTTGCTGTTTGCAGGTCTCTGCTCTTTGGGTTTCTTAGAGTTGCTGGTTGCTTCCAGTAATCCTGCAGTATGAAGCAGGTGCGAGAGTACCTCTCTGTTGTGTAAGCAGACTTGGGATACAACGGAGGAGAAATCCTGTAGTAAATGCTGCTGTTCTGCTTGATCAGCACATGTGGTACATTTTGGACTGTGTCTTTTAAAATGCTTTAGGAATTGGGATGTTTATCTTTTGTTTATGAATATCATGAGTACGGCACAAATAACTCTATCTTGAGAGCGATTCTGCAAGTCCATGGAGTGATTTCTAGATGGTGTGGTTTTGGCGGAGTAACATGGGGAAGCTCTGCACAGAGCATGTACGTTGTTTCAGCAGTAATAGGAGATGTGGTGAAAGGCTGCCTGGGGAGCAGCTCAGGGCCATGGGAATACTTGTTCCATCACCCCTGTGCCCAAAAAGTGTCCAGGACAAGTGATGCAGCGAACAGCAGCAAGACTTGGGTGCTCCAGCTGGCTGATAGGGAAAAGCAATCGTTGCTCTGCACTGTGTTCTGCCAATCCTGTTTTTGCTGAGCTTTTTATTTGTGCAGCAGTTGTGTACCGCAAGCCTGGCCGTTGCCCTGGTGTAGAGCCAAGTGAGTATTCTCCAAACCGGTGCCACAAAGGAGAGGAGCCCATGCAGCTGGGCTGTGATGTGACGCTTGGTCATGTCCCTGTGGAGGGGAACCCACCTTCCCCTGCTTAGCAGGAGCTCTGCTCCCACAGCTCCCACTGCCTCATGCGTGGGCGTATAGGCATGTATGAAGCACTTGAAGATGTCAGCAGGTCACTCCAGAGACCTCCTCCTTTCTCTTCACCCATGCCATCTGCTTTATTTAAAGACTACATACCCCCAGCTCCTACTGCTTTTCAGGAGAAATCAGCACAGCAGCATGTTGCAACTTTGAAAAGCTCTGTCTTGCCCTGCTGTCTGACAGGAGTATTTCTTGTTGTGTTCTCCCCCCAAAAAATGAAGGGCGGCTTGGCTCTCCCAAATTTCAGGGGTATCCTGCTATACCAAGATTTCTGCCTTCAAAGCTGTTGGCTCATAGGGATGAAGCGGCCTGTGAAGGAAGCTGTTCCTTATTGCATAGATGGGATTAAACCAGTTTCTGTGGAAAAAATGTGAATCTTCCTTTTTGCTTATCTGTTGCAGGTATCTCACTTTGGTTTTATGCTCCCCCTCCCCCCTTTAGAGCAATAACTGGCGTGATGCAATACTGCTTCCTTTCATTAGATCTCAAAGGAGATGCACTTGCACAAGAGTTTAGTACCTGTTTTTCACTAATAACTTGTCATAACTATGACAGTATTCACCTTCTTGTGGTACATATAACCCAAGACCAGCTACTATTTTCAGCTGCTTCAGAAATGACTCAGAGCAAACCAAAGGAGTCTGAACAAAACAAGAACTGCATTTGAAAGATCTTTTAGTAGAGCTCAAAAAATCCTAGCTATCTTATTTATAGAGTGATGTGTTTACACAACCTTCTGAACTTTAGAGTCTTTAAGTCCCCTTGAAGGATCTAGCTGATATCCCAAACCCAAAAAGTCTCACAGGAATGGAGGCTTGTCACCAAGAGCAAAGCCAAAACCGCTCTTAGATACCTCCTGGAACAGCCCTTCAAAAACTCTAAATTTTTAAGTATTTGCAACTTAAACCTGGTGCTGGTCTCTAGTCACAGATTTGAGGTCTTGTTTGGGAATCAGCTCTGTCCAAAACCATGTTAGTAAACTATGCTTACACTGGAAATACAGGGGAAGCTTGCTCTGAGATTTCAACCTGCCAATTCACATTTGTTCTCTGGCAGCACTTATCAACAACGGCCAGTTCTGTTCCACAGTGCAAGTCCTGTCACAGGGGGAGGACTTGGAGCCCAGAACATGCCCAGCCCAGAGAAAGCTGGAAAGGAAAGGGTCTGTGCATAAATTGTAAGAAGGTAGTTATGTAAGAAAATAACTGAGGAAATTTCAGAGGAGGGAAGAACAGAAAATTCTTTGAGAAATTAATTTGGCCTTGGAAGAAAATGGGACAGAGCTGCTCCAAGGGTGTTTTTGTTACAGAAGCTGCATCTTCTCCTTTCTCTGTGCCTGAATAGAGAAAAGCGAGTGCGCCAATATATTAGCCAGGCTTCAGAGTTAAGGGGGAGTTTATTTTTCTTAATATGGGTTTGGGTTTTTTTGCTTGGAGCAGCCTACAGTTTTTCAGGCAGCAGTTAAGGCATGAAATCAGTCTAACCATTAACTGCATTCAACTTGAATGGTTGGGAGCCTCTCTCCAAATCAGGTCCTTATGGATGCTATAGATCATCCTCTCCATTCTTGAGGGTAAATAGTTTATATACCACGCTTAAAATTACTGCCCATGTTGTTGCAGACCATCATAAGCTCGATCTGTGTATATAACTTAACTGAAGGAGCAAATGGTAATTCGGAAATCATCTGGGTGTTCTGCAGTCTGGGTGGAGAGTCTGACAAGAATCCATTTGCTCCAGTTACAGATTCAGCTAAACTATAGCACCAAACTAATGCTTGGCACTGCAGGATTACTGAAGAGCTGTTGAAGAAGCATGCACATAAGGACTAGGTTAGTGTTCAGAGCTGGCACTGTGAAAGTCTGGGTCAGGTTTTGTGCAGGTGTGGCATTGCCACTCCTGTAGAGCAACTCGATGAGTGTTTTGCTGCCTTGTTTGAAGCTGCGGAAGGTAAAAGGAAGTCTTTCTGCCAACAGCAAAAGGTATTTGCTAGACTCTTAGGTCTTGTAGGCACCATGTAACTGTTTGCACTTAAAAGAAACAAAATAGCACCTACATGCTACCACTTAGTTCGCCAGGAAAGAGGGTTAGCGTTTACAGATGAGGAAGCTGCTGGAGTTCATTCTTCTGAACAAGGTAAAGCAGAAATGTGGCTGAAAATGCCATTCCCTTTTCTGTCTTACCGCGTCCACTCCTCACATATTTTTCTACTCCTGGAAGATTTTTTTTGTCCAAAAAAAACCCCCACAGGCACAGTCAAACCATGTTCACCCACATGCAAAATGTCTGAGTCATGTTCAAGCAACAAAATTTTACCAGCTCTGAACTTCACTCTGGTGTTGCATGGATGGTGACAAGAACACATAAGAAAGAAGAATTCACGGTTCCTGTAGCACAGTGGCTGACAGTAATGTATGGGCGAGCATGCGATGAGGTGCTGATTCGGGAAGATGAATGCTGAGAAACCAGAGACAGCCTGATTGCTGCTGTACATTTTTACTCCAGAGTTAGTTATTTATTAAAATCTATATGTAAAGATGTTTACTGGTGCATACTTGTCCATAGTGGGAGCTATGCTGTGATTACTGCTGCTCTTCTCATTGACATTCTTTGTCTGGCATTACCTCCCTGTGAAAACAAGCTTTAGGGTACATTTAAACATCCGTGTGTTAAGTACTACAGTGACCTGAGGGTTCTGCTTGTCAGTAGGTAATAGGCAGCTTTCTAGGCTGAGCTGATGCTATATGGCCACAGGCCATGCTGCGCATGGGGAATCTGAGCAGCACAGATGCAATAGAGGAACAGACTGAGACGGTGTCCCTGGGAAATGCTGGTGTTCAGATTCTCTGCACAATTTTAACTGCTGCCTCATCTAAATTTCTTCCCAGTTACTGGTCCACAGGACCTGTATTTCATTCCTTATGCGCTATGCTTGGTGCTCACTGAATAAAACATATTAAAGCAAAGGCATGATGGACTGGGAATGTGAATCCCTTTGTCGTTCTCTTTGCACTTACAGAAATGTTTGTCCTTCTACATAAAATCAATGGGTTCATCCCAGAGTTATGTTAGCATTAAGAGGGACAAGACTGGTGCATTGGATCAATTTGGATAGTCTGAGTAACAGCAGAACAAACCCTTAACACAGTAAAGTTACAAATAAGTAATAACAACTACAGATAAATAACTTGCAGAAAGGAGAGATATTTCCATTCCCAGGGGGATGACTACCCATTCCTCTTCTAAGAGGTGAAATTACTTACATATCGGACAACTTGAAAATAATTATTGCACTTTCCCGCATCACACCTGCCATTTGGAGCCTGCATGTTGTAGGTGTTCTACATATGAGACCAAACACAAGCTGCAGGGGCTTGTGGCAGGATTTTATTTAAGCTCCAGCATGAGTGCAATCCCTTAGGATTCTGCAACACCCACCAACTCTTGCTTCTGTGCTATCACAGCAATTATTTAGCAAATGGCCAATTAAATATTTGCATTTGGGGATGGACTTATTGTTTGCTTGGTTTTCCTTCCTACCTTGTTTAGAACACTTGGCCCTACTTTACATTCAAGGGGGCTATCTCCAGCTCCAGGGTTTGTTTTCCCCGCTCTAGATAAACTTATCTAGACCTGAATGTATGTTGGAAACACTTTTTCTCTGTATAAGTCAACCACACTCTCCTGCTGAGGGTGTAAGGTGTTTTTCAAGCATTCTTTGGAAACCAGTCTACCCCAGTTTCCCTACAAGACTGTTTCTTTCCACAGGAATTTCCCAGCAGATGCATTTTGCTAGATGCTGTCCAGAGCTGCAGAGTGTTAGTGTGAACAAAGTCCCCAAACCCCTGTTGCTCAAAACAGAAATGATTTAGTAAAGTACTTAACGCTGGAATCTTCAGGTTACAACTCCAATCACTAGCTTCAACGCTGGGAACTACAGTTATTAATAAATAAATTTTTGAGATTAGGCATGCTTTTAAATGAAACCTGGGATATTTTTTATGATGATTTATCTTTTTCAGCTGCCCTAATCAGAGACATGTCAACAAGCCAGAAAAATAGGTTGCCACTTGAAACAATAAAAGCTGCTTTACAGGTTTCTCTTCTTGATTTTTTTGCTTGGAGGTGAAATTGCTGAAAATAATTTGAATATTGCTTAATGGCTTTAGAAGCTGAATTGTATTAATTTTATTCATAGCTGGTTGTGACAGTCCCGTGGCCTCTAAACAGGAAGGCATTTCCACAACACAACTGAATACTTAAATTCAAATTTGTAGACAAATGAGTGCTAAGTTAAAATTGCATAATAGCAAATTATCTCCTGTGCTGGAATATTGAGAAATGATGAGCTAAGAACACAAGACCCTTTAAACTCAGAGCACCAACTGATTGCAGCACTAATGTAATAAAAATCAGTAATGCTTAAAAATGTAAGTAGACACTCTCTAGGACAAGTCCTATTTAAAATACAGAAATTTTAGCCTCAAAAGTTTATCTCCTCATCTGCCATTCCCTTTAGTTATTGCTACAAGGTAATTGGCCTGGGTGGTAAAGCTGCCTGAGATCTCTGGAGCTTTGGGCTATTGCTTATGCTTAAAACTGGCCCTGAATTAATGCAAATGGGCTACCTTCAGGAGAGGTATCTATGTCACAGTAGCGCAGTGGATTCTTGTATCTCATTGACTCAGCAGCTGGTTTAAGATGGCTCTTTATTCTTTCCATCCTGTGTTTTCCTTTTATAAATTATGCATCTAGAATCGCATTATCCCAAGATACCCCTCACATTTGCTGCATTTCCAAGACAGTCCTGCTAACGGAGAAAGTCTCTGGGTAGGTTAAATGCAGTGGAAGTGTGTTTAGCGGTGAGGACAATGACTGTAATGTGACTGGTTTTCTTTTACTTATCTCAGCCTCTGTCATTCATTTGGAGACCGTGTATCCTCTGCATTAAGACTGCTTATGTCCTTGCTGGTAGTCCAGGGAGTCCCATTACCGGTGTGCCTGAGTGCTGGGGGACGGGGTTATCCCCCTGTGCCGTGAACTGGAAGAACTGAAAAAGCACAGGCTGGCTGCTAGGACTTGGCTACCGAGCTGAA
This sequence comes from Falco cherrug, assembly GCF_023634085.1. Classification (NCBI taxonomy): domain Eukaryota; kingdom Metazoa; phylum Chordata; class Aves; order Falconiformes; family Falconidae; genus Falco; species Falco cherrug. Next base: position 31,121,905 of record NC_073707.1, read on the forward strand.
TAGAAATGCAATCCCCAGGCTAGAGAAAGTGTAACAAGGTCTTTGGAATAAATCAGAAGGTCTGCTCCTTATTTTAATTACTTCATACTTTATTCATGCTTCCCTCCAAGACAGCAACGTCTAATAAGTGATAGTGGTGAGTCTGCAGCCTGGTAGACTGGTCTAATATCAGTAAAATATCAGCCTGGGGAATTTTTTTCCTGTTGTTGGCTGTTCCTTATATCAGCTCTGTATTGAGATATACGAGTGGATGGGCCGCTGTGGGCAGAAAGCTCCATTAGCCTGGGATCTCTCCCCTCAAAACCACTGCAGCACCGCTCTGATAACCTTATAGCCTTAAACATCCACAGCAAGTGCTCCAGCCTTGCAGTTTCTCTGCATGGTGGTCAGGCTTAACAGATATTTACCCTAGAAAGGTATGAGTTTAACTAGCACAGGTATAACCCCAGTGTAAATACCATAATCCTAGATAGTATGAGAGGGCCCTTATCGTTTTCCTTTCAATTGTATAGGAAAGGGCTTAACCTCTTCATTGAAAAATGCTGTTCTTTTTGCAGAAAGTATAAATAGAGACACTTTTGGCTCCCAGTGAGTCACAGTTTGCCAGCTGTGCCATTTTTATTACAGGCTTTGCAATATTTACAAGGCTTTAAGGCCTCTCTTGAGTCCTGCCTTAAAACAAATCTTCTGAAAGGAATCATCTTCCATTCATACCAGGACAGAAACCAATGGTGGCCTTCCTCACCAGCCTGTACCCTTGCAAGTGAAGCTGTTCACAGCAAAGACAGTCACTGTTAAGTTTAAAATGGAAGTGATCTGCCCCGCAAAAGCATTGTAGGTGGCCTCTTGGTCTAGGAGATACAGGGAAGATGGAAGCGAAGGGAACGGACTGCTTTGGGAGAAGGAGGGGAAAAAAGATATATTGGGGGAAGGTACTGACGGTTGGAGGACACAGAAGAGGGGCTGGTAGAAAGTAAAGGCTGGGTGGGCGATGGGGCAAGTACATCAAAATCTGCATAAAATCTGCTAACACAAACAAGCCTCCCTCCCTTTTTTAATGCACAGTGTTTACAGTTTCACTGTGCTTGTTGCCAGCAAAGAGGTTGCATTCATGGGGGTGTTGAGAGCTGAGCTGCAAGAGGGGAACAGATGCAAGATCTGGATAGGAAGCTGAGGGACAGGAGGAGAAACACTGGGAGAGAGGCCAGCACATGGAGGAAGGAAGGGAAACAAAGATAGTCAGCTCCCTTATCAACAATGTTGGACACTCGGGGTGCCAATTCAATCAAAAGTCTGCCACACTTAGAGTAAGCCTGCAGTTGTTGCCTTCCCAAAGAAGAAGGGGCAAAAATCTATCTTACAGCACCTCCAGCAGGCGAGGTGTAAGCTAGTCTGGCAGGATGCTCCATTTGCAAGGTAACGGGGGAATGCTGAGCTGGCCATACCGGTGATCTAAAGGAAGCAAGATGGAGAAATATGGTCTGTCAAGGTGTGTGCACTTAACAGTGCATCCACTGGACAAAATTTTTACACATCAGTAACCAAAGTAAAGCTGTTACAAAACAAACCAGGGATCCTTTTTATTGGCAATTTGTCTTCCCTTCAGAAAATGCCCACATACCACCAGAATATACTGTACAGACTCCAGAGGCAGTAAACCACTGAATATTGTAATATATTTGGCCTGTATCAGTGGCCCATCGTTATTTTAATCACACACTGCAAATTCTCCAGTGCTACCTTAGTATTTGTTGCCTTGAGGGACAGAAAATTTCTCTTGCCCAAAACTCACTCCAAACACAACACCGGAGGGATGTGACGTGTCCAAGCATCTCTGTTCCAGGCATTTTAGGCAACAGAAGTGTAGAACGAAATAATACATTGGAAGGTTTTCCAACAGGACTGAAGTCTGCTGTGTTCCCTTTTACTGTGAGCTGACCTGGTGAGCTTGTGTGACCTTAAACTCAATCCCCAAAATAAAGGAGTCTCTCTACAGAGCCTCATGAAGTTGCTTATCATTCTGTCTCTGTGTTTTCTCTTAGATGTTTTTAGCCTGAATTTAAAGATGATGTAAAATACTGAAAAGCAATTTTAACAAAAAACAGTGGAAGGAAAACCCCATTTCCTAGTTAATACTTGCTCAGCTGTTCTTCTTTCTGCATGGAGAAGGGAACAATGAATGCACAAAGGTATTACCTAAGAGAAAAACCTTTCCTAGACTTGTAACTGGCATTAAATACTCTTTTAATCAGTAATGTATCTTATTTCTTTGGAATGAGTGGCAAAAACTTCTGCTATTTGAGATTACTTTTTTCCCTCCCTTTCATAGCTTGTCTTTTCTTTATTCCCAACAATTGCAGAATAAGAATGAATACCAGAAGCAGAGTTTTTACAGAGCAGTTCTTTTAATCTCATCTTTATTTCAGAGCATATGAGTCTGCCATCCACCTTTGTGGAAGCTGGCCCCAAACCTTCCCTTTTAAATGTGTGTCTCCCTTACTTCCACATGTACCCTGTGCCTTTGTAAGCTAATGCAGTTTTAATTCCTACTGCAAAATGAATAGCAAAACACACTCATAATCAGAACGCAGGACGTGAAAGTGCCTAACTGATACTGCTTCAATAACTGCAAGCAGCAGGCACTAGCGATAAGCATTGTTTTCCGCTGCTCCATGGCAGCAGAGGCTGGTGATGGCACTGATGCATTATTTCTATTTGAACTTTATTTTATGTAACAATTACACATATTATCAAATTTGAAATTATGGTCATTGCATCATTGTTTAGTTCCATGACTTCCTTCCCACTGCAGCTGTAATCCAGACTTCTCTATCATTACAGGTCATCTTCTCAAAACCACTGAAAGCTGAAGATGGATATTAAGCATGTGAAGGACTATATCTATTGGCTGTACTACCAGTACCTACTGATCACCTGCAGCTACGTCCTGGAGCCCTGGGAGCGATCCATGTTCCACACCATCACTGTGACTGTTTTTGCTATGGTGGTGTACACGGCTTATGTCTTCGTCCCCATCCATGTCCGCCTGGCTTTTGAGTTCTTCTCCCAGATATTTGGAGAGCAGCCTGAAAGCACGGTTTCCATCGTGAACTGAATTTGCCAGAGTAGGGAACAGCAGCTTTTGCAACTTGTGAGATGCAGTGTCTTCTTCACTTACATGTATTAATTCTGAGGCATTTTTGCAGCTGTGAAAATACCATTTTCTCTTACAAAATAAGCCTGCTTAATTCCTGTAACTGAAAAGCAGAATAATGCACTGACTACTAGCTGCACAGTTCCCATTAAAAGAAACACAGGCCAGCTTTTGCTGTGAGAAAATGAAAAACATCACTTGGAATGCCACGTTTACCTAATATTCAACCGGCTCCCACTTTCAGCACCCTAATTTAATCACACTGGCACATATAAAACAGCAAAGACCGTTTATGATGGCTGTGAGGAGCGGTACTATCCTCATTATGCACTAAGAAGTTCTGCCAACAGAATTCAGTGGCAAAACATACCACGCCTTCTTTGACCCAGGTTAGAGAATATAAAGACATGAATATAATACAGCATGATTTGAGTATTAATATCTGGCTGGCTATTGACTTCTGTTATTTAATGGATGGCAGAGGAAATGAGAAGCAAAAGTAATAAGAGTATGAACTTGAATCCAACTTTTTGCATCAAAGTTGCTTCATCTGAGTTTAGATAGTCTAAGATAGTAAAAACATACTATAGGTAATCTTGCAGTTTACTGAAAATGACAGAAAGACACAGAACTGGCTCTGTTTCAGTGCACTTCTGCCTTCTCTGATCAAAAACCGAGACATCTTTTCTTTCTGCTCATATCCACCAAGGCAAGCAAAGTGCATGTCTGCACCAGAGGAAGACAATGCAGAAAACAGCTGAAGTAATATTTTCATAACTGCAGGGAAGTCTGAGTGCTTAAAGAGATCTCCTTTATAAAGAAGAAATTAGATTTATTATAATTGCCTGTAGGGAGTTTCTTGAACAATGGAAGTTTTGTTTGGTTTTCACTCTACACCTAAATCAAATGTGAATGCCAAATCATAAGCTATAGCTATACAGTGCATGTATCTAACAGCTGATGCTACTGTTATTAGAAGTGAGAGGTGCAAAATGTAAATAGCTTTCAAATTATGTTTGCACAGTTATAGGATTATAAAAACCCAACTCATAACTTCTTTACCAAGCTGCAGTGGGGTCCTGCATGCTTAAAAGAACACTGTTTGGAAACTGAGACATGTTTTGACGGTTGAACAGATCTGAACATGTGTATGCAGTTTTTTCAGAGAAAAATAAAATTTTATTCATCAGAAATAACATTTCAGTGCATGACTCTGCTCTTCCTGTGTTTTCTATTTGTTCATAAATACCCAGGATGTGTGTGGGCCAGGCTGACACCATGGCAGACAGGCTATTTTGTTGCAAATGTTTCAGGGTAACATTTCATACCCCCTTAAATAAACCCCTGTGTGGACTGCCATGGTCATCCTCCAGCCCAAGACCTCTCCTCCCTCTGGTGGTGGGGGGGGAAGAAAAGAAAAATACTAGAAAGTTCATCACAGATCCTGCTCTGCGGACCTGCTCAGGAGGTACTGAAGGCAACTCTTAGGGATGCACAGGTCTCCTGCTTGTCAGAGGCCATGTTCATCATATCCCACTTCCTAGCTGTGTTCAGGTTCTGGCTCACACCTGAGGCATTTGTTCATATTGCCAATACAAGCAGATCATGGATGCGCCCGAATTCTCTTGCAGACAGCCACTGATGTGCTTCAAATTATGGCAATGAATACCTGTGTATGCTGGTGGCACAACAATTGAGTCGTTTAGGCTCATACAGGAGCCAAAGGCTTAGCTGTTGTATCAGTTTAATCACAGCTGCTAACCTGCAAATATGAGGTACCAAGCTGTAATCACACTTATAGTAATAAAGCACTGGAGGAGACAAAAAACATTGAGTACCTGTGCAAATTTCTGTGATTGCTTTCATAGAATAAAAGTAACAGCCCAAATGTGGGAGGTGAAAAAGTTGAAATATTTACTTAGGAAGTTGCTGCTTGACCCAAAAATACTTCCCAATATCCTATCCTCAAAAGATTCTACTAGATAATGTCACGATGTAAATCTCCCCATCAATCCTGTTTCCAACATCATCTTCTTTTTTTAATTTCTCAGAAAGGTCATTTGTTCCCAATGGCACCAAACACAACTGACCTGCTTTTTGGAGTATGAGAGAAAACACTTCCTTACAGGTATGCAAAGGCTGGGTCTCATATCTCAAGAAGCACACACCCCGATACAATGTTGCTATTTAAACATTTAACTTAAAGCAAACAGAACAAGCAAACAGCTTTGTTCAGGAAGAGGGAATTTCCACTGACCTCTCATGGTGGGATTCTTGCAAAGCACTTCTCTTCCTTATTCCGGTTATCTGTGTTTAGCTGTGCAGGAGGTGCTCGAAAGAGGGAGGAAAAGAGCAGCAGTTTCTCTTTGGGAGGGTCCCAGCAGACTTACTTAAGTGAAAACACTTTTTTTGTATGCGTTCTTCAGCTTCCTTACTGAATTCTAAAGTTTTTGGGCAAGAAGTATTCACCAGGAAGGAAAGAGACAGCTGAAAACAACCTCTCTCTGCTAAAAAGCCTTTTGAGATTTTCCCAACCCTTTTCACTTCTCCTTTCTACTAGAAAAGCTCAAATAACTCTAGCTACTTAATATTCAAAATTAGTGGGTTCCAGCAGGGGATTTCAAAGCATTTTTGGCACACAGCAGTGAACAGAAACATTTTTCCCCTGCTGAAAGACAGAGGAGGTGGGATACTACTTCCGACAGCTTGAGACCACACCACAGCATAGGAAAGAAACTCTGCTCCAGTTCCGAAAACATTTTCCTTGTAGGTGAAGCCGTTCATACACGATGGAAAGAGGTTTTCATCTGATTACATCTGCACACCAACACGGGAGCACCATTTGCTGTAACAGCCACAAGCTGCAGGAGGAGGGTGGCATTTCGGAGGGCTGCCAGTAACTCCAGCAGACGGCTCGGTACGTACAGCATATGGGCACCAACTCCATCGTGAAGGGTGTAGTGTTGGGCTCTTTATAAAACACCTTGGCAGGGCACACTCTTCTCCTGCTTCATTATTACTCCATGTTAATTTTAGTTAATTGCTCCATTATTACCCTATGCTAATTGCAGTTCAGGCTGAGCACAGCAGCTGGAAGTTTTTTACACCAAAGAAAGCAAATGAAAGGACTATGTTAAGAGTAAACAGGACCAATAATCCAACAGTGATAAATGAAACGAAAGCAGAAAGGGAGATGAACCAGTTCCAGTTGCATCCACCCTGAAAGTACAAATGCATCATTAAATTAAACGCCAAGAAATCTTTGGGCTCAGCTGGCCAGCACCACACCTCCCTTGTTCAAAATTCATTTTCTTAATTTCATTTAATCAAAGCTAGCATTTATCCTGCTGTAAAGGTTTCCTGGCCAATTTCATGGATCACCTCCCAAATCCATTACTGAGGGCAACTACACACACACACGCCCAGACCATGAACCTCTAGAAGACTCCCCCTGAAGCCCCTCCAGGCAGCCTTTACCCAAGACTATTAAAAAAAAGCTTCCCAGGGACCTTTTCCTGAGTGGTGGTCTTGCACAGGAAACAGGGATCAGCATTGCCACCAGTGACTCTGCACATCTAACAGGCTTACTTCTAAGTTATTTTCATGCACACCTTTTATCACATGAACTAAAACGCAAAGCTTCCAAGAGGGTAGCAGCAGTTTATAGCTCAGAGGATCATCAGTGGGATACAGACATCTCCAATGATCAGCTGCCAACTAAACTCTGCTTATGTGAGCAGTGACTAAATGTGGTGCTAACTTATTTGAAGAGTGATATTCCCAGTCCTTTTCATACCCCCAGAACACCTTACAGTGGCTCCTGCCTGACTGCTTACTCAACAGAAGAACAAGAAAGCTCTATTTCCATCCTTTCTTTTGATCTTTCTAGAAAAGACTGGCAAAACAGTCCCAGGCAGCTGGCAGGGATGCACTGCCATTGCTTTTCCCACACATCTTCACGGCACCTGGGTTCAAACCAGTCACTTGTAGAGACAGGCCATCATCTGAGTGTCTGACTTCATCTACATGGAATTCCCTGAAAAATGAGACATTGAGTTTATGAAGTTTTGAAATCTCAAGGATTTTTAAGTACAGTGGTGTTTTCCTGAAGTTTTATTATTGCTGTTATTTGGCCATAATTTAAGATTCTTACATTGGATGCAAATTCAGCAAAAAAAAATTACTGTTCTTTTCACTTACAATGATTCATACACAGTTATGGTTAAAGGTAAAAAGGCCCTAAAGGTTTTATCAAGTGAAAAATGTTATTAATGTATTTAAAATAATCATTTTTATAAAGGCTCCGTTTTAGATAAACCTTCCAAAAGAGCAAACAGCAATAATCAAGAGCATGCAAAAACTAAGGTGTGAGAAATGTGCCTCCACAGAGGTACCTCTTAGAAACTTGCCTACAACTAAAATTGGTATGTAAAGGGAAATCACTCCAATCTCCACGGCAGGAAGTTTCTGCTGCAAAGGACAGATGTTGTCCTGATATTGTACGCGCAGGATTAGCCCTGCCCAGCAAGCACACAGCACATACCAAGGAGGACTGTGAATACGATGCATTGTGTCTGCCTCCCTTCACCTCTTACCAAGGCAATGCTCCGTTTCTAGAATTTAATTTCCCTAATTACTAGGAAAAAAATAACCCAACTATTTAAGCCACTGTAAAAGAAGTACAGTAGGGTGTAGTAACAACCAGCAGAACCATACAAACTGCAAATCACACTCACACAGCCCTGGAATGTGTGTGCCGGAATTGGGACAATTCTCGCAGATGGATTACTGCACTCTGGGGCAGAGATGTGGACAAGTGGCAGTGTGCCAGGATGAGCATTTGAATATTAAAGCAGAAAAGGCTAATTTCCAAATTAAATATTACTGAACTTGTCGTAATTTTCTCATAATCACACAAAAACGATCAATGTTGCATCAAAAGAAGCGCTGTCCTCTCACAGTGCACGAGTCAACCCATACCCAAGTCATTTTAATTATTCACTCCTGAAATACCAGACCACAGCTATATCATCAGCAAGTTATCTTACCACAAACTGCTTCTTGCATGGAGCCCATTTCTCTCTGGTAACTCCAGAAGTCTTCCTAGCCAAGATAAGGCAACAATTCATTTATCTGGACTCCCTTTGTGCATCTAGGTATTGACAACAGCAGAGTTCAGTGATAAACCATGACAAAGATAACCACCCCCTTCTGGAGTATTGGTTACCTTCTTGAGAGACAAGAAAGCATGTGGCAGGGGGGTTACAGGACAGCAGGAGACATCAGCTTCTTGTGTCTCCCTGCCCCATGGCCCCGCCAGCAGCTTGTCAGTCCCCCCGAGAGCTGTGGCCGCACCTAGCTCGCCCTCCTGGGAAAGTGACTTTTGCTGCTGTTGCTGTCCCAGATGGGATTAAAGGTTGTCCGAGCAGTGCGTGACCGTTGTTTCACACCCCTCCTGCTTTGAAGAAGTTTCTGCTGCTGACATTAATCCCCAGAGGAGGAGGAAAACATAGTCCCATCTATTCCCTGAGATCAGCATATGGCACACCGCATGAAAAAGGGTGCGCCCCTCCATCCTACCGCCCCATGGCATTCCCACACCCCCTCCTACACTTCCCAAACCAGGTGGGCTCCTCATTATTTCCAGAAGGATAGTGGGATGTTCTGTCAGACAAAGTAGATACAAAATCACAATTAAAAACCAAACCTATCTCTTTTGCCTGCTAAATTACTTGGTGCTTCTTAGCTTGCACTAAGCTTTCCAGCTGCCTGGAGAACTTTCCAGCACAAACCTTGAAGTACCTTATTCTGATCGTATCAGTACTTCCCTCCAAGCCAAGCCTGATCAGAAACTCAAAAAACGGGTCAGCCGGAAAGCCAGACTCTTTCTAAAAAGTGCAGATCACCAGCTCCTACAGCCACAGCAAACGTCATCCAACATGCAGCCCTGCTGCAAACTTGTTGCAGTCAAAGGAATAAAGGGAGCTGAAATTGCCAACATGTTGTGGTAAAATAAACCACCTTAAATCTCAGGAAACTGAAAATTCAGCGTACTATCAGTGTCTGTCAGCTCACAAAGGATGTCAGATGCCTGTACCATTCCCGAGGTCCTCCAAAGGCTAGATCCAAGTGCACAGCAACAGCACAGAGCTTGTCCCACAACTCCAGCAGCGAGAGCTGAAATGAAAACCCTCTCCTTACAGGAAGGAAGCCTGAACTAAGTAAAGACACTTTGGTCCAAAACATGATCAATTTTGTCCTTAATTTCTTTATTCCTTAAAGTAAGCAATATTTGGCCTGAAATTGAGGAGTCCAAGTTATGAAAAGATCCGCAGACAACTTATATGGAAACTCCCTACCTGCAAGGCTATGATTCACAGGCGGAGGCAGGCATTAACTCTTGAGAGTTCATACTTCTCATCATTGGTGTCTGCTCCACCCTTATTTCAGAGGCTGCTTTCAGCAGTTGCTACATCAGGACAGCTAAGAGCTGATAAACTCTGCTGATTCTAGTGTTTCAGCACAGTCAGCTCCAAAGTGGGGCTGTCCTGGAGCTGTTACCAGGATAACTGAGGTCTCCTTTAGAGTAAGAGCTAGAAATAGGCTGTAGAAATTGTTTCATGTGGCCCAATATAAGCTATAGCCCCCCTCAATTGCCAAGATACATCAGTCTATGTTTAAAAGTGAAACTGAAAAAAGATGCATGCATACCTTTGTATCAAAATATGTATCCTACTGCTAAGACATGCTCAGGGAAGAGAAAAAAAATGCCAAGAACCAGGACAAAGAGGAGAGTGGAAATATCTGTGTGGAGGAGGATAGGGTAAATCTGGCAAGTCTGTATGAAAAAAAATCAGATTCTGCTTTGCTTACAATGACTGAGCGAAGAGGGAGAAGGAGAGGAAACGAAGGTAAATTGTGGCAGCGTTAGGAATAGACATATTGTCAGCTCCTATCTTTGCTTCATAATCATGGAGTAGATCAGAAATATTTCATTGTTTAAAGGTCATATTCAAGGATAAGTCACATGCCATGAATCTGATCTTTAGATATTAAAAAAAATTAGCAGGAAGAGAAAATGCAGGTAAAATGTACATCACGGAGTATTTGACACAAAACAAGCAGGGCCAGGCTCAGAATAAAGCACCCTAATGTCAGAGAGGGCTGTAATAGGATTGCAGCAATGTAATTAAAAACGGGGTGACAAGGCACAGCAAACAGCCTCACCCATCAGCCTGGCAGAGGAAAGAGCTTGTATCAGTTCTTTGCATTTTCCACAGCTGCAAATTGCACAACAAGAGATGCCTGGTAGCGCATATACATAATTATCTGCCAAATGCACAGAGACTGAGTGATTTATGAAGTAACAGCTGGAAAAAAGATTGTAAACCAAGTAGACGCATCCAACTCCATATGTGCTGGTGCCTTGCCCAGGGGAAGTACAGGACATACCAGATATTTCACTCAAGATAAATAATACTCAGATGCCAAGAAGCCCTCTCCACATCACAGATGAATACTTTTTACTCCCCTTTCCAATATTTCTCCTCACATGAGAATAAAAGGCACAACTTGATGAAATCCACTATTGACGTGCACATACCTACATCTAGTGCTGCCCCTGCTGTCTCACAGAGTGGAGAAACATCAAGAAATGCCAAGTGCTTCCTGTATTGAAGCCTTTCACATCTGGCTAGACATGACTCCTGCTATCCAATAATCTGAGTATTTTGATATCCAAAAGCTCCTCCTTATGACAGATACATTTTGGTGGCACCAGAATACCTTAGAGCCCCATATGCAGTTCAGTATCAACTTTCTATTCAGAATTACTGTGTCCTCTAAAATCCACTCTATCCAAACGTTCTTATCAGAATGCAGAGCCTGGGCACTGAAGCACTGTTATTGCAGCAGCCCTGGGTACACGGCCTGTTTTTCCCAAGAAATCTTCAACAGCAAAACTAGCATCACTGAGGTCATCTTTTATATAAATGCATATACTCCTAAATAAATCATGAGCTGCAAGCATTCATTTCAGCTTTGGAAGTTTCCACTCAAAACCAGCCGTCTACAGTCAGTGCCTTTATATTAAAAGTCTATCATACATACAGAAAGTTCCAGTTTTGCAATTTTATAGCTGAGCAATACCTACACAGACGTCTTTTAATAGCAACGTGTTGGATCTCCATGTTGTGCATGTGCCAGCAAGATGGGAGCGGTGCAAAGAATATTTCAACCCACTAAAATTGCAACACCTCTCTCTGAGAATTTGCCTTGATGAATAATTATAAAATGCATATACCATCATAGAAGACTGTCCCAAGGGAAAAAAAAAAAAAGAAAAAAGAAAAGAAAAAAGCCAAGAAAGACTGCTAACTGCCATTACATATATCAAACCTGCTACTTCAGCAATGTCCTAGGCTACCACTGGAAAGGTGTCTAATGCTAAAATGTTCAAGTGGCCTGGTGGAGCCCTGGGTGGACAGAGTACCCTGTCCTCCTCCTTTTTCCTGACTGTTTATGCAATTTTCATTTATCAGTCCACACTTACTGGCACAAATTACCTACAGTCACACAGACTAGCTCTCAAGTTCTTTCTGTCCCTTTGAATTGGACTATTTTGCAGTGCAGCCCTGCCTCAGAGGACACTTCCAGTGATGCAAGGTTGGCATAGTAACTGCTGGAATATTACCATTGTTTACTGAAGAAGGCATCAAGCCTGGACAAAAGCAGAGCCACCCCACCTCTCCCCGGCTGCACTCCAGAGAAGCCATGCCTTACAGCAGACCTCGGGCTGCTCCAGTCTGGTGCAAGGCAACTCATCCAGTAGTGTAGTCTTTGATCATCTTCCTTCCCTACCCTTTCCAGTTGGCTCCACATGGCCCCCTTGCAAATCTGGATCATTGTTTCCATTTGTTTTATCTCCATTTCCACCAACAAAGTCTCCTTTCACAGAATCACAGAATGGTTGGGATTGGAAGGCACCTCTGGAGATGACCCATTCCAACCCCCTGCTAGAGCAGGCTCTCCTACAGCAGGCTGCACGGAGCCGCGTCCAGGAGAGTTTTGCATGTCTCCAGTAAGGAGACCGCACAGCCTCCCTGGGCAGCCTGTGCCAGCGCCCTCTCACCCTCAAAGTAAAGACATTTTTCCTCGTATTCAGGTGGAACTTCCTCTGTTGCAGTTTGTGTCTGCTGCCCGCAGTCCTGTCGCTGGATGCTACTGAAAAGAGCCTGGCCCTGTCCTCTCAACACTTGCCCTTACTCCTCCTTCTCCCCTATAAACTATCAATCTTCCACCCACATCGAAACACATAACTCCTTCCACGATACTCCTGGCCTCTGTTTGACCCTCAAAAGCAGTGATGGAGGGAAGATAAGCAGTGCACATCCCAGCCAAAAGACAAGGGATACAGGTTTGTTTCTAGAGCAAGTTCACTGAACTGTTTTTTGGCTTCTTCTGTCTGGTTTGTCTCCAGCCAGCTCGAGCAAGGCAAGTCTAGGAAATGTCAACATCACCCATAATATTTATGTACTGGTTTTTAACAGACACAATGTGCAAGTGGAAAGCAAACAGCTACTGTACAATAGTCTCCAAGATCCCTATCATGTTCCAATGAGCAAATATTTACCTTTTTAAAACAATTATTTCATTCGTCTGTGGTTCAGGTCTAGTGCATCCCAGTACAGGTAACAAACATACCAGTACTAAAGCAACACTTCCTGGCTCCTGTCCACACTTTTCCTTAAAACTCAATCTCTGCCATAGCTGTTCCCCAACCCAGGTAAAGAGAGCTGAACTGAGTAACAAGACCCATCACAATATTTTACACTAAAAAAGAAAAACTGCAAGCTAACAGTGCCACACTACAACTGTCACTCCTCTTTTAAAGAGGAATACTTTGCAATCTCGGGAGAATAGCTAAATATTAAAATGCAATGGGGAATTAATTAGCAAAAAGAGTTTCTCTGACCATACAGCACATTGATAAGACAGCATAAAGGCTGCGCTGCTGAAGTTGTCCTGACAATAAACTAAAATCTTGGGGGGTTGTGATTATCAAGAAACAAGCTGTGATGTTTGACAAACACAAAAAGGGTGACAGGAAGCTGCTGAAGAATAGAAATTAGCATGAGGAGGATTTTCCTTTGTAATACGCAGAAGAAGATCCTGTTTCATGACTCTAGGATGTCTTTTTGTTCAAGCAGCTCAGTTCAAGCAACTTCATAGTTTGGCTTATTTCAATTTTTAAAAGGCTACTAAGATAAATTCACCTGTTGCTTATCCCACAGCAGACACAGCAGTGATTCTTAAAGGGCTTCAGGAACTGAGAAAGCAGAGGATACCCTGCAGTGCAAAACCGCTGCGTGCACCCACCGCAGTGCCCCTGCCTGCAGCAGCAGGGCTGGGTTCGCACAGCCCCCGGCCGGTGCAGTGCACAGGCCAGCCTGGGCACCCCTGCGAGAGGCTGCTGCGCTGGCAAACACCGCGCAAGAAGCGTGCCCTGCACGGGGTCAGAGCATTCCTACATGCCAGTTTCCTGGAACACATGGCTTAGGCACAAGGAACCCAAACCACGGCTGTGTGTGCTGCCACGAAGCTCCCTGAAGCCCGACGATGCAACGCACGGGTTTTATCTATCAATCAGCTGAAAGCATCCAACACGCCGATCTCTATTGCAAAGCTATTCAAAAGAAGTTTCTTCTCGGCTCTCTTTGTTCCTGCCTCTGAAGTTCAACAGTAATAATGTTTGTGGCTCACACTATAAATTGGATTGCTAATTGGATTCCTCACAAGGAATTGAAGAACTAGGCAAGAACTGGAAAATAACTGGAGCATTATCTCAGTACATTTAGTGTAGATTATCTCACAGAAAGCAGCCCCTGCAAGTGTCATGTCCCAACGGAATTAGCTAATGTTATTCCTCCCATTCATACTGCTCCTTGGGACCATGGAAGGAAGACAAGTTGGAACAGCAGTACCTCTGCTGAAGCACAGCTCTGCCAGCTCTGTGTTGTTGAAATGACTCGTATGCAACTTCACAGCTGCAATCCAGAAAGGCAACGAGAGCCCTTCTTTCCTAAAGGAACAGGCCACTTGGCAATGTCTGATTAAAACCTCAACCAAATGCAAAGCTGCACAGGAGAAACAGCAGAGAAGAGCAATCCTCCAGGGAGAAGACGTGAGGCCACCCCTCCTGAGGCTCATGACGCAGGGGCAGGCAGGAGGCCCGGCTGTACAAGGGGGAAGATACCTCCTGGTCAGCAAAGCACCTGCTGGTCCCTGCTGGGAGCTAGATCTGGGTCATACTCTATTTGGAAGCTGGGAGTTACTGCCCCACACACAAACCAGGCACAATCTGTTCCTACACAAGAATACCTCCTACAGCTTCGAGAACTGCTGGCACAGCGAGCTGCTGCCTCCACCTTGCATCCTTCAACAGCTCACTTGGCCACAGCCCTGCCTTCGGTTCTCCACTCAGAGTACTGACTACGCTTCCATTATTTGTCTGCTCTCTGAAGGGAAACCACTTCATTCCTCCAAGTTATTACTTGGTGCAATGGGAAGAAGAGTAAAATTGCCAGGAACGTATCCATGGCCAGGACCTCAGTAACTAAAACCACAGACTAGTGTCACCATGATCCCCTTAAAAAATAAATTTGATATCAGTAAAGATCATAGAGGTGTTTCATAGTTATTATGCAACCCTGCCTGTGCATCCATCTGAATGTTTGTTAGTATTCTTATACAGTCACATGAGGGTATTTTTATTAATTTGTGACTTGGTGGTGCTGCCTGTCCTAGGAGCTCTGCACATTGCTTTGAATCCCAATTTTACAGTGAAAAAATAAAATAATCATAAAATGTGTTTGCCTTTGTTCTTAAATCCTTGAGAGTTTTACATTTAAATTAACACAGCTAATGAAAACAGTAGCCCAGACCAGACCAAAACCTGTTTGTTGGAAGGTCAGAGCAGAGCTGACTGGTCAATAGGTCCCAGAAGCTCCACTAGTAGCTTCACCACCTCCTTTCCTGGATACAGTTTACGTGAGGGAATAGTGACCTCAGGTGTCTGTTAAATTAATCACAGGAATATCTTTCCCATTAATTTATCGTTCTATGCTTCTTCCATTTATTGACGTTTCTACTGAAAATTAAGCTGCTGTGAGCCAGCTGTTCTGGCTGGCACACCTCCACGAATGCTGTCCTGCCTTTTCTTGCCTCGACACTCGAGCTTTCATGCAAACTACACACAGCTATTTACCCAAGGGCCCAGTCATCTGCATAGAAGAATGACAGCAAACCTGTATTAAACCTGTCAGATACAGTGTGCTTGCTTTCCTTACATATCACACAGGTCCTTTCAATGCTGCAACTTTGGTATTCTTTGGAAGCTTGGGGACTAAGCAGTACTTCTAAAGATCGGATACAAAATCTGTTACAAATCTTAGGATAAACTCATCTTGACTTGCATATGAGTTCAGTGTCATTCATAGAATTCAAATGCTGGTGTGCACATCAGTTAAATATTTGGATAGCTTAATGAATAGAAGTGAAACATAACACAGCACAAGATCAAGTAGTGTGCTTATGGCAATGGATTATACAGACCCTAAAGAATATAACAGTAAGAGCAGAAAACTAATACATACCATAAATATAACAGTTAATACTCATTGAAAGATCAGAAAAGGGAAAGAGAAGCCATCAGTGCAAACTGATACGCTTTTCACTAGGTGTAAGATTCAAGCAAATGTCTAAATTCACCACACAGCTCACTACTAGCAAAAAATATCGCTTCTTTTCTGTTTACACTTCTACTGGCTTAGAGGTGTGAATCCAGTGGCAAGGACCATTCCTGGTGCAAAGGACAGGGTCAGGAGATTCCCCACAGGACAGCAATAGGCAAAAAAAATATTTTTCGTTAGCAGCCATTCACACCTTTAGCAGCAGTACCCATCCAGAAAAGGTCTTTCTCTATACTGTCTCCATTTCGACAAATCATTCTGATGACTGGTTTCTGGATTAATGGAATTAAAAATAATGTTTATTGAAATATATGTACCTCTTGCAAGAGATGAATCAGGGTAAAATGACACTTAAAAAATTGCCACAGCTGTTGATAGCGATAAAATTAATGCAAGAGAGAAAAGGCTCATTCTAGGATGTAATAAAGTATATAGACTGATAACTGAATTAATTATACTGATGACTGAATTAATTATACAACTGCCCTAATTATTAGAGTTCTATAAATGAGATGGGTGTACTGTACACACTGTCAATTAATAAATTCTGTATTTCTAGATGATGCTTTTTATACGTATTTTAACTCATAATTTCTGATTCTGTAACTGAAATTAGAAGAAACTGAGTTATATAAATAAAACCTCACCGTACAACCTTTGTCTGTGCCCTCAGTCTCTGGAGAAACTACATGGACCTCAACATGTTTCAAAACAGTCCTGCACAAAGGCAAGATGCACAGGACAGAGAAGCTTGTAGGACCTGGGCCACTGAAAAGCAGGGCTTTTGCTTGCCCTTTCGTGATTACTGCAGCATTCAGACTGATGCTACGGTAATGCTGTGCCTTCCCTATTTGAACAAGCAAGCTCTGCGCAGACACAGATGCAGAGGATTAGCAAGTACACACTTCTCAAACCAAGTGTTTATTTGCCAGATGCTCTCATCCTACCCTATAAATCCAAACGGAAAAAAGTGACAAAACATTTAAATCACTCTATATCTCCAAATTCTGCAAAGAAAAAATGTAAAATAAAAACTTACGCACACTGCTTACTATGCTTCTGACCTTAGGGAATCCTAAGGAGTAATTAACAACTCCATGCAACCAGTCATACTCTGAAATGCCCATGCAGTTTTAGACCGCAGCAGTCACAGAAGGGGGAACAACATTTTTCACCCCTCACCCCTTCCACCCTCCATCATGAGTACAAGAGTAGCTGGTGGTGGAGACCTGACAGCTTTATCACCCAAGCTGCCAGAATTTACAAAGCCTCCTTTAAATTCACAGCAGTGCCTGTACATGCTCTTACAACTCCTGCAGCTCCTGGGTGAAAAGGGAAATTAAATGGAGCTGTGAAAACTGAAATGTCCTGATGAGTTACCATCTTGCACTTTAGATAACAGTTCCAGAGATATTTGTAGGGAACGGAAAAAACACTCAAGGCCTCAGCTCACATTAGAGGTATAATTCCTGTAGGTTTTTTTCCCAAGAAGGTAAGCAGTTATTGCCACTTTCTTACTTCTGTCTCACATATGCCATTATGCAGCACGTGGCTGTTGCAGTGAGAATCAACGAAAATGAAGCCAACAGCACACATGCAGCAGCGCATCCAGACTGGCTTGAAATCCAGCCCCCACATCTTTCTTCGGCCTGTTTAAAACAGCAACTGGGCACACTCAGTTTTCTTCCCGCCCTACGTTCCCCCAGTCACTTACACCACCCTGCAATTGAACACTCTCAAATCCAATTTTTCTGTTTCCACGCTATAGTTTTATATTGACTGCTACAAGTGTGACTGCCCCACATATGTACAGAACAGCGAAGAATCACACAAATGTACTTATGCACTGTTTTCTTCGAACCTGGGGTCTCCTTCTGTGCCTCTTACACAGTCCCTTCGCGGCTGGTAGGGCAGTAAGGAAAAGGCATGTCTGGTTTTGAAGGCACACCAGCCCTGTCAGATATCCCGCATGGCTCCTTTGAGTCTGGCTGCAGTATCAGTAAGATGGTAACTAGCATACAATGGCAAAAATACTCTGCAGTCTTCCCAGATGTAGTCTATTATTTTAAAAGACTGATCTGGACTACCACAAACCAAGCTGCTGTGGCTCAACAGGTCTGGAAAATACACCCATGTCCATCATTTTTTCTACAGGCATTATCATAGACATGTGGCAATCATATGCTAAGAAGAAATTGATAGCCTACGGGATTAATACTCATACCTACGCAAATCTGACCCTCTCTTAAATGATTTGCAGCATAAATGATTTCCTAAGATGTCAGATCTCTGGCTAGTGCCAGCCTATAGTAAGTAAGGTCTTACCCATAAACCCATTCCTAAAAACGCCTCCAGTTTAGAGGAAATATCAACCATCTCAACAACTACAGTAATACCGGCTTTTCTTTGAATACTAGATCCTCACTAGGAAGAGATGGTGAAATCTTTCAGCCCACATCCCATGGCCAAAGTCCACATAGTAAATTCTGACATCCAGACCTACCCTTGTTAAAGTGCTCAGGGAATTCTGCAGTCTGCTTTTTATTTTGTTAATTGTGTACAAAAATGTAAAATCTTTCAGAAGCACTGCTAAGACTATAGCAATATTTTGACAGTTTGAAACAAATTTTACTTGGATGGGTGGAAGTCAGAGGGCAACAAGAGCTTACAAAAGCAATACAAAGGACCTTGATGACTACAAAGAACGTGGCTCTGATACTAACCGGCAGTAGACGGTGGCCATGCCTTAAGCTAAGGTAGTGTTTAGTATATTAGTGTCGCAGCACTCTCCAAACTAGCCAGCTACAACAAGGTCTTTTACAATCACATACCAACACACTCTTCATGCCAGCCCCTCTGCTGCCTTCTCCTAGTCTCTCCTCTTCCAGGGCGTATGTTCTCTTTCTGCTTCTTCGTCCTATCTCTTCCTCAGCTGCCCAACCTCTTAACAGAACCAGCCACAGCTGCACCTTATCTACATCAGCCAACCCAGCACCCCTAAAGCCAGCCCACAGCTGCATATTACCAATGATAATTAACCCAGCTTCATTCTTCCACAATTCCCCCTTCTTTTTTTTTTTCAACATTTCATACCTTATGTTTTTAACAATCACTACAACCTTTTTACAAATAAATTTTTCATACAGTCCTCTATAACTCCTCTACATATTAGCACCAAAATAAAGCAGAGAAAACTGCAGTTGAAAATATATCTGCAGTGGAAACACTTAAAGTATTATTAGGATCAAATTCTCCTCCCAGCAACTTCACAGAAGATTGGGCTCCCATTAATGGCAGGCTTTGTCCTACCCCCCTTGCAATGTGAGACTTGCCAAGTGACAGCCTGGAATTCACAGGAAGTGTATTATTTCATAAATCAAAGACACCAAAGATTGAGTGAGATTGAGTGATTCATCAGGGCTTGAAAGTAAAAACTCTATAATACCCACTGTGCAGCAGGGGTTCTGAAGAGTATAGAAATGAAACTTCAGTGCAGGGGAACACTTTTTTTTTTTTTTTTTTTCTTTTTCCTTTCTTATTGTTAATATAGTCTACAGTAAGAGTCCAGGGAGGTCTGCAAAGAAACTTAATTTCAAAGGAACAGGGGTAACAGTCTGTGAACACAAGCAGCCCATCAAAGCAAAATGTGCCAAAGAAGAAAAAACAAGTCAGACAGCTCGACAGCCTGTGATTTTCAGTCCCCAAAGCAACTTTAAAGCAATCAAAACAACTCTTCCTTTCCATCAGGTTATTACTGCATTAAATAAGCCACACACGATGTGTTGATGCAATTCAGCTCTACTCTTCTCCATCCTAACTATAAACCTGCAGAAAACAGACGCTGACCCACAAACATAACATAATGACAGTTCCTCTTTTCTAAAGGGAATGGTTAGTTATTGTACACCATGAATGGAATCTAACCCAAACAGATTGTACCAACACCTTCTCCTAAACCAAAGTATTACACAACTCTTCATTAGTGAATTACAACAGTGTAGTTGGCAACAATCTCACCATAAAGGTTTTTTTAGCTTTGCAGGTAAGCTGTATTAGCAATAGTCTGTGGAAGTAAGGTATTTGTTGTCCTGCTGTTCTCCCCTGGGGAAACTCAAAGCCTCTTTCTGAAGGGGAAGGAACGATCGATCCTTCAGAGAAGGTAGATGGGTGGAGCAGAGAGGAGAAACTTGTTGCTGCTTACTTGGTGCCAGGCTTGGATATTTGGTATTTAAGCTTTAACTTATACCTTGAAAAGACAGGAATTAATTGTTTTGAATCAGGCAGGCTGGAAGGGACTTCAGGAGGTTTGTAGTCCTCAAGCTCCTGTTCGAAGCAGGGTCAAATATGAAGCCACAGCAGGTTGCTTGGTGTTATAACCAGCTTAGACTTGACACCCTCCAAGGACAGACACTGCACAACTCCATAGACAACATGCTCCAGCTCCTGACTGTCCTCATAGGGAAGTTTTTCTTCAAACCACTCTGAATCTTTCCTGTTTCAACTGACACCTGTTGCCTCTCATCCACCCACCATGCACCACTGGGAAGAACCTGGCTTCTTCTCCTCCATGACCTCCTCATGGGTCAGGGTGGCCCCTCTTAGGTTCCCTCAAAGCCATCTCTTCTCCAGCCTGAACCAGCCCTGGTCCCTCTGCTCCCACCCCGGGGGGAAAGTGCTCCAGCCCTGACCACCGCAGTGACTGCTGCTGAACCCATTCCAGTTTATCGAGTCTTTTTTTGTACTGGAAGACAAGCACCTGTCTGGAAAGTGAACTCTTGATTATTTATTATTTTGTAAAATATTACTTTAAATTGTCTCAAAATCCAAAAAGGCTTCGCTAAGAACTTCTGAAAAAAGGTCAGTAAATTATCGCCATCAGTTACAGTACCGTCCTGTTATTCTACCCTGGAAACTGCATCCTTCCTTCAGAAACTCGCAGCGGCCAGGGGCCAGTCTCACAGCCTAACAGTGAATTAAAGGTATCTAATAATTATCATGGTCTGATCCTTTATAGATCAGTGGCAAGATGAGGACTCTTACTCATCCATGCCTGATAACGATTTCAAATCAACACTGAATCTCCAGCTGGAGTAGCTGTGTGTTTCTTCATTTACAAGCACCTGCACCATCATACAACCTATTGTATATAATCTATAATCTGTATCTTCTCCAAAGAAAAGTGATCTCGTTGCTCAGACACAGGAAGGCTAAACAAGGGGAGAAGCTCAGGAACTTTGGGTTTACCCATTTCCACAAAGTGATGAGAAGCTGCTAGCAGATGCAAAAGGTAGCTAGTCAATTCTGAAGCAAACGATAATAGTTTTTTTCAAAATCAGTAATGAAAGTAATAAAAAGTTAATGACAAGCATCCCCGTCCTTACTCTTTCCACCAAAGTTGCAAATTCTTTTTACAATGCGCTTAAAGAAGTATTTGGAGATGCTCAGCCATAATCGACACGTAGGTTGAAACAATGATAAAACTGCTTCGAAGCAAGTGTTTCTTGAAGATAAATTAGCAGCAACCTGTAAGAATTAATTAGTTGAAAAGGGCCACCCCTCAGGTATTGCTGACCACACCAGTTCACCCCCATTTCAGCGGGATCTGCGGATGTGCAATACCTCTCCAGTTAGTCCCCACGCTAATAAATGATGCAGCACATTTCCATGAAGAAAAAAAATAATAATAATAAATCAGGGCATATATCTATCGGCCATGGGAAGAATACAAGAAGCCGCCGAGGCTGTCCCGTACTCCCAACATTTGCTGCAACAACAGCAGCGGGGGAGGGAGGCGGGTGGCTCAAATCGCACGACTTTTAAAGAAAAATGAATTAATGTTTCAAGCTTTGGTTACGGCGCGACGGGCCAGCACGGGCCGCATCCCGCCCGCAGCCGGGGCCGCCATCTTGCGGCCGCCCTGTCCCGCCCGGCGCCGCCGCCCCCGCCCCTTCCTCTGCCGCCCGGAAAGCGGGCCGTGCCGCCGCCATGGAGTACCTCCCGGGGCCGGCGGCCCCCGCTCACGGCAACATGTAAGCGGTCCCGGCGGTTGGGCCCCGGGGCGGCGGGGTGCTGGTGGGCCGCCCTCCGTGTTGCTGCGGGGGCAGGCGGCCGGGCGGGCATACACCGCCGCGGCGGGGGGAGGGAGGGGAGGCGCGCACACACACACATGCACACGCGACTCTCCTGAGCTACCGCTTTTCTTAAAACTGAAATTAAAAAGCGTACGCGTACCTTCGGTCGCCACCGGGGCTTCCCGCAGCTTTCGGTCTCCGCGGGCGGGATTTGTGACTGACTTTCCCTCCCTTCTCTTCCAGCCTCTGCTGCCAGTGCGGCGTGCCCATCCCGCCCAACCCGGCCAACATGTGCGTGGGCTGCCTGCGGGCGCAGGTGGACATCACCGAGGGCATCCCCAAGCAGGGCACCCTCCACTTCTGCAGGCAGTGCGAAAGGTGGGCGGCCGGGACCCCCCTGCCCAGCCCCGGCACCGGCACCCCCCCGCCCCCGCGTCGGGCCCCCGCAGAGGGGCGGCGGGAAGCGGGGCAGCCCGGTGGGCCCCGGGCCGCGCCTGCTCTCCGCGGGCCTCTCCTCAGCGCCTTCGCCGGGGTTTTTTGTTGTGGCAGTAGAAAGGTTTTGGTGTGTAGGGTCTGGAAGATTTTAATGAGTGAGTTTACGGCACTTAAAAGTTAAAAAAAAAAAAAAAACAAACAGGCAAATTTCAAAGGAGAGCAGTAGAAGCGTGACTGCACTTGGAATGTATGGATCCGAATGCTGAGGGAGGCAAGAATTGTTGCCCCTTGCTTGGTATTAGAAACTTGGGGAATAACTGCTCATCTTCTGACTGGTGTAATTTGCTGAAGCGGCTTTAACGTGCTGTAAAATGCTTCCTGTGTCACAGGTACCTTCAGCCACCAGGAACCTGGATTCAGTGTACCTTGGAATCAAGGGAGCTTCTTGCTTTGTGTCTTAAAAAACTCAAAGCTTCACTGAGCAAGGTGAGTAGCCAGTCCTGGTGGTATTTCATAGCATATCTGTTGGCATCACATAAAGGCCAGCTAACTTACACAGTTCAGTTCTTCTGGAGCAGCTGTTTGTACCAGTGCAGAGCTTATCTACTGATTTATATTAAACACAGAGAATGACAATCAGATCTCGGATCACTCTGTACTAGAATTTTGGAGGATTCAGTAAGGACAGGCTCGAACAAAAATTTCCAGGCATACTGAGGAGGCCCTTGCAGTGCAATTCTGTGACTTCAAAGCATAGAGTGTACTGCACAGCTGTTACTGTATGGATGGGAGTTGAGCATAATTAACCAAAGGAAGCTAACATGTTTTTAATGCACCTTAATTTTACAGTTTTCTTTTTATACATTTTGATTTTTTTTTTTATATAATACTTGTTCTTACTGGTTTATGACAGTATGAAAGAGGGTTGCAGAGCTCTATATATGGAAGTCACATGTTCTAAGCTGAATAAAGTATCTCTTAGTTTCAGAATCTTACCAGAGGAAAAAATGTGAGATAGCGTTTTAGGTAAAAAAAAATTGTTTTTCTACCACAGGCATCACAGTTGGAATTAGATTGCCTTATTGAGCTTCTTACTATTGGCTTAATGCTTAAATATACGAAATACCTTCTGTTGCATGCTCTTAGTTTTAGAGGTTAAACAGGCTTTTAAGTCCTGAGGAAACCATTCTATTCAAATTCATCACTACATGGCATACGGTGATACTGTTGAATAGTGTTTTCAGTTACTCTAGTGTGACAGTCTGAGGTTGCATTGTCATTATTTTAGGTAGATCAGACTCTGTGTTCTAACCAAGCATTATTAATTTGGTTTGGTATACTGATGCATACGTTTTTAATTAAGGTTATTTACTTCTTCACTTGGTTGAGGAACTGTGAACTATACCAGAAGCTTGTGCTTTGTGGTAGTTAGAGCTAGCTGCATGTCCTTAACACGTTACTAGTACAACTACTGGCAGCAGCTGAGTTCTTGTTCTTTCCCACTGGCAGGTCCGGTTGATTGATGCAGGGTTTATTTGGACTGAACCCCATTCTAAGAGGCTGAAGCTGAAACTAACTGTTCAGAAGGAGGTAACTGGCATATGGTTTTCTGCATGTGGTTTTTCAAAAGTTTTTATGGCAAACAGTATGATTTTATTTAATTTTTTTATTGTTATTATTACATTTTAGGTAAGTGTTTCTCTTTGGTAAAATCCAGCATGTGTTTACTGGCCTATTATGAAAGAAAACTTGATTTCATCCTGCCTGGATTTTGTCATTGAAGTGCCATTACTCACGGTTTGAAACAGGTTATCAGCTGTTCCAGTAAAGCTGGGAAAATACTGCTACTATTTGTGACCCAAATATAGCTGTCTGTCACATAGTTTTAGTATAGTACGGAAGTTATTTCAGAATGCTGTGGTAAACTAGCTTTCTGTCTTGGACTAACTGTCTAGGACTAACAAAGAAACCTTTTAAACTTTTGTTTTGCAGGTGATAAATGGAGCAGTTCTTCAGCAGATATTTGTGGTGGAATATATAGTTCAGCCTCAAATGTGTGAAGACTGTCATAGGATTGAAGCTAAGGATTACTGGAAAGCTGTAGTGCAAGTCAGACAAAAGGTAGAGGCAATTTCATTCGTTCATGGCAGAACAATCGGGCAGACAAATACTGGATTCTTTTCTGATTTTCTCAGAAGATGTACTCATGCTTGCACACTGCCACAGTGATACATTTTGTTTTCAAGGCTGTGGTTTTTTTAGCTGATCTTAGTTTAGGAAAACTCTCTGCTGTCCAGTATTAGTGTATGCTTTTTTAAGTGATGGCTGGCAGGAGCATCGTGTGTGAATTGCTGAATGTCCTTCTGTATTTTAAGGTAGTGTTAGAAACAGTG
Organism: Falco cherrug; assembly: GCF_023634085.1. Lineage (NCBI taxonomy): Eukaryota > Metazoa > Chordata > Aves > Falconiformes > Falconidae > Falco > Falco cherrug. Next base: position 31,146,707 of record NC_073707.1, read on the forward strand.
GGACAGATTGTTTATAAGTATTTAAATCTTCTTTAAAGAAGATAGTATCTCTAGCAACCAGCTGCACAGAAGTGAGAAATGGAAGTGTTAAATAATTTGGTATAAATAGAGCACATCTCTGAAATCTTTGTTTCTTGGAACACGCTTTGGACTGTTCCTTCTCTAGGTGATCTCTTCATGTAAATGTTTATTCTTCAGAGATCCTGCATTTGCATTAGATGGTTCTTAAATAACCTTGATAATTTTATCTTTGTTTGGGTTTTAGACTCTGCACAAGAAGACTTTCTACTATTTGGAACAGCTGATTTTAAAACACAGGCTTCATCAAAATACACTTCGCATCAAAGAAATCCACGGTAAGTGAGGTGGCTTGTTAGTCTCGAGGTGGAATAGACTGGCCTGTTTTGTATTGGAAGAACATGTGTGTGCTAGTAGCTATGTACAGATAAGCAGCAGATTACTTGGCATATTTTGAAAAAAATCACAGTACTTGAAAAAGATATGTTCATCCAGCTTTCTTTTCTCTTTAAGATGGCCTGGATTTTTATTATTCTTCAAAGCAACAGGCCCAGAAGATGGTAGACTTTCTTCAGTGTATAGTGCCATGTAGGTATGTCATTTACATTTATTTCCTTGAGTTCTCAAAAGCTTTTGGAAATGTCTTTTCTCTTCTATTTTTCAAAATTTTCAAAAGTGAAAGTATAAGGAACTTGATTCTAGTTAAAACAGACTAAATCCCTTCTACAGAAGTCCCGTGTTTTCCACTTGGCCATTGTAAAACTAACTCTCATGGATTTTTCTGTTTCCTTAATTTTTGTATTTGCAGTACATAGCTATATACTTTCATTGCTGTACTTTGTACTGATTTTCTCCTGTCCTCATTGCTGCCTGAAGGCTCTTTTCTAATGTTTTGTAGATCAAAATCATCCCAACGTTTGATGTCACATGATATTCATAGTAATGTCTACAATTACAAAAGCACTTTCTCTGTGGAAATTGTTCCAATTTGCAAGGTAGTTTCTCTCTATTTCATCTTCAGGGTGTTGTGTGAAGTGGGTAGAGTTTGGTTTTGGTGATGGAGGCCTTATTTATTGTGTATTTGGGATGGGGAGGGGTCTACTCACCACGAAGCATGGAAAATGCAGATAGCAGCTGTCTTGAGGAAATACTGGGTGGAGAACTGAAAATACAAAGTTTAAAAATCTTATTTCAGATTTCTCGGAAGATATGAGTAAAAATTAAGCATGTGAGTAAATTATTTTCTGTTCGTTTGCAGGACAATGTTGTATGTCTGTCACCAAAACTGGCACAAAGTCTTGGTAACATGAGCCAGATCTGTGTGTGCATTAGAGTAACAAGTACCATTCACCTCATCGATCCTAGCACTCTGCAGAGTAAGTTATGGGTTCTTTTCTGCACTACGGCAGCATCTTGTTTTTTCTGCTGGCATAACTTTTCTGTTTTCATGAAACCTTGTATTTTTAGACCTTAATATTGTAAATTTATTTGTACAATCGCTTGGAAATTTAATAGTGAACTAAGACGTAGCGCTCTAAGCTTGATTCCCTTAGTGTCCTAGGCAAAATGTGTGGGCTCAGTGTTAAGTTCTGGATGTTCTAGGTCTCTGCTAGGCACTTGCATTTGTCAGGTATGTCCTTCTAAAATTACATGGTATCTTTTTTTTTTTTTTTTTTTTCTCTGGGTTGTGATTCTAGCCACTTAGAGACCAGAAGCACTGTACAGTGATTGGTATATGCTGGTAAGCTTTACCAGCAAAATACCTCTGATAAGGATCCATCCAGGAAAACTGTTCTTGTGAATAAAAAGGTCTGTGCTTCAGACACATGATACAAGATTTGGCTGTCACAGATCAACTCTCACAGCATGAGTTTGCAATATGGGTCATGTCCTAAATACTTGTGTTACAGTAACAAATTGAACAAAATGCTTTTGGCAGTTGCCTTAATTTTAGCTAATGATTCCTTTTCCGTTTAATTTCTTCACAAGAAATTCTGTTCTTTTAATTGCCTGTGTTGGTGTATGGGTTTTTTCCCAGTTGCTGAAATTGATGGCAATACCTACTGGCGCCACCCTTTCAACAGCCTGTTCCACCCCAGACAACTGGAGGAATTTATCGTTGTGGATATCAATAGGGTTCAAGAAAAGAAAAGAGGGGCAGGGGCAGGGGCGAGATCAAACAAGGTAAGAGCTCCTTTTTGATTCAACATAAGAGTTCAGTCTGATTCAAGGTTTTGGGCCTTCCGCTCCCTCTGCTGCTCAGCTGAACTTCTGTTTTGAATCATTACACCTTGCAAAGTCAGATGTATCATTCTCTGTGTCTTGGCACTGGTAAAAACTCTCCTCAGGGTTTGGAGATTGCACAGGCGTTATGTGAATTCCATTTCCAGAAATTCTTTCCTGTTGAAGAGAACTTTACTTGTTACTATCATTATTAAAATTATTTTATATTGGCTTTGCCACTCTTCAATTAGTAATTCTTTTTATTGACGTATAGAAGCATTTCTTTTTAATCAGAGTTAATGAATTGGTGCCAAATATTTTCTTTTCAATCAAAAGTTCTATGTGGTTGAAAGTTAAATAGTTAAAAAAAAAAAGACACCAAAAGGTGTCTAGTTACAGAAGCAGCCTTCGTGGAATTACTGTGGAAGGTGGTTGACATGTCCATTTGCTTTTGTAAAGGTGAGAAATGAGGAGTAGCAAGCAATAACACCAGATGCTTCATGTAGAAATACAAGTTTAATTAGAAATGTAATTTAAAACAGTAATATAGCAGCACACATGTTCTAATAGTGCAGCAAGTTAAGCAGTGTTTGATTACAAGAGTGTTTTATTTTTCATTCCTCAAGCACACACTGGCTGAAGCCTGGGTACAGAAAACCTCGGAGCTGAATACAGATCGTCAGTATTTCTGCTGTACTCACTTGGGGCACATTCTGAATCCTGGTGACCTTGTCTTGGGGTCTGTTCTGTTTCTTGGTTTTTTTATTAAATCATTATTTAATGACTGGGTTCTTTGGATTCTCTACAGCCTTAAATATTATCAAGAAGGTTTTGAACTGTTCTGGTTTCTAGATGAAATTGGCAAAAGGGATAGAATCTTTGATCTTGGCCATGAAGAGAAGGTCCTAATACAGGAAATTTTTAGCAGAAGTCATCTTGTGAAGAGGGCTGTTAGTAATAAGAGAGATGAAGTATTGACTTTAGAGTGGAGACTGGAGTAACAGTTTAGACACAAATAGATGGGAGATTGATAGTGACTTGTATACAGCAGTGACTACTGTGAAATTTTTGTAAGATAAGGCAAATTAGGGGAGTCTCAATCAGGCTTAAACATGAATGTTATTGGAGCTGTGGTGAGCCCAACAGAACCTCAGTGGGTATTGCTGTTTGGGTTCAGGAGGCTGGGGAGTGCTGCTGAACAGAATTTGGTAACAGCAGCTTCTAAGAGTTGTTCATAGTTATGACAGCTGCATATTGATGTAGATTTATTTCTGTGTATGTTACTTGGAAATACTTCTCTTTCATCAGATCTGTAACTTACACTATGGTGTCTTTAATACAAACATGTGACATGAGTTCAGTTTTGTAGGCTTACATGAAAGGGATAAAATACCTATTTTCATTTTAGATTCGACTTGGCGAACTGCAACTTAAATGATGAGTTTGCCAATAAGATGAACCCACACAATATTCCTGATGTGGTAAGACTATTTTCTTTCTCTGTACGAAGTTCTCTGCATTACTCAGAGGTATTAGGAAATACGATTTTATAATGACTACTCACTAGTTCCATGGTGCCTAAAGGAAGAGGGGATATTAATATTGAAACTTGAATAGCATCTAATGTTGAGAATTATTCTCTCACTTTAAATTTTTGAGTGGTGGTTAAATAGCACATTTACTTTAACTTCCCTTACTCTTTGTTGGTTTTGTTCAAATCACTGCGTGCTGTGTGGTGAAAACTGTATTACGCCTCAGTGTGTGCATGCCTCTTCAGGATGTAATCTGAAGTGTTTTGAAACTTCTGAATTGACAAATGCTACGTGAATTCTATAATAACTTTGGAGCGCCAGACTGACTACCATTTGTTCAGCTGAATTTACAGTTGCCCAAGTCTAGACTTGGGAGGTGTTTGGGGTTTTCAAAAGAGTGTCATCAGTTGCATTAGAAGGTATATTTGTGTAAATACATACTGTTTTTCACTGTAGGTATTAATAAAGAAGAGCTATGACCGTACCAAACGCCAGCGTCGCAGAAACTGGAAGCTGAAAGAGCTAGAAAGGGACAGAGAAGGCACGGATACAGACGATGAAAGGTTCAGTATCTGCCGTGAAGCTTTTAAGTCCCTTCTAAGGAGGATACTGTGCCAAGTCTAGAAATAATAGTTCTTGGTTTTTGCTTAAGGAGGATACTGTGCCAAGTCTAGAAATAATAGTTCTTGGTTTTTGCTTAAGGAGGATACTGTGCCAAGTCTAGAAATAATAGTTCTTGGTTTTTGCTGAGCATAAATGCAGTGTAACACCTAAGTTGATGTGCTGATTGTTAAGGGGGCACAAGCAAATGCTGGTTCTGTTTGAGCATGATGCTGGCTCGTAGGACAGGTTGCTATCAGTGCTCTTGGAAGAGCAGTATCTCCCTGCATTTTTTCCCCCTTCCCTAGTTCAGAAAGTGCTTTAAGCCTGACCTAAGCTGATCCTATCTTGACAGCTAAGTTTTCAGGGAACGTGGATGCTGAGGACAGCAGGCCAGGGGAAACAGACTAAATCCTGAAATCTGAAAGATGATACTGCAGGGTTTTCAGTTGCAAATTTATAATGCAAAAAATAAAAAAAATTACTGTTGCAAAATAAAAAAAATTGGTTTTATGTTTTTCCTAAGAAAAGCATAAACAATGAGACAAGTGAGTAATACTGGAAGTATGTCTGCAGCTTACAGTTGGTGTCTGTCTAGCTAAAGGAACACTTATGTGAAAATATGCTGGTTTGTTCAGTGACAAAGCTGGTAACAGCAACAGCAGATTGTAAATAACATGCAATTGAGTAGAAAAAATTAGGCAATTAGAGTTAAATGAGGACAGGCAAGTTAAATTATTTGGAAACTAATAGGTGATAATAAAAAAAAAGGGCAGAAAGAATGAGTTGGAAATGTAGGAGTGCTATCAGAAGGCACCTCTGAAGGACTGCAGATTGCAGTTATTCCTTGGGGCTTTGTTTATTTCATTTTATTTTGTTTTATAAATCTGCTTAAATCCGAAGGAAAAGTGAGTAAATGTATTAATCGTCTTTTACAGACAATACCAGGACTTCCTTGAAGATCTCGAAGAAGATGAAGCCATAAGGAAGAATGTCAACATTTATAGAAGTAAGGACTTTTTAATAATTTAATTGCATGTAACTAAATCATGACTATTTGACTGAAATATTTTTCCTAAAGTTGTGTATTTGTATTCTTTGAACTACTCACGCCTATAACAGTGTGACATGATAGCTTCAGGTATTCAATGCATTTCCCATGCACTGAATGGATGTAGATGGGTTTTGTTTGTTTGCCTGTTGCACGAGAGAAGCGTATTTTCTCCCACACCCAAAACCTCTGCTGGGTGAAGGATTTGATGCATAATTCAGGGTCTTCTATGGGGGCATTTGGGATTGTTGGTTTGCTGTTTTATGGTTTGTTGGTTGTTCTGGGTGTTGGGGGGTTTTTTTTCCCCTTCCTTCCTTGGGGTTGGTTCGGGTTTGGGGTTATTTTTCCTTTGCTTAGCTGTTTTTTCGTACGTGTTTTTAGATGCAGATATTCCAGTGGAGAGCGACACAGATGATGATGGTCCTCCGCGAATCAGTCTGGCTGAAATGCTAGAGGATCTCCATATTTCTGAGGATGCCACTGGTGGGGAGGGAGCAAATATGATGACAGAATAAGAATAGTGCATTAGTCAGTAATAAATACTCCCTTGGTGAGGAAAAAGTATGCAAAACATAAGTCAACATTACAAACTGATCACATATATATGAAAAATCATGTGATAACTACCACTACACCCCTAAATAATGGTCCTGGATAAATATTTTATATATAATCTTCTAGAGAACTGGGAATTAAATTTCTGGTGTAAGCATTGCAACGTAAGTTCCACAGTCCCTCCTGTCCCCAAGTGCGCTCTCCTTGCAACTTCAGGGTTATCCATCCAGAATAATCATTGTCTTGCACTGAAGACAGCTGATAAGGAAGGATGCCTAGAGGGAGAGATTTTATTCTAGTTTGCTAGATTTGTAGGTAGACTACCTACCTACTGTTTATTGCTTCATTTCTTCACATGGGAAGGTTTTTTTCCCATCTTAATCATTCTGGCAGAATGCTTTGAAGCCTTTTATGATATTGCTAGATTATTCCATAGAACTGTTTTGGGGAAGATCAAGAGTGTACCTTCGGATCCTTTGGTAAGGGAACTCCATATATACATGCTGCATACACAAAAAGAACTTCCCTGTAAATTGATTGAAGATGCAGCTCTTGATCAGAAAGATTGGAAACTTCTGTTCAGTGTAATGAATACTGTACTGTACCCATGCCTGTATCTGTGGATTAAACAATATGCACAATGTCTAATTAATATATCAGGTATGAACTATTAAAAAACTATACAGATATTTTTGGTCCATCATTTTTTAGTTAACTTTAAAATCAAATTTCGCTCTGCCAGAGGCCCAAAGAGGACATGAGTGGTGTAGTAGGACATTGCATACTTTCATTCATTTGGGTTTAATTCACTTTACTGCACAAAGGTGGTTCAAAAGAAATTTTACTAAGAGTATATGTGGGTATACATTTGATTTAACTGTACATGTGGAAGCATAGTGTAGCAAGAGTCGTCGTGCAACTGCATCTTTGTAACTTCAGAAAGAAATCTTCTGAAATAACTGGCATGTGTAAAGGAGGAAAATACTATCAATGTGAAGGTGAAAAAAAAATGTGTGGGATTTGTCAAACAGGGTAGTATTGAGTCCTCTTACCAAGGATGGGTGTAGCTCAAATGAGAACGCTTGATGTAGTTGTCACCACTTTTAAGAGAAATACACATGGCTGAAAATAACACTTTTCCCCTGTAGTATCAGCTGAGGAGGTGTTGGAAGCACCTTTCTCTATTTCACCACACTTCACAGCTTTTCAGGGACTCAAAAGTTAAGAAATAATCAAGGACTTCTCAGAGTACAGCCCCCTGCCACGTGAATGAAATTTTTGCTTTTAAATGTCAGATTTTCACTGTGCTTCCATGCAGGTGTGAATTGGATTTCAGGCTTGCTGCCCAAGCCCAGACAATACGCCATAGAAAGCAAAGATATTTTTGATTGTAAAAGGTGGAGCTAGGTTTAGTTACCAGTTATTCATAGTTTTGGGTTTTTTTCATTATTATTATGGCTCACAATCTTGTAATATTTGTAAAGGGGGGAAAAATGGAAATGTGGAAGGGCAGTTTTGATGTAGCAAAGCTCTAAGCCATCTGCTGGCATTGTTAGCAGCTCAGCCATCCCGTAGTGCTGTCTTTTGCTGTGTATTTGTGTCACACGAAGCAATTCTGCTTCCACTCCTGGGTGCTTTGTCATTTTTTTACTATGTATAAGAGCAGTTAAGAGAAATCCATAAAGCTGCTGAGAAATAAAGGTACAATTTATCTCACGACAGTATTTTAGTTCAGTATAGGGAAGGCATAAAACTGCTTAAAAACATTCATGAGAATGCAGCTGCATAGGTAACCTGAATTATCACTACAATAAAAATGTTTTATTATACATATTTTAACAGCAGCTATACCTGCCAGTAGCACTGGGGAGATGTAGATAAACTATTCTAGTGACTGTTGGGCCGAATCTGTGGAAACTGAAGAACTTTTAATTTGTAACCTGTAGCTAATGAACACATTCTATGCCTGGATGAGCTGTGTTTTGGGTTGTGATTTTTCTGACAGAGGTAAATATGATCAAGCCTTTATCTCACATAGTTTGGTAATAAGGTTCCTGTTATTGGCAGGTGAAGGCAGGGTAATAAAAGCTTGGTTTAAACTGTACTTTTTTGATAAATCTTTTTCTTTCCCGTCTAATGTTTTCCTTCATGGTGTCTCTCAGTAATTTCAGATGTATTGCTGTCTTGTCTGTCATCCTGTTTGTTACTGGATGTGTCCCTCTTTCCCCCAGCTGTGGTCTGTTGCCAGTCTGTGTTAGGTTTCTAGTATCTTTCAGCAAGAGTCTTGTCTGGAAAGATCTCATGCTGTGGATGCTGGGCAAACAAGTCATAAATCTAAGTATATTGCTCGGCTTTTTGTGCATTTGTTTGCTAGCCGGTAACACATAGTAACAGCTCTCCAATGAGTGGGTAAGCTCTGTGTACTTGAAACACAAGTTAGTTCTAATTTTAGATTCTTGAGTTTACAGTGTCCCTTTAACATTTAAATGGTTGCGAGCCAAAAGAGGCTTAGATGGTGTACCAGCAAATTAAATGTTTGCCAAGGTCTTCTCGCTGACACCGGATAAGTAATTTGATGAAATGCACTTAATTCACAGTAGATAAAAGGCTGCCACTCACTCTGAAATAGTCTATCTTTGGAGTGAGCCACAGCTTAAAGCTCCTCTCCTTTTATATATGTAAAAGTTACTTCAAGATTTTAAGTCATAACTGATAATGATTAATTAGCACCCTGATTTTGATGCATTTTGAATTTGAAAAACTGAAAGCATAATGCCCTGCTAGTTTGCTTGGGAGAGGGGGGTTTGCTTTTGAGATGTGAATATATGCATGTGTGGGTGTACAGATTTGGCACGGAGTATGTGTGATAGCGAGTACCAAGCAGTACGTATTGTAATTTATGAATAGCAACGCAGTGTAAAAGGATTGTCTGAAGTAGTTACATGATAGTTAAATTTGAAAGGCACTCGCCACATGTAGTTAGTTGTAAGTCTAAAAAGAATACTTTTTAAAGTATTTAAAAAAAAATAAAAAAATGCAGCCAGCTAATGAGATTCTGTTTCAGCAGAGAAGAGAAATTTTGTCCTTCAAAACAGCCAACATTTTGTTCTTTCAGAAGCAAGGCTTTTACAATGAGAAACAAAGTACGGCTCCATATAGCCTTTCAGCCTGTCACACTGACTTCCCTGGCTAGCAATAGTGGAAGCAGCTTAAGCTAATGGAGTCTCACTTTTTTACCCCACAGGGAATTACTGGGGGGAAGAAAGGAGGCAGAAAATGCAAGACTAGATCTAAACTTGGTGGGGATTTAGTGCTGAATTTGCATTTTGCTTAATGGTGAATCACTTCTTGGGGTTTGGTTGCTGTAGTGAACAGTGTGCGGTAGCTCCCCTGAGCTCTTGATGTGTTACTGTGATTCTAGATCATTTTATTGAAATTCAAAGTTCTTGTATAAAAAAAAAATAATTTGTCATGGGAGAACTGCAGAACTTATAATAACTGTCTGAAAGTTTTGTCCACAGAAAATGGTGGAGGTTATGTTGCATAAGTCAAACCTTATAGCATGAAAGCTGGAGGGTTGAGGGAAAGAAATGCACAGAAAGAGGTGAGTGGGTATGCAAGGACTACTTTTTGAAATTTTTTTCTATAGAAAAAAGTCTTGTTGTATACTAATGATGAAAAACTTAAGGATGATCATTTCACCTTCAACTGCTTTAAAAATCTGTTAGTAGATTCTCTTACGTAACTACAGAGGTTCCCAAATATGGTTCAGGCAGAAGTTATTCAGGTGAAATACTTACTGGAAAATACTGTTACAATTGTGCCAGACAACTTACCTTTGTCATATAAAAAGGACTGCTTCTGTGCCAATTCTGGGAAATTACAAGCTGAGGAGGAAGTAGTGTATGCATTGGTTGTCGTTGAGATACTGATCTGATGGGGTGTTCTTAATAGAATCGATACTGGTTTAGTCTCTTTTGCGCTTAGAAGTAGCTCAAATATAGGGAATTACAGGGAAATATTGTGTCATAAATATTTTCTTAAAGAAGTTAGAGTAGCATATAATGTGCGCTGGTTGATTGGATTGTGGCTGGGGGAGCATCCTTTCACAGGGTACCACTAAGAAAAGCCTGGCTCCATCTTTACTGTCTCTCCGCAGGTATTGATACAGATGGATACGGTCCCGCTGAGCCATCTCCTCCCCAAGCTAAACAGTCCCAGCGCTCTCGGCCTCTCCTCTGTCGGGGTGCTGCAGTTACGGTGGAGGGAAAGAAGGAGACACCACTTCCAAACAGGGAACGTATTTTGGGGAAACCTGCATATTTGAGACAGTGTTCATCCTCTCAGACCACTTAGGGGAAAAATGTGAATCTGCAGATGCGTATCTGTCTCTGCCCTAAATAAATCTGCCCTTAGATTAATTCCTGTATCAGTTCTGCTCCTCACATCTGTCCCTGGCTGCTCTCAGTGTGGGTTTAGGAGCTGTGGGGCAATGCACTGCTGACCTTTGCTGAGAGAGAAGCGTATGGTCCATTCTAGGAGATGCTGCCTGCAATCAAACTGTTGAGAATCTGATGGGCAAGTACTGCTAGGAAGACTCATTTTGGTAACTGCAATGTGCTCAAGATGGAACCAAACTGCCAGGTGTGTTGTAAGGATCTTTCTAGGAATGGCCAAATACACTTTGCTTGAAAGGCTGTGACATCTTGGTGAGAGGCACAGGTCTTACTTTGGCCAGGAGGCATCCATCCACAGTGGCTGGCACTTGCCCGTTCTTCTGTAGAAGTTGCCATAGAAAAATTGGGAAGTGCCTGTGATTAATGTGATAGTCCACCTGATGTCACTGTTCCTTCATGTGAGCAGCCCCAAAAGTAGTCTGTTCAGCTGCTCTAAAGAAAAGATAGCTATAAACTCTGAAAAACTTGTTTATGCCGATGTAGTTCCTAATATTTTCATTTCAGTTTAAAATAGCACCAGCCTAAGCTAAGAAAAAATCTGCTTTGATCTTGATGTTAAAGGACTTATTCCTAGCAAACTGCTCCTTCTGCCGCAGATTTGCCTCTACTTGTGCTCTGCCAGGGCAGCTTATTATAGCTGCATTCTCCCAGAACAGCAAACTGTAGGGCTGAGACTCGTGTGGGGTTTCAGAGTGATTTTGGCAGTGTTTGCTGTAGCTCATTCCAGAACGTAGTTGCATAGCAAAGACTATTGCTGCCTTCAGAATTTACCGACGTTTCTGTACTTCACCTTCATCATAACCTTAGGGTGGGAACCTGGTTAAGACATGCAAGAAACAGGAGATGAAGTTTAAAACTTGTCAGGATTTCAGTTCCATGATGAAAAACAAAGCAGAACTGTAAAGAAAGATAAGTGCTTTTGTGTAATTGGAATATTCAACTTTATAAAATGAAACAAGTATGTATGAGACAAATCCTCATCTAATGTACCTTTTCATATCAACTAAGAAAATGTTTCAGATGTGCCAAGGACTGAAAAGACTTGAAAGACTATTTTAAAATAATCTGTGCTCACTGACAAGTTTTGTAAGATAGAAGGTAACTATTTAAGCTGTAAATTCGTCAGGTTGTTTGTATACCACTTAGCATGATGAGACTTCAGGTTGCGTGGGCTGTAACAGTTATGATTAACACCTTTGTTATTAATGTAGGTCTTTGTTAATTCATACTTTTTTGTAGGCCGGATCTGAGATACAACAGGCTGCAATTTTTAACTGACCGTTGAAATGAATTTATGCTCATATATGAAAGCCTGACTTATTTAAGCCTGTATGAATGCAGCAGAAGAGAAAACCCTCAAAGCTATTTGAAGACCCAGGTTTTAGATTTTTCCTTAAAGGTAAATGATCATATTGAAAATCATCCAGAATCAGGTCCTTTAGGAGGCCCAAATCCCCTGAGGGGGGGGGGCATTCTGGTACTTTGTGTTGCACTGTCCAGATCTGAGGTTCCCTGATGGAAGCGTCAGTCAGAGGTAGGTGTGCAGGTTCCCAACGCAGCAGGCGAAGAGTTAGTCCTAAAGCAGAGGATTTGCAGAAGCTGGTGCACTGAGAAAGGGGATGCTGGAGCCAGCTCAGCGGGAGTGCTTGTACAGGCACTGATGAGAGCAATAGCACTCGGGCTGCTCTTCCAGCTGGCTCTTGGGGCCAGCTGCTCCTTCAGCCCTCCAGCATCTCCAGGCTTCGGTGCCCATTCCCACACCCATGTGCTGAACTCTGTGTTCTAGCAGGTGGCTGGTATTGCCAAAGACTCAGATCCAGCAAAAGGATGTGTATACTCCACGTAGGATTTAAAAGGAATTCTTTTCAGTCCAAATTGTGACAATGTTGAGACAGCTGCCGTTTAACCTTGGCAGCCTCTGAACTCCATATATAACTCACCCATTTACCACGGTTTCCTCTTTGCCTGAATTTGCTCTTTCCCGAAGCCAGTGATCTTCAGCCTGGCACAGTCTCTTGGAAGGATTCCTATTGTTGCAGCTTTCCCACTCTGTAACAAGGTCACCCTGAGTTAAAATGCTTTGCAAAAGTTCGGGTATTCCTAGCTACTCCAGGTTTTCTCTATTTGACTTTTTAATATCACTTCCTGTAATACAGACATAAAGCCTCTATAAGTGTCACTGACAGGCAGCGTACAGTGAGAAACTTGAAGTGTCATATTACATACTCAGAGGATAGGTCAGTAATATCTGGTGCAGTTGAGATCACACACAATTCCCTGCACTCTGACAGGGTGTGAGATACACATTTCGAGATTAATCTCAAAACCAAAAGTTTTAATGTAGGTTTATAATAAATATTTTAAAAATAAAGGTCAAGTTCAAGTGTTATACTGGTTTTTAATGCATCACCTCGTTATTAGCCATGCATAGATGTACATTTGAAAGCAGCCTTGAATATCTTCAGATAAGGCTTTCCAATAGGAAAGGTTGTTACAGGATATGAATGCTTGGGGGGGTTGGGGGGGGGCATTTTTGGGGTTTTAATTTCAATTTAACCAGCTTTCCAAAAAATACAGGTGCTTCTCAACAGCGTATTTTAATTTCTGGGTGACACTCTATAGCCTCCACATGCAACACACAAGTGGAAAGAAACAAAGAGGTTTCACTTGCCTCCAGGTAAGCTTGTGCCCCTCCAAACTAGAGCTGAAGGAAGGTCTGGGACCCACCAACAGCCTGGGACGACGCTTTGACTGCAGGCTGACATTGGTTTGTACCCAGTGTGCTCCTCCGCTGCTTGGACACCCCTTTCCAGCCCAAATGGGCTTGCTGCCCCAGGGGATGGGAGAGGGCTTGCTGAGGGACTTGTGGTGCTTGTGCACCATGTAGACCAGGTGTTTTAATCATGCTCCTCCCCGAAGTATTAACAGATATTTCAGATTCATAGATGGGATGCTACACACCGATCATAAGGTGGGGAAGTAACAGGTAGGTGCAGCCCTTTGCCCTGCCCTGTCTTAGAGCTTTGGATACAAATCTTTCCTCTCACTGGCAAAGCTATCACATCTCCCCTTTTAGATGGATGCCTAGGAGCTCTGGTGCCTCTAGTTTTAAACAGCAGATAAATAGTGGAAAGCCTGCAGTATAAGATTATGAACCGCCTATTAAGTGTGTAAGCTGAACAGGCAATATTCTTATATGCATTTTCTATAGCCTTCAAACCAAACCAAAAATAATCCCATTACACATAAAAAGTTAGCTCTTGCCTTTCTAGAAACATCCTTTTGAAATACTAGGTTATTCGATAATGTTTGGTTTTTTTTTCTTATACATTCTGTTCAAACAAAAATAAATCCTACCCAAGTTAGCTACATAAGAAGGGAAAACATTTTAGAGTCTTGCAGTTGTAAGATCCATGAGAACTTCTCTGGGTACCCTCAGCTGTGCTTCTCATTCCTGTTCCCTGGACAGGGCAGGCAGTTCAGAAGGAGAAGTGTGAAAGTCAGTGAGGTGAGTGAGAAGCTATAGATGCTGCAGAGAGGAAAAGAATCAAAGCCCTGGTCTCCTCAGGGAAGCATTAGCAGGCAAACATTCATATTTTCAAATTCTCACCTTTGCCCCTCTGAAAAATATATAGAAAAATTACTATGCAAATACTACTCTATATAGTATTTACACTGTATGCCAGAAGTGTCACCAATATAGGAAGAAGTAATTTCCTGTAACAAAGCAGGCTATAACTAAGCTGTTGCATGAAGTAGTTTCAGCTGAGCAGGAAAGTTGGAAAGTTTCAGCCAAGCAGGACTGAGTAATTTAAGGTCAGCTTTGTAAAAAGAAACATCTGCTGTAAAACTCAACATTGCTCTAAACAAATATATGCAAGATAAGAAGGAGTATGTTCTGCGGGATGCAAAGGCTATTGAGTGCTGACAAGTTCATCTCAGAAACAGGATTTTCAAGTCAGATAATGAATAGGTAAGATAAGAACTCCAATTACATTCAGATGTAAATAGCATAGACAACATGCATACATCATAGTAGCGAAACAATAAAAATAACAACAAGGAGCATGAACTTACCTTAGTTCTCTAGAATCTGTTAGAAGTAATCAGCAGCAGAGGGGGTACGGTTCCATGTGAACAAAATCATCTTCTTCATTGCCTTTAGGAAGTTTAAATTATTTGGATCAATAAAATAAAGATTATAGTTTAATGAGAGAGAAGCTGTAAAAGTACTACAATAATAAACCTTCATAATGATGATGCTGTGAATCTACCGTTATGTATTATAGCTGTAAAGATCCAACACTTCACAGTGAACAGCATGAGCAGTTTTATTTTAGCAGTTGTTTATTATTTTGTCCTTTAGTTTCAACTCTTGCTGAACCAGTGTTGCTAAGTTGTGCGATTTAAAGATGAAATTCCTTTTAAAAAGTCAGTGAAACAGTGATCTGAATGGTGCTCCGTGTCACTCTCTCCTTCCTTTTTAATGTATAGTACTGCAGTGACACAAATTTCCCCTGTATAAACGCGTGTGGACCAGGAAGTCACATGTATTCACAGAGGTGGAGAGTGGAAATGATGTTAAGAGTACTGGGCTGGTAATATGTCAGAAGTGAACTTTGTCAAATTAAGACTGCATGTTTAAGTACATGTTTGCAAATGCCATAATTTCTTTCTTGACAGAAGGTCACTAAGCAGCACAGACTGCCTATATGAGCATACGCTGTGGTCAACAAGCCCAGGAGATCTTATTTATGCATCTGATTGATAAAACCCTGCAAACAGCAATTGCAGCCAACATCTCTTCTCCCACGCACACACCCCAGTGCTCAGCCCACATGGACAGTGGAAGACAGCTGGGTGAATTAGTAGCTATCTCATGCGTCAGGCATTGGCGTTAAGGATTTGATACTCCTGTTGAGCAAGCAGATCTTCTGACAATGTTTAGAAGACTAACCAGCCTTTCCAGTGGCTAACAACCAGCCTCCTATTTGTGTGTATGCTCTAAGTGTCTCTGCAAAAAGTGTAGATGGCTGGCCTCGCTATGCGAGAATGTGTGAAAAACTTTGCTTGTTTTGGTTGTGCAAGAAACTTAGGCAAAGTGCGATGGAAATGCTACTGGTGCTAGCAAGAAGTCACAGGGAACTGAACTTAGTGCAAGTGTCCTAAGAAGGGTGTGCAGGCAGGAACTGCCCGGAATACTCAATTTCTTTCGTATTCTTCTTGAAGTACTTTCTGCTTTGGCCACATATTAATAAATCTAATTTGCAGCACTTATCATCAAGTTCGAAAAACAAATATTGTGGCTACTCAGTGCAGGCTGCTGAGCCAGTACAAACTCTGCTGATTGAAAAAAATCTTGAAAAATATTGAAGCAGACTGTTGAAGTAGACTATTCTACAGCAGATAGCATCTGTTCTCACACAGCTGGGATCAACATACCAAGCGTATGGCTGGTTTGATACACTCCAAATTATACCAGTGCCTGACTTTGATCAAATTTACATTGCTGGGTGAGCATGCACAGGGCCAGCATTAGCACATCGGGAGCCACAGCTGCCTTCTGTCAATTCAACACCTCAGGCTGCTGGTCAGAGCACAGCTTCCCGTGGGGAATCTGCCTGCACAGGTTTGTGTTTCAAAACTGAAATTGCAAGGTAGAGTTTGAATGTAGTTATTTTAAATCCTCTCCTGTAGATGAGAGACTTGATGATAGGCAGGGAAAAGACTGTGATGAGTGAAGTTAATCGAGAAGTTGGGGGAGGGGGTGTCAGCTGCCACTTAGCCCCTTGTGCCCTCCTTTGGGTTTTGGTGCTTTCCTGGCTCTCTGATTCATGCAGCTGAGCTGGGATCCCTGCTGCTGTGGGACAGCATGAAGACCTGAAATGACACTGTCACAGGCAGACACCCAGGAGCCGGTCCTTGCCGAAGAAGTGGTGCATGCCAACAGGGCAGCTCACCAGGCACAAGCCTGCATTGGTTGTTGCAAAAGAGGCAGCAGGCGCTTCAGGCAACCACAACAAACACCCAGTAGGTTTGTGCTGGAGAGACAGGGAAAGGGCGGCAATAAACAAAAACACACCCAGGGTAAGAGTTCCTAGTCTCCAGGCTGATGTCAGATTCCTGAATGTCGACAAATACTTTGGATGTATGTGTATAGTAGTCTACTATAGTTTAGTGTAAACATAGTTATGGTGGCCTGTTTATCCACTGAGCTTTTCTTCGCAAGTATACGGTGTGTTATGTGCACGTCTCTCCAGCACATATAATGTGAAACGCTGCATTTTCTTTTCTACATTATAGACTGACAGTTTTGAAACAAAATTGTCTTCATAAACAGTCTAATAATTGACATAACTACAATACTATGTTTCCCTCTTCTGTTCCTAAACATCAGTAAATGCAACACACATAATGACCACAAAAGCTGCTACAGGCAAATATAAGATATTTACTACATAAGCCATTATATTACTTCAATAAAACTTACAACTGGGTTCTAATCTGAAAGTATTAAATAGATTTTTTTGTTGTTTTTGCAGACTTAAGAGATTACTTTGGGTACCATCCAAAGCCTTGTAAGTTTAAGCACAGTGGCCTTCATTTTCCCAAATAAACTATTTTCATATCCTATATATTTCCCCCAGGTTATAAACTGGGAAAGTAACTGGATCTCATGTTGACATGACAGATTACGTAATTAGTGTCTTTGTTTTATCACTGTCTATGACAAAATCTCATTTCGTAAGTCGTTTGATTGCCACTTACTAATAACATCCTATTCTCTTAAAGAAGACATTCTAGTAGCATCTCTGTGCTCGAAAGACGTAAGAAAACTCACCTCTGTGTGGGTGGGAGGAAAGCTGCATTTATAGTACCCTGCAAGCCACCTGCTACTACTCTGTTCTTCTTCTGTGATGATACACAACACTGATTCTAGTTCCCGGGTTCATCGTACTGGTGCTTCATCTCTAGCCAGCTCCTGCCAATGGCTGCTGTAGCAAATTGGCAGTGCAGGTATCTCGTGTTTCTAAGGCTGAAGTTTAAAAAAAAACAGACTTTGAAATAAAACCAGTTACAGCACATTAATTACAAAGTCTGCAGTCTCAAGAGTTCATGTTTCAGACACTACTCAACAGGTAGAGTATAAAAGGAGGTAAAAGAGGGGAAATGAGAGGTTTAGGAAAAAAGGAGAGACATTGTATTTTAGGTAGGCTTTTTATTGTTTTTCAACTGAAATGGTCCTTCCACAACTGAATATGTATTTTCATGTTCTGTATATGATATGCACGCTTTTTTTAATAAAGTCTAAGAATATGAGAATTTTATTATAAATTTTCATGGAAGTAAATCCCCACATTTTTAATAAATCAACTGCATTGTTTCCATAATGATGATGAACCAGTCAAGTAATTAATTGTATTAAATAACTGAGGAAAGTACATAAATAACAAAATCATTCTATAAATACATACATACCAAGCTTAGAGAAGCAGTTTATAGTTGTACAGCATTGTGCAAAACCTTTTTTGTACACATCTCTCCTGTCAGCAAAGGTAAGGCAGACAAGAACAAAGGCATGCCATGTACTTTCTCAAGATGAAAACTCCGTATCAGAGCAGCTCTCCCTGGAATAACAAAATATGCAGCACGGTTGTTTCTGTACCAAATCCAGCCTCCTAACTCCAGCCAGTCTTTAAAATTGAAAGCTCTTTAAGAAGCAGTCAGTCAAACAATAAAAACAAGGACGGATTTCAATTGTTTTGGCAAAATAATTTGCTGTCAGAGAGTCCCAGAATACAGAAGAACATTAAAAGATACTGCAGAATAAAACAGTGTTTGCACACACACTGAACCTGTTTCTAAACAAAAATGGAGTGTTAAGAAAAACACTTTGTTGATCCAAAAGTCAGTGTCAGGTTGACGATGTTACTTCACGACAGAAACAGTATTTTCATGTTGGTTTCCAAATAAGTGCAAGAAGAATTGAAAAGCCATGCTAACGTGGACAGGGACAAAGATGTAAGCGGTGTATAATAGCATAACTAACATAGTAATGTTGAAGGTATAGAAAAGCAGTTTTTCCCAGGGCTCCATGAGATAGCTGCAGGTGATCAGTTCAAACTGGCAGTACAGCCAATACAGATAGTTCTTCATGCTCTTAATATCCATCTTCAGCTTTGTGCTGCTTCTGAAAGCCTTCCCTATTAAAATAAAGTATAGTTAGCAGAAATAGAAACCTTACAAAAGAAAAGCAAAAATATATATAAAAACATCATAAGGGCAGCAACTCCATGCTACTTGGTTTGTTCATACTCACCATTTTTAGTAAATTATGTTTTAAAAAACCAAGAGATCTAAAATTCCAAGATCACAAATACATTTTGAAGCCTGAAACGTGATCAGATGGTAACAGACTAGCATGAGTCATTCTTTTACCCTGTCCCATAAAAGGCTTCATTTGTATTCCTTTTTCCTTTCCTATACTCAATGCTGAACATGATGGTCCAATTTAGACCACTGTGTAGTGGGCACCATTATTTGCAATGGAGTTTCCACAATATCTTTTTTCCAGAAATTAGTTACCTAATAATTGCTGCAATTCTGTTCTCCAAGCCAAACTCTACTTTCATAACTTTGCCTTGCACTGCATTAAGACACTGTTGAAGCAGCTTGATCCAAAAAAGCACTTCAAGCCCTCTCCCCTTCACCACACGTGAATTTTGACACAGAACTTAGCTAGAATTCTGATTTCTGCTACTACAGACTGACTTCTATGTAATGCCTCAGTTGCTCCTGGAATACAAACTGGGAATATGGAGAACACCACACATACAGAACTACAATAAAAGGAAACTATATACGGATTATCCAGCTGCTTCTGCAACAGAGGTTGACTTGATTTGTTGCCAGAATGAAAACATAAAGAATTATTTTAAAGCTCTGTGTTCAAATTAATGCTAATAATTATTGAGTGTCACATTATATAGTTACCAGAATGCAGAACTGGAGGGGTAAAGGGAAAACAGAACTATTTCAGTTACTAGGGCTTCCTGACACTTGGTAAGTAAGAGGAGACAAAACAAAAATGATGGTTCCTTACTTTTTAGTTGGGAAGTTAAGAACTTCCGGTGGTGTCAAAATCTGTGGAAAAAAACTTATTCCACAGAAATTAAATACAACTTCAAAAACCTATATAGAGTGGGATTTTACCCTAACAAAAGCTACTTCCCAAAGTTTGTAGAAAAAATTTGCCTCACCTTTTCCATTTTACTTCCATAGCTTCCCCACCTCTTTTCTGCCTGACAGGTAAGATAAACCAGATAATGCTTCTGTAGTTAAGAACTATTATTAACTACTTTTAGCAATATTCTTAATATAGCCATCACATTTCTGTACATTACATGGAGTTTTTACTATACCTATGTTATACTTAAGCCTCTTATCATCAAATGTATTGCCAAGCTACTTTGAGGAAAGACTTTTAAAAGAATCAGTTCTATAAAAAGTAGAACTTACCTTTTCACTTCTCCCTGATGATAAAACATCTAGGTGAGAGATGCTTCCTACCACTTCTGCCTGTAGCAGCTGAACAGCTCATGTACAGATTGAGAAGCAGAAACAACTAGCTTTGAACCTCAATTACAGAGTGTGTCCTCCACACCCCGCCCCTTCTTCACTATTGCTAAAAACTCCCCTGGCCAAAGCTATCTGCATTATGCAACAAGGACAGCCATGGTCTGGCTCAGTACCACACTCTCATGACAGCATTAATTTGATAATCTGTACAAAGTTAGAGTTGAAGAACTGCAGGTAGGGAGGAGGATATAAGGCTGAAATACATCTAGGGCAACCAGCAAAAAATGTTTACAATTAGTGCCTTCCCTAATTTAAAATCTAAAAAAATATCTCTGTTTTCGTGGGACTTACAATGCAGGCTGCCAAAGTTCTAACAAGGTGCAATTTAATGTCCATGCAAAAATACAGTGTCAGAGTTAAGTAGCCGCAAAAATACAGCGTCAGAGTTAAGTAGCCGCAAAAATGTAGTTCAATTAATATGTCACAGGAAAGTCTCTGGTGAAGCCACCACCTCCTGCAACCTTTGATTAATACCACTTTCAAACAGTTCCCAGTCTTCTCTGCATCAGTTTCTCCCAACCCATATACACACCTTAATCATCCTCATCCAGAAACCCCAGAGTGGAGAATAAGCGGACAAGATTTCTGCAAGGAAAAGATGCTGAGTTTCTCTTAAAAATGCTACAAAACAAAACCAAGCCACAAATGCTTGAGGCATTTTAATGATCTAATTGGACAAATAAATTAGGTAGAAATCTGCATAGTATATTATGTTCTAAACCATGTCCCTGCAGTCAAATCATTTCCAAATACGAATCAGCTTTATTTTGGGAGAATATGCCACAAGTAATGTTTAAGACATCTGAGCCTCACCCTCTTTTTCCCTTTCTTACCAAACACAGCCTGAGCTGATCCATTAGTAAACACTGACCTACTCCCCCAACCTTTTAATAAAGTTTTCTGTTCTAAAACTGTCCACTTTCCACAGAAAATTCAGAAATGGTAAACCACTGCCCCTGGCAGCAGTAGGTGACATGCCCCACCTTTCTCCTGTAGAGCTAAGATCTACCACAGAAGTGTATCTCCCCAGCTGGATGAGATACTACATCATGGAAAATATAACCTAGGTTGGGGTCTACAGAATGAATTCATCAAATGTGAAATATAATTGCCCTGGAGTACTGCTGCAGGATTCTTACCCCAGGAGTTTCTACTTTCAACCAGACTTTCTCAGCTACATATTTCAACCGAGCATGGAGGGCTGTGGTGGGACAAGGAGATTTTTAGTTTGTTTTTTTCCCCCCATGAAAATCTTGGTGAAAAATAACTTATACACAGGAAAAACAATATTTGACTACCAGAGTGTCCACGTTCTTGGCGGCCAGCATCCCTACACATGTTATTCACCTTCCCTGCTAGGTGGATCAGCCTCTTTTGAATCCTTCAGCAAGATGCAGTGGCAGAGCACCCATTACCAAGGCAGCTAAAGGTAGGGCTGTCACCTCTGTGCTCTCTGAATCCCCTCCAAAAAAACATTTACATAAAGCCAGGAAAACTCGTGTCAGTACTTCTGCTGTTCTCAAGTGCAAAACCGTACAGGTGTTTTCATTCTTTTCAATAATTCTCCACAAACATTGAGTTCGTAATTCAATAACAAACTCCCTAGGTTGAAACAATGCAGAAATTGAGATTTGTCTCAGTCTGCTTTAGTTCTAACAGCTACAAAAAGTTTTTACCTGACAGCTGAGCGCCATTGTGAAAGAGAGAGGTGGTAGTGCAGAACAGGCTGTTTCACAGCAATAAAACGTTGGGATAAGCAGAATCCATTCCCAATGTGATGCTGTAAGCAGATCTTGGACGGTGGTATGTAAAGCCCTCAGGCATTCTCTTCTGAGCAGCCACTCCTGCTGCTTTTCCCAGCTCCTACCTCAAGGGGAAATAAGAACTCATGAATACCTTTCACAATTCGTAATCAGATGTGTACAGCATCAGTCAGAATACAAGATTTGGCTAAAATCCCTACCTCTTAAGGCAGGTATAGCTTATGTGCTTTAAGATACTTTTCCCCACGCAGAGAAGAAAGTCTTCAAGATTAAAAAAAAACCAAAACAACAAACAAAACACACATACAAAAAATAACAAAACCAGGCAAAACCATACTGCTACGTTTGGTGAGACACTGTGACACATGATTACAGATGCATGGAGAAAGCATTCAAAGATCTCACTCTGAAGAGTGGGAAAGAGACTCTCCTCCATAGCACCCTGTACCAGAGGGGCTGGACTCTTTTTTACAAGTCTCTTGATCATGCTGCCCACATGATTAAATTTCTAAACCTCTTTTTACTGCTCCTCACTGTGGTTTCCAGCCAAATTCAAACACAACCATACAAGTCACAGAGTGACATAGCAATAATTCCTCCTAGCAAGGGAAACACAAATTAACAAAGCAAATCAGAAACATTCAAATTACCACTGCACCAAAGGAAACCAGCAGCCTCCCTTTTCTAAGTTCAGTGAGGTGCTCCATATGCAAAAGCAGTGACTTCTGGTTTATACAGAATTTAGCCTATTAGCTCCATAAGAAGAGGTAATATTTTTTCCCCCTATTATTTCATGCCTTATAATGGGATCCTCTGATGTCTAATAAAGTATAATAGTAGGTCTAATATAAGGGCTAATAATAAACTCCTACCGAGGCATTTGCTCTGCATTTGGCTTCAGAATGGGTGTCTTCTGTGTAGCTTCTCTGCTGCCTAGTAAGGGCTATGTAATAATGCTGCTTTTCTCTTCTTCATCATCTCTTCTGACAAAATTTTATCCTTGAGATCACTACTTTTTTCTCAACTTAACTGAAACTGGTCATGGGTTAAAAAGTACGGTATGCATAGAGAGATACAGGTAATGAAAGAAAATAAGCCTCATTTCCTTAGAAGACTAAGTAAAAATGACTGAAATATCTCTACCTTACACCTATACACTGTGGTAATTATTTATCTGTCTGCCTAAAGTTTAGATGCTGGAAAATAATCAAAGCAGAAAGTTAAAGTGATCAGGACAGCTTTCTAATCTACCCCATCAGTCTATCCACACAAAGCAAGGCACAGGCAAGTTTGGTTTTTTTGTAATAGTATACACCAATTTTTTTGATCCCTTTTGGCTCCAGCACCACTTGGAAAGAAGCAGCATTTCTGATGGATTATTAACATACTGGGAGGGCAGCCTTCTGCAGGCCTCTGTGACAGCCAGGATCTGCATGAGCATTTAGTACAAGCTCTTCTGGCTGCAGCTTCAAGTCCCTAACACAGTTCTGCTTGGCTCAGCAACCTCTTCCTGCCCTCTCCCATGTGCTGGCAAGGAGGACACAGCAGGGAACCAGTCAGGCCTGGCAGGACAAAGATGTGACAGTGTCCTCCATCTGCGCAAAACCTGACCACACAACTGCAGGCACTGGGGGTAGGAACAGGGTGGAAACACATGACAAGGGCAAGGAGACGGTGGAAGGTTGGGCAGGCCATGGTAGCCCAGGCAAAGATGAGCTTGACCTGCTACAGATCCACACCACAGGGTAAGTAATGTGATCACAGAGGTGTCAGCCTCCTCCTGCACCCTTGAATAGTCATCCTGTGTCAAGATACCCAAGCACCAGCTTCATGGCATAAGGAAAGAAATGCAGCAATAAGGAATGGCCCCTATAGCAAGTTCTTAGCTTGACTTCCCAATACAATCAAGCTGCACCAAAGAACCTAGAGAATACACGCTACCGTTCTTGGAAAGGAGAAAAAATGCCCTATAGTGTAGAACAGGCAAATTCTTAGAAAGGTTCTGTTCTGCATGGTGTAAAATACCTGGCATGCAGGTCCACAAATCCCGGCACCAGACAACAGGTTCATCTGGAGTGGTATCATGCCCAAAATCAGGCTGTATGACACCACATAACAACTAGATGAGGAATGTATCTTGATGAGGAATGTATCTTGGCTACAGCTTATAGGGGCTTGCCATTGTAATGGCTTACTGCCATTTGTAATGCAAATAACATATTTTAATTATTACATTGTTGTCTGCAAGAGTCATACAATTTCCCAGCATGCTTCCCGACACCTGGCCAGACCAGTTCAGGAACTTTTTTTAATTCTACATCAAGACAGATAATTAAGTAAGTGAAAACTGTGGAAACTAGTAATCTCCAAAAGCACAAGGAATATGCATAGTTGCCCCAGAAGGATTAGGCAGAGACTATTTCAGCTTGAGGTAATATGACATCATACCCTTTAATATGGCATCAATTGTTATGAAACACTCAGTTCGACAGTTAAGCATGGCAGTTGTGAAGAGCAGCAAGCCTAGACCTTCCCAGCTGCAATTGCTTCTTATCTTACTATACAGCTCACTCACATAATTTTTTATTTAGCTACTAGATGCACAGGCAACTCCAGGAAAGCAAGTTTCTTCTGCGCCACCAGTGTCCCAGCAGTATATAAAGCATGCTCTTGGGCAGTCTGCTGTGACAGTCCTTGCATGCCTGGTCTCTCACGGAGGTCAAAGGCCCTTCTCCAAGCATGGTTCAAATTCACCACATTTTCCAGCTCCACACTGTGCTTGGTTCCTTGTTCCTTCACCTGGCAGACTTTCATGTCCCTTTCTGAACTGAGGATGCGTCATTTAGGAATAGAAAAGATAAGGGAAGCTATGTGTTACTGCACCGAGCAGCTGAGCTCTGTTTTGTCCCTTGTTTCCCTCAGCAGTTAACAGTGTCTAATAATTCCAGTTCTTTTCCCCAGTGTTGCCCATGCTGTGGTATCAGTCAACATGTAACTGATGTTGTTTCAAGTGCGAAGCAAATATAACTGAAAAAGAAATGCTGACTACAAGGAGTTTAAAATCTGTAACTGTACAGAGATACAAAGCCACAACTGTGAATTGCAGAGCTGCATGCCCAGCCTGGGACTAGGAGTGGATTAAACTGAGAGTTCTCCTAAGACCAAGATTCTCCCGTTCTTTAATTTTTAGGATCATTCTGTAGTTTTACTTTAGAACCGGGGTGATACAACCCTAGCTACCTTGCAGACCTTCAGCACACATTACACAAAGAACTGGGTAAAGCAGTAGGAAGAAATTTCATTGGGCTTTTAGTAGAGAAATAGCTGTGATTCTTCCTTATTTTACACATTTTTAAATGCATACAGCAAATCATATGCACAGTCATAGTTCTGTCAAATACGATGGAAGAATTCATGAACACAGGACTTAAAAAAAAAAGTGTCTACAATCGTATTTCCAGTCATTAGCCTATTTGTGAGGCACACACAAAATTGCACCAGAATTTCCTCCTAAAGTGACAACAGTAGAGTGGCACAGGATGTGAATTGACAACTTTCCATTAGCACTGGTCACCACATCCTCCTGCACTGCCAGTCTCCTCTTTTTTTCTCTCACCCTCCTCATTCGGGTCAGAAATATATGCACCCCTGGCAAACAGTCTGAGTAAACATTTCAACTACATACTTCAATGAAATTCCACCTTTAACCTAAGAACTCTGAAGCAGACTCCCAAGTACTCCTGCAGTAACTGAGTCTCAAGAGATGACAAAAAGCTGCTACAAATTTCAGTTGTGCTGCCAGGAAATACAGTTGTCTCCCACATGTGTGTGGAGTAGTGTTTCTATATATAGGCTCAGGATGGCAACAGCTGCAATCCCGACGTGCTCCGTTAAAGCTCCAATCCTCTTCCAGGAAGACACTCAGCTGCCTGATTCTGTCACAGGCATTGAGGGATTCCCAATGCCTTCATGACTTAGCCCAGCTGCAAAAAAGGCAGAAGGGGCTTTTTAGCAGTCAACAACAAATTTTAAATCACTGCAGCATGAAACTGTCCCCCATGTAATGCTGAAACCACAGGAAACAGCACAGAGTTGGGCACCTTCCACTTACAGAGCATCAAAAGGATAATAGCTGTGTGCTTGGTTCTCTCTCCCAAGAATGTCAACATATATCTAGCAAGCGCTAAGAATCCACCAGAACTAGTGCACTGTACAGACTTCTCTGTAAGATAAATTAGCAAAGGGTGACATCCAAGAAGCTGGTTTTCAGGAGGAAAGATAAGGAATTAAATTTTGAGGTTTTAAGAAAATATGCAAGATGAAAGCATGAGCTCAGTGACTTTCTCTTGTTATAACTAGGACAGGTAGTTACCAAAATGGGTGTCCCTTCCTGGAGACATCCTTGTTAATTTCAGTTGTGGCATCTAAAGCCTACCTGAAGCTTTTACCACCCCAAAAAACATTCTCAAATTCAGTGTTTCAGCAGAGTGTAGCTCCTCATCCAGCTATCATCCAAAGAGCTGGCCTTGCTCTGAGAAAAAAGCCCTTGCCAGCTGGCTGGTGAAGGGCAAGCAGGAGTCACTAAGTGCTCACTACCATTAAACAAACCCAAAGTAAAAACCCAAACCCAACCCACTCAGATCTCATATTTTCATCACAAGCAAGGGGAGATGGGCAGCCGTGCAAAATCTCCTCAGCACCCGTTCCACTGCTCACCACAGCCGAGCCCCCCAGAGCCCCCCACCCCCTCAGCCTCCTGCTGGCCCCCCACAGCCCCCTCAGCCTCCTCGCTAGCCCCTCACACCCCCTCAGCCTCCTGCTGGCCCCCCACAGCCCCCTCAGCCTCCTCGCTAGCCCCTCACACCCCCTCAGCCTCCTGCTGGCCCCCCACAGCCCCCTCAGCCTCCTCGCTAGCCCCTCACACCCCCTCAGCCTCCTGCTGGCCCCCCACAGCCCCCTCAGCCTCCTCGCTAGCCCCTCACACCCCCTCAGCCTCCTGCTGGCCTCTCACAGGCCCCTCAGCCTCCCTGCCAGGCTGCCCGCAGCTACCGGCCCGTCCCTCACCCGTGCTGCTGCTTCGCGTCGCTCCCTCCGCCCCGGGCAGCCGGCAGTACCTGCCCTACCGGGTAACCCAGCCGGTGCTCCCCGACCCCCCAGGGCCGCCATCAGCGGGGCGGCAGCTGCCTACAAGCCCCAGCGGCCCGCGCTTCGGGGCCGCCAGGTGCGGCGGGAGGGCGCCGCAAGGGATGCTGGGGCCGGTAGTCCTGGGAAACGTCGGGCGGGAAAGCGTGAGGCGCAAGGGGCGGGAACAGGTTGTGGGCATATCGTGAGGGGATAACTCGTGTCTGTGATAGTGACAGATAGGAACAATCACACAGATCTCAGGAATTCATCTTCCATAGTGCTGATGGTTGTTGCCACATCCACCCTCCTCAAAGCTTCTCCAGCCCAGACTCTCCCCTTCCCCAGCAGCAATGACACCATGTAAACAGCTGGGGTGGGGGGTGGGGGTGGGGGGTGTGTTATGCCTCTATTTTTCTTCAGAGTTTCCAGATTAGAAGTGGTTTCGCTTATATGAGCCTCTTTACTGACTGTCTGTCTCTCACCTCAGGTGGACCAGGCAGCCATGTGTCCCAGCCAGTGCAGAGCCAGCGGCCACCCTCAACAGAGTGCTTTAGGTAACCCACGCCCGCCATTTTGCTGCACGTCTTTTCAGCATAGCCTTATACTTGGTGAGTAAAACCCAAAGCGGGTATAAAAGAAAACTCCCAGTAAAATCTAATCACATATTTTCTACAGCATCAGGTAGTTCATTAAGAAAGTTATGAGGAAAAGATAGCTCCTGCCTTGAGTAAGTGATCCTTTGAAAAGGCAAATTTGAGAACATTCAATGTATTACCTTCGACGGTAACAGAAGGCTCTCCAGAGGAATTACAGTACTTGGAGTCTTTTCTGTAATTGCTTGTAAGTGCATGGCATTCAAATGTGTCTGTTAAGAAATGTTTCCTTTTCTTTCTGTATAGGCACAGGTATATTTCCTGGAAGAAAGTCTGCGAGTGTCTTTCTCATTTTTTTACCTTTTTTTCCTTTATTTTTGTAGGAGACTATTGCTATTTTAGCATAGATTCTTCCTTGCCTCATCAAACCCGAGGCAGAGGTGTTTATTCCTCAGTGTGCATAGCTGTGCTCAAGTGAATGGGCCTTCGGGGGCACATAGCACATGGCCACAATTGTGTATGTGAACAGTTTGTTAGGATGAGAAACCAAAATTAGATTTACCAAGTTATTTAATACATCACTCCCAATTGTCTTGAAGAGGTTTTAGATATCAAAATAGCTTTGAGCTATAGGCACTGGAGTTGAAATGGCATAGCCATTTGGGTACTTAGTCTCTTTCAGTGAAATCCTAGTTGATAAAATCTTGCTTGGATTTAAATACACGGTGTAAAAAGTGAACACAATGCAAGGGGAAAGCACTGGGAAACTGAATAATCCTTCCAAATAATACATGGTTTATCTCCAAAAGGCCACATCAATCTGCCTATCTAAACCTTATTTCAAAACAGTCTGTCAATGTCATCAAATTGAAACTGTTTCTAATTTTACTTAAACCCAATTTTCTTTTATCCCTACACTTTGAAAATTCTGTTTCGATCTCTGGTGCTTTATAACTATAAGGAAGAAGAATATTCCACATACCTCTGAAAGGAAAAAAGTGCTATAGATTACCTATAGAAATGGAAATATTGCTAGAAGTTTCTGCTGAGATACTAGCCCAGACTGCCTCATGGGTGCCTGTGCCTTTCACAGGGCAGAAGATGACTTTCAGTGAAATTTAATCTACTATAAGATGAGCAGAGAAGACAATTGAAGAGTCAGGAAATCATTTGTTTTCTTAATTGCTGACTCCTAGGAACTAGAGAAGTGAACATCCTCACACTGCTATGAAAGCAGGAGTAGGAATAAGTCAAGGAAAGACCGGAAAAAAAATCAGCAAACCCTGCAACTTCAGTAATGGAATGTAATTTACTTGACAGAGGGAAAAGTGGCCCATCAGCAATGCTCTCCAAATAAGGAACAGGGATTTGCACTTTTACTGGCTGATATAATTAGTCATTGCTTCCTACAAAAACACAGAAAGCAATAACCAGGCTATTTCAACCCGCTAGATCCAGCCTCTTCTGACTGTCAAACCCACTCACACCAACATGTTAGAACTCAGTTTACAGAACTGAGATGTTTGCTCCCAGAGAAGACTGTGCCCTTTCTCTGCTCTCCCAAGTAGCTTCCAACAGCCAAGCATAATGAGGTTCAGCAGTATGGAAAATGCTGGCACGTTGGAATCATCTGTGCCCCAAAGAGACAGCTAATTCACCTCACGCTGCCATCAAGCCTTGTGCTGGGGAACTGAAGATGCGTGTTTCACAATGGGTTCATCATGGTCAGCAATGCCTGTCATCACTTTCAAACCGGCATGCTTCAGGAGTCAAAGTGTGTCCTGTCACCTTTTCCTCTCACAATGCTAATTAGACTGTGCTCTGCAGGTGTACAACACAGACACAAAAGATGTTGTTAAATCTTGTTTGTTGTTGCCCTGTAACTGTAATAAATGCACCTCAGGACGGGCAGATGGATCGAGCAGAACTGTTAGAATTAATCCTGTGTTTTAGAAGGGAAACTAGCAGATAAACCAGGTTCTGCTTTAAGAAATTCTTATTAGCTCATTAAAAATATATATGGACCTCAAGCAGAGACCCTTCACCTTTGCCCAGAAGTCTTCATCAGACTTGGTTTCTACTGTGGCACATGAAGGGGAAAAGGCTTTCTTTCAGGGCTAATTAGGATGGAGAGAAATTTTTTATTCTTGGACTGAAGAATAATGTCCTATGTAAAAGACATCTGCAAGTATGAGAGAGTCAGACAGTGGAAATTGCACAGAATGCAGCAATTTATGTTCAAAGTTAATTTCCCTAGCCAGAGAACTGGAAGTTTATTATTTTAAAATAAAATCTTAACATCTATAAACAGTGTTTAAACTGTCTACAAAGAAGGCAAACACATAAAATTTGTGTCTCTTTTGTGTGCATTAATTTCTCTGCATTTACTTTTAATCGGTCTTTCTATATAAGATGCTTTATAAAATCGGAAGGCTAAAATGCGCAGAAATACATATTTTGCTTAACTATATTACAGTTCATTGTTCTCCAGGACACTTGAATTTGAAACCTTCAGATAGCTTTTTTTAAGTTAGCTCTGGCCATCTATACTTTGCAGTAGCATCTATCAGAAAAGTGGATCCACCTTATATTTTATTCCTGTGATTTCTGAGTCATGAAAGTGATTAATTGTGAGTGAGAATTTGAGGCAGATTTGTCTTAATCTTTATGTATTTTCATTAGAAAGTAAGTCTTCTGCATTTCTGCACTGCCAAGACAATTGGGGATGCTGCTTCTTTATTCGTATTATTTTGACAGAGGTTTGGACCCTTCCCTCTATATGAATTCTCTTTATTTAGAGACATCTTTTACATGTGTCCTAGTTTCTCTAGGACTGTGGCATAAGAAACAGGAATTTATTTTCAGTGTAATTCCCAAATCACCACTGACAAAAATAAAATCTGAAGGATAATTAGAACTATTCTGGAAATACATGAGGAAAAAATGGAAAATAAATATATTAATAGCTTATAATTAAAAGCGATGCAAGAACTGTATGGCTGTTACTACACAGTGCTCACAGGCATGCACATGAGCGGCAGAACAGTACATATAGTACTAGTGATACAGTAATGTTAATTGTGTATTTCTTCTGTTATGAAATTTTTACTTGTCAGGTTTAGCAGTATTCCTATAAAATACTGGTTTGTGTGAAAATTCTTAGGTTTTATTGCTGTCTTCTGACAGCTGTTTCATACTGTTGCAAGAACTTATGTATGGATCAACAAAGAGGTTTCCGTTCTGTAGCTTTATTTTCAATGTAATTAAGCACTACCAGAGGGATGCTATCTTGTATATCATACCCAAAAGATGGATGCTTCATTAAATATGATACAGTTAGTTGCCAAACAGTAAATTAAGAGAAACTGGGATTCTTGAGTTTTAACCTTTCACCTGCCTTAGCTCCCTCAGTGCCCCTTCATATTTGCAATCTCTGGAAGCAATGGGTCTTTGAGCCACGAGGTCTCACTTTTAACATTTCTCTCTGATTTTCTCTTATTAAAAGCCATTTTTCACTGCAGAATTTTCAGAATTTTAGTGTAGATATAAAAATATCTTCTTTTATACATATCCATCTTTATGATTAATAACAGAAATGTAGTGACTGGCCTAGAAAGACTTGATTCCTCTCAAAATTAGAAAAGGCTTTCACCCCATCTTCTGATCTGATCTTAAATGAGGACATTTTCAGTCCTGGAAGGATGAGGGATTGCTACTCCTTATAAATCAAAATCTGAGCTCAGTCTAATTTAATCAAAAAAGGGAAGAACAATTTTTACTGGAAAATGCAGACATAATCATCAATGATGGATAACATCAGGTCAACAGTAAGTCATATCTTAGAAGAAAAATAAACCAGAGATTTGCAGATGCAAGATTGTATTTATAATTAACCTTTACAGTGTAACTAAATAGAAACATTTCCCAGCAGGGATTAGTACCCAGAGTGCAGCTTTTGAATCTTCATGGATTTATGACCCATGTTCAATTACAGTTTTAATTCTTTTCTCATACCCAACACTTTTATGACCTTCTGACCTATCAAAGTACCGTAAAAATAGGACTCTGCCACTCCAGAGAGACCTATTGTTTCAAGACTTCACAGACTTACTATTAAAGCCCATTTCATGTTTCATAAATTTTTATATCAAACATTTATCCCTGGCTTGCTTTCCTGTCTGAATGACATACTGGATTGTATTTTAAAGATAAATTAAATCCTTACAGCCATATTTTCCTTATTCCAGATGTAACCCTAGAGGACCTCTGTAAAGTATCATTTGATGGTGAGAGAAAACAAAGCCCATTTTGAAAACAGAGGGCAAAATTATCCGTAGTTTGTCTCATTGCTACTTAGATGTTGAAATCCTTCGCCATGTTGCTAAGATAAATGTGACAGTTGTTGATCTCCTGCCTCTTTTCATATGCAGAGTTCAATCACTAAGTATGCTTCCAATGAAGGATATTTATTAATATACTCTTAGCATCAAATGGCTAGAGAAAGGGAGAGCTCTGAGTACAGAAAACCATCATTTTAGCTATAAATCTGCCACTTATTCGAACGGTAAGCAATGCATTAGGCAAAGATTTAGATGTTGCTAAATGATACCAGTGTATCTCTATGAGTCATTAAGAAATCTGCATCTCATGGAAGAGATTGGATTCAGTTGTCATATCCATATGTGACATTTCACCTATATAAATTTAATGCAGGACTGTTGGTGTTCTTTCAAATGGTATTTATTTAAAAGATGGGCAGGAAAACAGTTTTCCACAAAAAAAGTGTTGTGATTTTCAAATGTTCTAATGAAAAATTTATTTTTTATGAAAACTGTAAATGTCAGTGATTCCTTAAGCAGATCTTTATAGCGACTTTGATATTTTCAATGCCCTTTAAAAATAATTCTAAAGAACTAATACAAAGAAGAATAATCTCAGGAAGGTTTTAAAATGAGAACCTTAGGCTGTCAGGAAACAAAGGAGTTAAGGAATTGTGTGGGAATGGTGAGAAAGCAAAGAATTGCAGCATGACAGTGGCAGCCTCTTAAACTGATTTTGACAGTGAGCAGAAGTCTCATATAGCCACACCTTTACACTCTGTTCTTTTACAACCTTTTGTACGTGTAGGGAGTTAAATACAACAAAATACAGTTTAACAGCACAACAGTGAAATTACGCTATTTATACTTCTAACCACACAGCTATTAACATTAAATAGTAAACTAAATTGCCATCCAAATAAGAGCTAGTATTTAACAGCAGCACAGGTGTGGAAGGAACTATTATAAACCATTCCTCAGGTCTTTCACTAGTTTATTGATGTTTGCCTTAACAGTGCAGCACATGGTACTTATTCTCCCTACGTGATTTTTCCATTTTCTTATGTATGCATTGTGCTATAATGGCAGATAGTGCAAGGTCCTTTAGCATTAAAACAAATACCACAAGCAGTTGTATCATTATCCTTATAACTAGTCCCATTGATTTCAGCAGTATATGTATTCCGAAGAGAAATTCAAGAGAGCTGTGTATAGCAGAGCATAGGCTGAAGGTCAGTGAGACTATTTATGTGCTGAACTGCCTTTCCAGAGCAGGGTCACAGTTAAAAAGCCTTTAATTTTAGTTTTTTCAGCAGAACTCAGCTATTTGGAGAAACTGATTTTAAGACTCAACACTTCATCAAATGTCTCTTGGTATCATAGAGGAATAAAACTAAGTGAACTTACTAGCCTTAAGGAAGTGATACTGCAGGTTTAGAAAATGGCAGCTGTAGTTTCAAATACATATTACTTCACCCCAACATAACTTTGTCTAAGTTTAAAATATATCTCTTCATTTAAAATTAGGGTTTCTCACTTCTTCAGAGAGGTTCTGTCTGACTTGCTTTCTTGTGTTGTCACTCCTGTCTTGATGTCTGTCAGCATGAGACTTCTCAAACATTTAAGAACCCATTTAATTGGATTTAGAGGCCTTTATTATGTTCCATCATGTCCACCAGACAAGTACTTGAACTTCCTTACATCTTCCTAATTTTTGAGTAAAAAATCCTGTAAGGAAATTTTGTGTGGTGTCTCAAAACTGTATTTTACACAAACCAACATTTCCTGCCACTGCTTCAGCTTTTTATCTTAGACTGCTCCTTATACCTCAGCAGTGAAGATTTTCTTAAAAGTGCTTGCTACTGGTAGTTTCAGGTAGAAACTTACGAAGATAAAGAAAAATATCTTAAAGTCTTACAAGTAACATGTTTCATGTCATAATCATTACAGGAATAAAGTATATGGGCATCTAGTTTTTTCACGATGGTTCTGCTGTTTCATGCATACTGATTGAACCAACTACTGCTGAAGGAAACTCTTTTAAAAGGCGCCAGGCTCAAAAGCACTAGAAAAGTAGGATCTTCCATATCATTCACAGGAGTTGCGTTGTAAATATAGCTTGCTTCACTTCCAAACAGTTTTGTGATTCAAGACTTGTATGAATTTTCAGAACTAGAAAGATAAAGAAAAGCAATAGAAGAAAGATAGATTAATATGCACACAGCCCACAGATTCTGCACATTATGTTATATTTTGTTTTTCTATCCTCACACACATCAATTCAGGAATTAATTCCTGTTGCTACTGGTTGGGAACATAACTAGTAGAACTCAAACTTTGGCTGGTAGCCCAGTTCCTTTCATATAAGTGCATCAGCCATCTCCTGTGCCATTACCAATCCATAGTACCATGTATTTGTTACACAGAAAGTGCTGTTAGTTAATGCCTAGCCAAGCTGTGGAATTATTGCTTGAGTACTTTACTTTTTCCATTACAGCAAGGAGCAGAAAGGAGAAACTGTTTTATGTGCATGCAGTTATCTGGTTTTGCTTCTAAAGCACAGGATTAATTCTAACATTAAGATGTTTCTGCTCAGTTGATCTGCTTATCCTGAGGCACACTTCTTATGCTTAAAAGTTAAAGCAGAAATGTTATGAGAGGCCGTAGAGGAAAGGGTTGCTGCTTCTTTGTGCTGTCACTTCTGGTGACAGAGCAGAGTGTGGTCAATGCCCTTTTGCTGTAGCAGGTCAAGTCAAGCTGCAATGACCCTGGCCTCCCTGAGCCCGTCCAGGCGGCAGGTGGAACCAGGATTGCAGGGGCACGAGCAGAAGCTAGATGCACGGCTGCAGGAACTGCAGCAGGACTATGGACTGTGCATCAAGGAAGGGAGCTAAACCCTTCCCCTCCTCCAGCAAGAGCTCGGGACATAGCAAGCATGTGAAATACTGTATCATCCCTCCAGCAAACAGCATCACTTTCCATTTACTGCAAAGGTCTCCTTTGTAACTCCTATGGGCAACAACAAATCAGATTCATCAATATCTTCTGTCTGTGTTGTGCGTTTGCAGAGCGCAGAGTCTTAATTAGCATTGTGAGAGGAAGAGGTGACAGGACACACTCTGACTCCTTGAAACATCCTGGTTTGAAAGTGGTGACAGGCATTGTAAAACATGCATCTTCAGTCCCACAGCATGGGACTTAATGGCAGCGTGAGGTGAATTAACAGTCTCTCTGGGGCACAGATGACTCCAGCGTGCCGGCATTTTCCATACTGCTGAACCTCATTATGCTTGGCTGTTGGAAGCTACTTGGGAGAGCAGAGATAGTGATCAAAGAAAGGGCACAGTCTTCTCTGGGAGCAAACATCTCAGTTCTGTAAACTGAGCTCTAACATGTTGGTGTGAGTGGGTTTGACAGTCAGAAGAGGCTGGATCTGGTGGGTTGAAATAGCCCGGTCATTGCTTTCTGTGTTTTTGTAGGAAGCAATGACTAACTATGCCAGCCAGCAAAAGCGCAAGTCCCTGTTCCGTATTTGTGGAGCATTACTAATGGATTGGGCATTGCACAGGCCACCAAGAGACGGAACCCCTGTATAAGGAGGTGACAGTATAAGCACTGATCAGATTACTGGCTAAGTGTCCTCAACTCCCATAATAAATTGAGTTGTGGTTGTTTTCTTCTCATGTTCCAAGTTTACTGGTTATTCTGGAGAATTAATAGCTGCCCATAGTGACCAGCAATGATAATAAGGTAAAAAAGCAGGAGGCACAGTAGTTAACAATGGATTCATAATACAGCAAGAAGGTTTCCCCCCCCGTATTTTAGTTTAAAATTAGTTCATTTACTTGGCAGAGTAGGTCTCCTGACTTTCAATTTAAGCATAAAGGTCAGAAGAGAACAATGTTTTTGGAGAAGTCATTAGCTATAAATAAATCAGTTCATAACATCTGATAAACAGCCTCCTTCAGAGGGATCCATGTAAATACATTCCATTCCTTCTACATGCTCTCTCAAGCTTTATTTGCTGCTTTTTCATCAGCTGAAGGCAGCTACAGTCACTGCCCTTTCTAAACAGATACTGTGATGGTGGCAAATTCTGTGAGCAGTGAGAATGCTGAAAGCAGTGGAGCTTGCAGGGAAGAAAACTGATTTTAGTATTGTCTTGCTATCACCAGCTTTTTCCGTATGCACATGCAGAAATGAATCCTTGATAGCTGGAAGTAGCAGTAGGGAAGCCCGCAGCTGTTTGAAACTCATTCTCCCATCTGGTGTCAGCTTTACAGTCTGGTGCCTCAGGAGACTCGGGACTGATGTGGGAATCGGGGGGGGGGGGGGGGGGGGGGAAGAGATATAAAAGAAAATTAAAACAAAGTCATAAAATTCTCTTGTAGTCAGATGATTTTCTCCATTAAAATACAGCTCCTATGCGGCAAATCTGCGTCACGGTAAAGCAGATGGTGCTGTGGTATGTATATTTCACAAAGTGGGAAGGAAGGAGAGACAGTTCCGACAGCTGAAGGTACCAATCCATGCAGCTATTTTAGTACAAACCATGCTGTTTGGATCTCAGTAGACATATTGCCCATGCGAAGACGAAGAACAAACAAAAAGAAATGTGTTTGTCACTGCAGACACACAATAAGAATAGATACCACTTAAAACATCCTTCAGTAGTTGTGTATGGGAATGATCACTCTTGTTAGTGCATCCAGTTCTTATGAACCCAGACTTTCTTGTACGATTCAGTGGAGGGTAGACATGTAAATATCTCTAAGCAGTTTGTTGCTATTACCTAACACAGAATGTTTTAAAAGTCGTCTAATGCGAGTGTCCCTAACAGTTAAGTTCCGATTTTTTTTTTTAATTACTTTGTATTCCTTTCTGTGCATTTGTATTTCTCTTGGAGGAAGGTTATGGCTGTATCCAGTGGACAATCAGCAATGCTCTTTCAGTTTTCTGTGCCAGCTCCTTATAAAATACATACCCGTTTTCAGCCCTAGAGGTATGAAAGCTTCATCTTTATTTATCGACAGACCCATTACAAGCAAATTTCAAGCACTGGGCATGAATACAAACACTATCATTTAAAAAATAGGGAAAGTCCTAATAAATTCTCCATATCCCAATAAAAAAAATCTTCCACCATCCTTGTTTGAATATTTCTCTATCTCCATCACCAAAATCTGGGAAAATAAGTGAGCCCTTTGAACTGAGTTAAAGGAGCCTGTCCCTGAGGCTGTATATGAAAATGAGGGAGTATGTGAGAATCAATCACATATTCCCAGAGACAAAAAGGAACACAGGCTGACTGCTTCATGCCATTCAGGAACCATAAAGCAGTCAGAAAACCAATTTACCTGGCTTGCTCAAGGAAATCTTAAGTGGCCCAGAGCTGAGTTATCTCTATCATGCCTTTTAGAAGGCTTTACTTTTTAGCATATATTAGGAATATGGTTAAGGGGAGAGATGTCAGGGTTGGATACATGCTTGCACCTTTGAAATTCACCATGGCTGTAACTAACCTCTTGAAGAGTCATGAAACTGAGTGCAACTTAGAATCTGTTCTAAATTGTGCCGTTAGCTGAGTTGACAGTTAGTAAAAGTCACAGAAAAGGCACCTGTAACCTCAGTTCCCCTCTCATCTCAGTTTTGGTACAAGCCTAGCATGGCTGACTTAAGGATCTAACCCAGAATGCAGCCTGTAATGTTTTGCATACAAATGTGCTTGCAAGAAGTGAAAATGCAAGGAATTAAAACATATAAATCAAATTTGTAGTCTCTTGCTTAATGCAAATTGAATAGTCTACAACAAAGACAAGAAACATCTGCTAAACAGAGTAAAAATTAATGAAGAAGAAAATTAAGATTGCTTTGTTGGTTTTTTTTATCAATTTGTGTTCAAATCTGAGAAATATTTAATAAGAATGCTACCACTTTGTAGCTAATTCAAAGTGATTCTAAATTGTTTCACTTCTATTTATATTTTCCTTGCATATTTTCGAGTTTTTCATAGAAGTTGTAAGTCTGTGATTCATTAACTTACCAGCAAATACTTTACAAACCTTTCCAAATATATCTTCATTCAGTAGTGATGCAAAGTTATGCTGTGATTTAAATTAAAGAATACTTTATAAAGCAGATTTGGCAGTCAGGATCATCTTCAGCTTTATCTGCTGGGCTTTTTTGGTGATATTTCAGTCACACTCCAATTCTTAGTGAGTTCATCTCTGGAAACTGACAGGGGAAAATGTGTTTTGAATAATTATGATACAGATGGCCTAACCAGGGAAACAGAATAAATCAGTGAGAATATCCAAGAGTATGTCTTGCCATTGAGAGGTGGACTCAGAATCAAAATTTTGGGATTGTGCTCCCACCAAGGTCCAAGGCAAAGACTCCCACTGACTTCAGTGGGAACAGAACTTGAGCTTTTTCTTCTCATTTCATTGTCCTTGTCACTATTAGTTTTTGTGAACCTTTTACCTATTTGGATCACCTGGTAACTGTGTAACTACTGAGATCAGAATCACATTGTATTTCTATCAGCTTCTTTCCATCCCACTTCCTTATGCCAGCTGCAGATTGTCTTTACGTCAATATGTGAGTTCTCTGTTAGAAAAATGTTTTACTTTTCACCTACAATAGCTGAATTTTTATTGCAATTCTAGAATTGTATTAATTCAAGGTCCTGTAAGTTGATAAACTTCAGAATTTCCTTCTGAAATACATTCCTGGTTCAATTTTTCCATAAAATTAGTACCAGCATCTTTTCTTGCACATGATAGTTTGGCTCTGATACTAAAAGTAAATAAGAACATGTAAACACTAATAAGCAACACGCCTTACTTTACTTGGGGAATTACACTGATTTTTGTTTTCTGAAAATAATGTTAGCTCCAGGTATAACTTACACCAAAATATATACATAAGTAAATAATCAGAAATTATATACCCTAACATTAGTAAGCCAGGTGTAGGATTTCCATTCTTATGTTATGTGTCTGTATGTGCGTACTTGCATGCAGTTAACCTTTCCAAGACATCCAGGATGTGCTTCAGTTGAACAGTGATACACTGCTTCAGTGTTGTGGTCTGATGCACGCTATTCCATGGCAGAATCTTATGTTTAAATAAAAGATGTTCCTAAAACATGACTCTTTTCCAGAAATCTCCCTGCATCCTGTGACTCTCATTCTTATTGACACTAAGGTCACTTTATGTTGCCAGGAAATAAATGAAAATCAGACTTTACACACAAAGATGTACTATAATGAGGAATGGGAATTGAGAATCGTGGAAAATAGAAAAGAACAACTTGTGTGGAAAATTGCTATTTTCATTCCACATCTGCAAATGTTCCTCTTCAATGGAGATGCAAGATGAGCAATACTCCTATAATAAGATTTCTCATAGGTTTACCAGGGAGAAGGCAGAATTTACCTGCAGTGCTTGGCATTTGCTGCAACGTGAAATTCTGGAAACAGTATTAGAAAGTGTTGTTTACATCAACTGAGATCGAAAGAAAGGATAAAAACTATTGGCAGAAAAACTAAACTTAATTTATCTGTTATCAAGACTATTGTAGAAAACAGTTTATGA
Source organism: Falco cherrug (assembly GCF_023634085.1). Lineage (NCBI taxonomy): Eukaryota > Metazoa > Chordata > Aves > Falconiformes > Falconidae > Falco > Falco cherrug. The sequence goes on from NC_073707.1 coordinate 31,186,180, forward strand.
TATTACTATACTGTTATTCCTCTGGAGACCTATGTCTGTTATCCTGAATATTCTAAAACTTGTTTCTTTAAAACATCTGAAAGGAAATGCACAAGATATTTTACTGCATTGCAGTTTTATTCCTGACATGCAAAAAGCCAGTTCTATAGTTATCATTGGTACTAATTTTTCTATTATGATTTTACATATTAACAGAAGAAAAGGGAGATGGCTTTGTAGGCATCTGGGAATATTTTGATATAAGTTTCAGTGTTCTGACCTGCCATGAAAGGACTAACCTGCAGTAAGCTACATTAGTGTGCACTTCTGATTTATGCTAATAACACTGTTGGAATCTGAAAACCCTGAGAAGACTTTTCAAATAGGCAACAGAATACAGTCAATAATAACAGAAGCATACTCCAAATTTTAGCAACCCTGAGAATATTATAGAATATAAATTCTAGAAATTTTGGTAGTTAGTATTTTTATGAGGAAATTTCCATCAAACTAAAAGTTTCATGTTGGTGAAATTGTCCAGTAAAGCTGGTGACCCATCCAGTACTTTATCTTCACTGTTGATAGTAAATTCAGTTTGCTACTACAGTAAATTAAATGGTTTTAATTGTTATTATTAAAGTTATCCTTGTAAGTATCTTTATAAAAGGAGGCTACTTACAATCAAAAATAACTGGGTTTCTATTCTAACTAATAAATGGTCAAGCTAACAGTGTTGGTATTGTCCAGACGAGGAAAAAGTGAGTGCTTTCTCCAACATCTTATTCTGTATTTTAATTCTGGGTACCATGAAAATTGCCTATGAATCAACGTTGTATGTTGCTTTTTTTCTCTGGGACCCAAAAGAATTTCCCAATTTACTCCAGATCAGGCAACATATACACAGTTCCTACGTATTGTAACACTAAATAGAGGATGAATATATGTTTACATTAACAGATGATTTGCTTCTGTAGCCAACGCATGAAAACAAATTATGCCTTGATCGCTTCATGCCAGGTGCAAGCAGTAGGAGGAGCTGTTGAGCAAGAAATGTTTTTACACACATTCAAATCATTACATAGTCTATACGTTTGTGAAGCAGACTCAGTGATCACTATTCATTCCTTTCAGAAATAAAACAACAGTTAAGAGTTCTTCCCCCAAAAAAACCCCCAGAATTAAACCTTTCAATAACAACTGATATCCCAAATATTTATGGGATTTTTATTATTGATTTCCAGTGTTTAAAAGAAACATGTTTGGATCTTGAAGTTCTGTTCCTTCGCTGGGGAGATTTGCTGGAGTATGCAGTGCAGGATTCAGCCATGGAGTGCAGAGTGAAACCCATAACTGGGTTTCTTGGCTCACTCTGTATCAGATCATTGGCCTGTCTCAATGTTGCTTTGAATTTTGCACTTAGCAGTAAATTGGTGTAGAACTTTTACTCAATACCTGGATTGTTAGCATTTATTTAGTGGACAGTTCCATATCAAGGGCAGAATATTCAGATGGATGACTTTGAGATGGCCCTAGCACGATAACAATTGCTACCGCATTGCATCTGTTCAGCAGAACAAGACTTTGCCTGTACCCTGTTGTTTCATCTGCCTTCCATTCAGAAAAGAAAAGCCTTAAGACACTCTGCAGCTGCAGAGCATTTCAGATCGTATTTTCACAGTCGAGATGCTTTTGGAACCAGCTCCAACTCTTTTGCAGCATAAAATATGATTAATACAATGGAAGATAGGCAACAATAATCATTTGCTAATGGACTGCTCCAAGGTAGTATGAAGCATCTTAGCTTCTGGCAACCTTTAACACAGAGAGGGTCCTATACTTCTTTGGAGGAAATTTTGGACAGTGTATGGATACTAGTCCTCGGCAACTAAAATAACAATGAGGAGATGCACGCTGGTGACTGGAAGAGTGATTTGTGCACTCTCTGGTTTGAAACCACTTTATTTCACTTTGCAGTTTCATAGTCTGCATTCAAACTTCCATCAGTGTAACACAACTTTCACACAAGTCACTGCTCCCTGACAGTACATACACATTTATATTTCATTAAAATGACAACTGATTGAATAAATAATGAATTAGTTGGTGGTAGTAAGCAGTATTCTCCACATTTTTGCCTTTATTTTATCTTTTCTTAAACATAAATAGAACTAAAAGAAGCCACACTACAGTTGTCATTAAAACCAAACACGAACATTACAGATCCAGTTTTGCTTAGCGGCCACAAATGGCTTCCAGCCAGTACAATGAACAACTGAAAGGGGAGTTGCTGCAGCAGATACAGCAAAAAGCCAGAGAGAAGAAATTAGCTAAGGGCACATATACAAAGACAAACTGACTGTGCCGAGGGATCTGTGTTGTAATGCAAGTGTCCCAGGCACACTAAGACACAGTTTAGAGACAAAACTGAGGCTTTGTTTGAACTGAGCAGTTTCTCTAGAAAAAGCTCTATTCACAAAATGGGGACTTAGTCTGAAAAATATTATTTCATTGGTGCAAGTTATTTCAGCCTGTTTGTCACATTTGGTCTTATGTTTCCTGGAAGCACTTGTTATGTTTGCTCCTCAGTCAGCATCATAAGCTACAGATGCTGCAAAGTCTGTGTTGTTACTGTATTACTGGACTCATGGGCATGTATTTTGGCCTTTCAGGTAAAGAACCCGCAGCTCAACTCAAGTGGATAGAGACAGATAAGGAAAAGGTAAGAGTCTCTTCAGGCTTGAAACATACACCTTTGGATAGTCCTTTGAAATACTAGTACCTCTAAGACTTAAAGCAGTGCCGTTGTTTATACAACACATGTCATTAACTTTTCTGCTTCTCAGAGCTGGATGTAAGAATCAGGCACAAAAATGCTTAAATCATTAACTTTGGGTTAACAGAGTCTGAGTTTATGAAATTTACTTAAGCTGATCTTTGACAAAACTAGCAAAACAATAGTTTATGTATGTTTCCGTGTGACTTCTATGTTAAAAGTCCTAAGGAAGCAGGAGCTGCTGGAAGACTTGAAAGGCACGTACCTGAACGCTCAGCCTTGGCTGAAAGGCAGTTTTATATCCTTTTTCACTCAAAATTGCCAGCTGCTTTTGTGGTTTGCTAATTCATTTTCAATACCACTCTTATGCCTTTGACTATGGTATCAGCTGTCATACTCTCTCAGGTTGGTGTATGAGTTTTGTCAGCTTTCTGACCCCCACTCTGCCAGATGGCTGAAAATTGCTCCAGCTCATTTGCAGCTCAGGCTCAATGCTGACTTGTTTATATTCCAGCAAACTTCTGCTCACACAGTCACAGCTTGTAATTTTCATTGCTCATCAGTTAGCAGAAACCGACCACTTACAGAAACGGGTCAGGGAAAGAGAACGCACGGGTTTTGCCATTAAAACGCTGACTAGGCAAACTCTACTATCAGTTTAATAATTTAATTCCCACTTTGGTTCCACTTCACCTGCGAGCCCGTGAACGTAGCCGGAGATTGCTTGCTCGTCATGCAAGATTATCCCCCAGAAAAACCACAGCACCATTTTGCGTCCTGGCCGCCCGGGGGTGTAAGCCGAAGCGGGGAGCGGGGCTGGTAGAGTCCCCCCGACTTCTGGAACACGGTCAGCTGCCGCCGAGCGCTGGCTGCCGCGGCACTGCCCGCTGCAGGCCGGGCTGCGCTGCTGCTCTCGCGGCCGCTTGCCCGCAGCCGCCCGCCTCTCCCCGGGCCCAGCTCCACGGCCCCGCCGCACTACAAGCCCCAGAGGCCTCCGCCCCGCCACCGCCCCGCCGTGCCGGCGCCTCGCCGCGGAGGCCGCCGGGGCTTGTAGTCGGGCGGCGGGGGCCGGGCGAGGCGGAGGCGGCGGCGGTGGCGGCGCTCCGCCCCGGGGGAGGGCCGGCGCAAGGCGTGGGGGACACGGGAGACAGGTACCCGCGGGCGACCCTGCCAGGAACCTCCTCGTTGCGGCCGGTCGGTGGCTCGGCGACGCGGCGGGGCGAGCTGCGAGAGCGGCGGAGCGCGGCGGCCTCCCGCGGGGCCCTGAGGCGGAGCAGCGGCCTAGGGGCGCCCGCGCCGGGCTCGGGCTCTGAGGGGGGCCGCGGCCGCGGGGGTGCGGCAGCGGCGGAGCCTTCCTCCACGGGCCGGGCCGGGCCCGCTCCTCGCCGCTTCTAGCGGCGCGGCTCCCCCGCGGGAGGGACGGGGCGCCGCGGGGCCGGGACGCGCCGGTGGCCGCCGCCCGGCAGCGGCGGTGCGCGAAGCGGCCCCCCGAGGCCGCCGCCGGGAGGAGGGAGCGGCGGGGCGCGGGACTCGGCGCTGCCCGCCCGCCGGTTGCGCCCCAGCGGAGCATGCACTGACTCGCAGCCTCGGCTCAGAGCCATCCCAGCCGCCGGGGTGCGCGTTGCATGGTGTGGGGATACACGGTCTCGATAATAAATGATAGAGGATACAATGACTTTGCTGTCTCTGCTGGGTCGGATCATGCGTTACTTCTTGCTTAGACCGGAGACCCTGTTCTTACTGTGCATCAGCCTGGCCCTGTGGAGTTACTTCTTCCACACGGATGAAGTGAAAACCATTGTTAAGTCCAGCAGGGATGCGGTGAAGATGGTGAAGGGCAAGGTGGCTGAGATCATGCAGAATGACAGGCTCGGGGGGCTAGACGTGCTGGACGCAGAGTTCTCCAAGACCTGGGAGTTCAAGAGCCACAATGTGGCTGTCTACTCCATCCAAGGCCGGAGGGATCACATGGAGGACAGGTTCGAAGTAATCACTGACCTGGTGAACAAGACTCACCCCTCCATCTTCGGGATATTTGATGGGCATGGAGGAGAGGCAAGTGCTCAGATGGGAAAAAAACCAAAACCAAAACCCAAACAAAAAAAGGGTGTGGGGGGGGAGGATGGTATGGGGCAAGGAATGGATATGTTCTCCCCTAGCAGGTTTGTGCAGTTATCTTGAGACATTGGGGGTGGAGGGGTGTTGTCCTTGCTTCTTGGGGGAGGGGGGAGGGAGTCTCTAGGTATTGAGAAATACTCCATTCCATTTATGTCTCATTGCCCCTTCCATGATCAGTATGGTATAAATGTGTTTATACCCCTCTGCCCTTTGCGGTAGTAAAGGTTTAATTGAAGTAAAAGCTGTTGGAGGTGGCTCTGACGTGCATGGAATAATGACGATGAGCACAAACTCCCTGGAGTCATCTTTTGTTACAGCGAAGTGTTGTGTGATCTGATTTTGGCACAGGGATGGTCTCCCCCTCCTGTCAGCCAGGAGCTGGGCTCATCTGTAGTGGTTAGAGAGGAGTCCTCTTAAAGGCAGATGTGTGTGCAGCTCTAAAGCTGGTGTGCCTAAAATGTGTCTTCACAGTAATTCCCTCTCAAGTGAAGACCAGTAAGTTGCTGAGAATGAGTAATTGCATGTAGTTTTTAAGTTATTACTGCTGTGCTGTCATATTTGTCCCCTCCCTAGTGGAAAGCCAGGAAAACTGTAATTTTGAAACTTTCTGGTGTTTAACCACTTAACTTTTTTAGGTACGGCAAATTCCTTCAGGTTGTGCTGTGTAATTAGTATTAGATGGGATACTTCATTTATTACAGCTGACAGACATTGAATCTATAGCTTTCTCTTCATTTATGATTATGGTGCTGCCACGTAGCTTTCTGTATAGCTCAAAGTACGTGTTTCATAATGGTGGAAAAGGACAAAGAATTTGCCCTTGTGTGACAATTAGCTTTAGCAACCCATATGCTGGCTATGCGAAGCTGGAGAGAAATGTTGAAGTTTTTCATATAAGTGCTGCTGCCAAGGAGGGGTAAGGCAGCAAGAGAGCTCGGGTGTTCCTCCAGCAGCTTTTACAGAGTCCTGCCTAGAAAAGCATCGGCAGTGACCAGACACTAATGGAGCAAGAGGATGGCAGCTGCTGCCCCTCTAAACCTGTAAGTGCTGCCTGAAAAATCCAGGCCTTAGGCACATCATCAAAAAGCTGCTCTTCTGCTGCCTGCACGGTTCTAAAGGGAGCCAGTCATCTGTCCTGCTGCTGTCTTGCAGCAGCTATTGTTTTGCCCCCTTTAAAATAATGTGAACACTGGATATTGAAAATTGTCAGCTTAATGAAAAATTCTGATTGTTTTTGAAATCTGCTTTCCTTTTTATGTCAGATTTCAACTGGGGTACAGCTGTGCCAACTCTTACTGGCATACTTGTGCCAGTTCAGTATTCCTTGGCCTTCGAGGAATGCAAGTAGCAATGTATATGTATCGCAAACTGGTATACATCTGCTGAAGGAATATTGGTTCTGATCTGTGTATTTGATACATCTGGCTCTCTTGTTCTCTGAAGCTTTGGACGGAAGGTGCTTGTGCTCTGTCTTCTGCCTTCTTTCCCTTTGTTTAAACTGATAGTTTTCCTTGTCTGAACTGCTCAGCCAAACCAAGTTTGCAGGAATATCAGTCTCGTGTTTAAAAACAGTATTCTGAGATTGTTACAGATAGAAGTATGATAGACATGCTTAGACTTCACTAAAAAAAACCACTTTCACACTGTGAAAGGAGGATCTTATTGCTTTCGAGAATTTTGCATCATATATGTATCTTGCTCTGCACTTGATTGCAAACTCAGTATATTAAATAATCCAAAACTAACACAGAGAATAGCTAAATTACAAGAATGTGCCCTATATATTTTTGTTTGTTTGTTTTGTTGTGGATGTTGGAAGTACATTCGTAGGGTATATTAATGATAATACAGGACCTGTGGAAAGTGCCTTTCTCTTTTGTGTTCCAATTCCTTGGAACTTGCTCTAATTGACTCAGTGGCAAAGTCTGAGTCTTTTATATGAGGCCTGTCATTTTGAAAGGTGACAGCAGATCTTTCTCCAAACCTTGCTTAAGTTAGTATTTGTAAAATGTATGTATCTATTATCCCTGATTTATCTTTCCCCAGGTGGTCTTAGTGGCCTTTATTCCTACAAAAATACATGCCTAATCACTGAGGACATAACTAGTTTCTAGCTTTTAGATTTTATGTAGAACTGATTAGAAGAGCATGAATTGTGTGCTGTGCATACAGCAAAAAATAATGAAAAACACTTTTTAATCTAAGCAGGTTTTGAGTACAAAAGAGGGGAGGGAGAAGAAACAGCAAAAAATAATGCTCTTATTTAATCAATAATACATAATACTAAATTTTGGGTCATTATTTGAATTGATTTTCTGGATGTTGGGGTTTTTTGTTGTTGTTGGTTTTTTTTACGATAAATGACTCTGTGGAACACTTTACCTACATATGTAGCAAAGCCTTTGTGGAGATTAAATTTTTCATATGGGCTTCCAGTAAATTTCTTTATGTGTATTTAAAGAACAAAGAACTGCTAATCTCTGGAGTTACACGTGAAAGAAACTGTTCTGTATAGGGAACAATTGTTTTTCCAAACAGACAATACCACAAATGAGATGCTAGATTAATTCTACCGAGCTATATACAAGGGAGTGTGTCTTCATTAATTACTTCCTGCCATATCATGTTGAAGTAGAAGGACGGAGAAAAACAGGATTCAAGTAATATGTATTACTGTGTAGTGATAATTTATGAAGACTTCTGAGTTTTGCTTAATTATTACTAACATTTTGCATAAATTCTCCTTTTCAGTTTTGTCATTTCCTCTTCCATCTTAAAACTCTAGCCTGAATAGGTTGCTAGCCTTTTACTTAAATTTTGTGGCTGGCTTGATGAGAAAGCAATAAGCAAAAATAATTATTAATGCTCTGTGTTACAGCTAAGAATCTGGTGTGCTGCTGCAACTACTTGTTAAAGGCAATAATATTTCAGAGAAAAAACTTGATAAATGGTGCGTAACTTGGTCTTCCTTTTATAAAGAGTTAGTTTGTTTCCTGAAGATTGAATAACAGTAGTAATGCAAAACAGGTAGCGGGCAAAGAAGTAGACTCAGAAAGAACAAGGAAAAGTTTCTGTTTGTTGTTTTACTGAATGACTTTGGCCAAAGGAGTCTTCAAGTGGTCTAACAGAATCATAAAAGAAGAGAAGAAAGTATTTTTGTCTGTTCTGTCATCAGCTTAAAGATGGCTTGGGTGCTTCTTCCCCGCCCCTTTCCCTTTTTCGTTTATTTTGAAGTTTTGGGGCTGCCTAGACTGGAAGATTGAGAAGTAGCAAATTCCATAAATGACAAAATAACAAGCAATGAGCTTGAAAGCTGAGCAAATGAAAGATTGGATGCTTAATCAGAATGATTTATTTAACTATTTTAACTATCATTTACTAAAGTGTTCTTTTTCTCAACTATTTAAGGTTTAAGCACTCAGTTTAATGAGATCTCAGTATTAGACAAGAACAAAGTAGCTCAGCTACCATCTGCAGTTTTATGGTTATGGCTATGTTGCATATCATTGTTTTTTCCCTAACCCTATGAGGTGAAGACTTTAAAAATAATTATAGTAATAGATAGTACCTTATATGCTGCCTGTGCTTGTTTGCAGTTGTAAACTGATGTGGGTAACGACGGTGGGAAATTAAAGCTCAGTAACTGTCTCATAAAAAATGTCTTGCTCTTTTTATTTCTCTTAGCCTCTTTAAATAGGAACATGGCAAGGCTTGTCCCTTATGATCTATAGGTATGGATAAGAGCATTTTGCATGATATAATTGGCTCTTAGAGATGCTGATGTTGTGTTACAGTATGTGAAATAAACCTTTTTGTTTTTATTCATAATGTAAGGAAAGATTGGGGAGCTTAAGTGTGAAAGGAGGGAATTTGCTGTATAAATGGCTAATGTTTGTAACCACATACAGAATCACATAACGCTTTGTGTGCCCCAGGACCTTGAAATCAGTAGCATGAACTGCTGGCAGAAGTCTCTGATTACCGATTAACTTACAAAGCCAAAAAAAAAAAAAAGAAAGGTCAGAAGATAATGGTGAGAGATGGTGAGAGCCCTTACCAGCATTGTCTGAGACTATGGAAACATGAATGCTGAGGTGAGGCCTGAGAAGAGGGCACCCTGCCAGCTGAGTTTAAATGATCCTGCTGTGCATCCAAAATACAGGTACTTGAAAGCATGATTAATTCCTCCCGGATTCACTGTGGTGAACTTGCTGTCGTTTTCAGGCCTGCCACAACAAACAATTTGCCGTGAGGTTAGGTTGGGAAGGAAACTTCTGAAATGCTGAGTACCATGGTAATAGCTTGTGTGCATATTCTCCTTCTTTAATGAATGAGTTGACTTGGTCTTCGATGAAGGTGAAGGGGTAAAGTGCTTTAAATTTACGAAACACGTGCAGATATCAGCAGAGCAGCTGTAAATCTTGCTGTCAGAGCAGGACATGGTGTCTGTACACTTACTTTAATATCAGTTAACATGATTTTTAACCTCTTCACAAACTGATGACCTGAACTGACCTGGGTGTAAGCTGTGCTATGATGGTGAGCATCTTTTCAGGCATTGATAGGGGGAAACATTCCATTTAGTTGGAGGTGATAGTGACAGTTGCAAGATAATATTTGCCTTTCACCAAATATGAACTAATATTTTTATTTTTATGATCTTGGGATTTTTTTCATAGTTTCTGATCCTAATAGCAGAAGGTGTTTATGCTGTGTTGAAAGAAGAGAAAGCTAACAGTTTTGGGGTTTTCCTAAATTTATCTGGGTCTGCTAATTCTAATTCAAAACCTATTCCTCTGTTACTGAACTACTTAAGCAAACTTAGTGATGAAAATTTATCTATCATACTTCTGAGTAAAGGCCATTAAGGATGAATTGCTTGAGATTTTATAAAATGTAAGAATAAATCAACAGCTTTGAATTTTTATGGACGTTATTGCAGTTTTTAAAAAGAAACTGCTGGGATGGTTTTCCCTTTTATAGTAATTTCCTTCAGTTTCCAATCTAGAATCTTCTGCAAAGTGCCTAAATGTTTGAATAAATATTTACGTAGGTGAGGTCATGTTGATAGGCAAGTCTCAAATCTGCTTATAAATTCCACAAGTGGCCTAAAATACAAGCCAAAATGATATATAGAAACATTTCTGTCATTTTGTTTAGTTTATCCAAGTTTTCACCCTACAAAACCATGCTTATTTGATTTTTAAGTCTGCACTATACACTCATTTGCTGTACAAAACTGTGACTTAAAATTGATTAAAATGGTGTAAAAATACGTAATTGGGAGTAGGAACTCTTATCACTGCTGTTCACAGCTGTATCATTGGGTGTAGAATTGAGTCTTTTTCAATTTTTATAAAAATCAAAAAGTCAATTAATTTTAAATGTAGTCTGTCAGCTTAGCTTGGATCAGGGCTTCCATGTTTGGGCACACAGGCAGCCAACTGATTGGCACTGGTTTAATTAAATTAATTTTGATTTTTATATGCTTTTAGATTATAAAAGGAATTTTAAGTTTCTCTGTGAACTTGACTAACTCTGACTGCTCCGTAGGAAGCATTTGTGTGCGTGCTTTTTATGTGTGGTCAATGCTCAGTAGCTTATCCATCGCTGTAGATGGGGAGGATATTTCACAGCTACCAAACAGGAATGTTCAGACCGCAGTTGTTAGTGCCTGACGCTTTTTAACTTGATACCCTGCGGCAGCACTGCTGTGGCAATGTCCTTAGATACATAAGCTGTCTCTAAAGATGGATCAAAGCTCAGAGACGAGCAACATCTTAAATTGCTTAAAAACTGATACTGCTTACCACACAATATAGGCAATGGTGAAGACTTGTTAGCTAGTCGTGCTTAACCTAGTGTCCAGCCTGGACAATAGTAAACTTAAATACACTTTTGGGGCAGTAGGATTTTGATCGATTCTGTTCTGCATGTCAGGAACCTGGATATTTTTGCTTTTAATAGTGTGAGAGAAAGAAAATTTGGATGCTTCTGTCATGTGGAATTAGTTAAAACAGCAGATTGCTCTAGCTTTGTCTTGAGTGTCATGCTTTCAGTAGCTTTTTTGGACCAGAGTAGTATTTTTCCTTCCTCCCTGTTGTTAGAGATCCAAATATTTATGGTGTAAATTGTTCCTTAAAGCTGAGTTTTGGCTTCTGGCAATTTTATTTTTTTCAACACTCTCCAGGCATATGGATGCTTTGTTTTGCTGCTGTCTAGTTTTTGCTGGTGGACACGTTTTTCTGCAGCTCACTTGGCCCTGTAGGAAGGCCCCATATGCATTGCTGGGTTCCCCTGCACTGGGTCTGGCACCTCTAAATTTTTCCTTGCTCTCAGGACTCTTCAGCCTTGTTCCTCTTCATCTGGCCCATCTAGCATGCTTTCTCAGCCCATAGGTATTGCCTTCACAAAACTGAAACTATGGGCAGTGGTGCCCCTTTCCCTCGGCCTCAGGAACCTTTGAATATGCTGATCTCTTCAGAAATGGTCATGTGTGAGATCTGCTGAGTTTTGTGACCCATCCCTGCTGAGGTGTTCAAGGCCAAGTTGGATGGGGCTTTGAGCAACCTGGTCTAGTGGAAGGTGTCCCTGCACATGGCAGGGGTGTTGGAAGCTGGCGATCTTCAAGGTCCCTTCCAAGAAAAAACATTCTATGAAAGGCAGTCCAAAGGTATTTCACAGTAATGTTTCTGGGGTCTTGAGGTTCAGGGCTTGCTGTCCATTTTAAGCACAGCATAGATACAGATATATCTGGAGAAAGGAACAAAATGCTTGTATACTCCCTGTAGTCCCCTTTGGTTTGAATCTATGTCCTTGAAAGGAGAGTTTCCAAAACTAATTTAAGGGCAGCAGCTGCTCTAATTATGCACAGAAGGTCACATGCCTCTAGCTCCACTTCTTCACTGTAATACTTGGTAAAACCTTAAAGTTTAAGTGAACGCACCCACCCTTTGGATCCTACTGCCAGCCTTCCTACTCTGTGCCCCTGCAAAGACACTGCCTCACCCACATGCCTGTCCCCCCTGCTGTCCAGGCAATTTGTGACCATGCTTCTGTACTGAGCATTCCATGAACCTTACACCTTCATCTGTTCAGGGGATGCTCTGCTTCAACAAGCTATACTCTATTTGTCCGTGCCAGCCCTTGGGTCTTTGCAACTGGTAGGTCCTTGCGTGTGCTGGGACCCAAGCAGACCCAGGAAGAGCAGTACAGCAGCACTGGGGTGCTCAGCCTGCATCTCGAGCAGGATGCCAAAGACAAGCAGTAATGTGAGCTGTTGCTGCTCATACTGTGTGGCACATCCGTGCTGATTAGAATGATCTGCATGTTCCTAGCGTGCATGCCCCGGTTTGAAAACCTCTGTAACAAGTTCAGGAATGTATGCCCTGTGCCACTGCCTTCTGAAGTAGGGAGCAGGTATGGGTGACACTCTTTTTTTTTTTTCTTTAAGACAGCTTTTATAACTACAAGTTCCCTTCAGCTGATGACTTCATAGTCAGGTTCATCATCAATGTTCACCATCAGTGACTATTAATAGGTATCAGTCCAGCTGGACAGACCAGTTTCCCTGGCTCGTGGGCAGCCCAAGAGATCCCCCATGTAAAAGAAGGTCATGAAGACTTAATGACCCTTTGTCTTTATTAGTCCTGTAGAGTTTCATTTCGCCCTGAAGGTAGTAAGACAACAAACGCTACAGCTACACCAAGTCCAAAAGGAAGTTTCCATCCTGACAAAGATGTATGTACAGACAGCTGGAGCTCTCGAGGCCATTGTAAGTTGTATGCAGAATCGGTATTTGCAACAAGTTGGAGAATTTCTTTTGGGCTGTTTGTGTACTTTTACTCCTGTTGTTTAGCTAGTGTTAAACGATTCAGCTAGTGTTTTTATTAAAGCAGTTTTACCTTATTGCTGAATGGAGAGATCTCATTTGAAAGCAGCGTAGCTTAAAAAAAAAGTTAATTTCATTGCAGTTCACAAGGAAAAAGGTTTGCGGGTGCCAGAATACTAACAGATACTCACGTCAGGGTAAGTAGGGGAGGCTGGTGAGAATGTGTAAATTGTAGTTTAAAAATCTGTGCATTTATGCCATAAGGCCTGATATTTAGATGGCAAAGCTGTTCCTGATCTGGTATAAGTGAACTATCTTGATCACATTCAAGAAATAAAAAGAACAGAAAGTACTTGTTAAGACCAGGCTTTCAGATCTAGAATAATTTGCAGGCCATAAAATAATCTGAACGGAAAAATATACCTCTTTCTACTCTGGTAGACAAGTCATTCCAGAAAAGTAGCTGTTAGGTGGTCACATATGGCACTGAGCTGGGACAGGGGCTCAGGCTCCAGGATAGCGATGTCCAAGTTGTCATGTCATAAGCAAAGCGGACAAGGGGAGAGGAAGAAGCATCATTCTTTCGGTTGGGTGCCATAACAAACTTCTGAGACCTGCATGGCAGCACAGAGTACCAATCCTACTGCTGCTGATACAAATTGATTATGATGCTGAAACATTGCTGGCTCTCATCATCTCCGACCTTGTCTGATTCACAGCTGTGTGAGCAGCTGACATCTCCAGCCAGACAATCAAAGTACGTGTTTTAACTGCTAAACCACAATGCAATTATCCATAGCACGTCATGTTGGCAAACCTCAAAGCTCCCCTGGAGAAATGAACATTTATTTGCATTTACTTTCAGTGCTAAAATGTTATCCCTTGCAAATTTTGTCATTGTCATAAATGTTGAAAAGGCTTGGGTGGTTTTTTCTTTTTTTTTTCTTTTTTTTTCTTTTTTTTTTTTTTCCAAATCCCCTTCAGGGGTAAACATTTGATTTTATTAAGTTCTGTTATAATAGCTGAAACTGTCATACACTACTGCTTTCAATCAATGCTTTTTAATGTAATAAATCTCTTTACTTTTTCATTCTCTACCAGATAGAAAACTGCTGGAGGGCATGAAACATTTCTTCTGATAAGTGAAAGTGCGTGGCCCGTAATACAGTTCTCTGGTGTTGCTGTGGCTCGCTTGCTTTTCTTTAAACTTGCATTTTAAATGGGAACATAATTTATTTGCAGGTACTCTATGCACGGGCTGCACTACAGAATTGCCTAAACTTTCCCTGAAGTGTATGTTTCCTCCAAACGCACACTGAAGCTGATGTATTTTAATATCTGATTGTGATCAGCATTAAATAAAATGTCTATCCAAGCCTATATACTTCAGGACTGGAAACTTAGTGTGGGAGTAGGAGGAAGGGGAGGGCAAAACACGCTTGTCTGTAGTTTTCTTAATGTTTATACCCCTGAGCTTTCATCTGTTTCCTGCATTTGAGTGTGAAATTTGTTGTCTTAATTTTTCTAGCCTTTTTTTTTTTTCTTCTTAAGTCTTTTTAGAGATGTGTAGGACACTATGCAGGGTGTAGAAGGTGCTTTGAATGTTTTTCTTTTTTTTTCAATCTGACATACACAGATGTGGTTACAGTGGGTTTATTTCTCTTGAGAAGCAGGGAACTTGGACAAGAATCTGGATGATCCCACTGAACAGAACGATTACATTCATTAGATCTTTATTCCTGATCACCCTAAGTTTGGCCCTTTATTGATATGGAAGAAAAGGGAAATCACAAAGGGAGAAGTAGAAAAATAACTGCAGAACAGACAAAAGCAGGCTCTAGTTCACAAGGAGAGAAGCAGCAACACTGGAAAGGAGACCAATCTCATTTCTCTGGTGTGGTGTTAACAGGGAGATGCCAAACTGACCAAAGTCGTATGTAGGGTTACAGTATATGTGGTTGTGTTATAACTCATGTGCTCCTATAATTGAGATAAAACAAGATTTTGTTGTGAAAGGCCTATGATAATGATCACCTGATACTGGGATCATGATGCTTAAGCACACCTGATCACAGTTGCTGATGTGAGGACTATGCCAACTTGACTGTGGGCGTGATGCTGCTGGGATTTACCTGGGAGAGAAGTGAAGGTGAGTGGCCTTGCATTCCATGCTTGGAGATGCAGTTAACTCTGAACTATGACAAGGAAACTAAATTTTTACTAACTGCTTGAAAAGAAGCTGCTGTTACTTTCAATTTCATGGCCAAAAAAGATATCTGGTGTCCCTACTGGAATAACAAGGCACAGGGATGCCAGCACAGGAAGGGGATGAGGGAGATGAGAAGTGGATCTTGGGACTTGAAGACAAGAATTATGAGTAGAGGAGAAAAGAGAATGGTGTGTGTTATTATGTTGTAACTTGCCTTCATTTTAGATTGCTGTAAGACTGCATGTATTTAATAACAAACTGTCCTAGCAAGATCACCAGGCAGCTATAGGAAAACTACTATCAGTTTCAATGTACTATTGTTGATACACTGCTGGAGATCCAAAACCTGAGAGATATATGTGTAAGAGTTAATTCTGTGGTTTAGGATTTTATCTCTCTCTGTGCATGTTTGAGAGAAACAGAGAGCACAAGTGTGCGTTTTGGCAGCATTTCTTTATGGCTTTTGAAAGATCATCAACAATTTTGTAACTCTGGATGCTCTGGAAACTAAACTTTGCCCTCTTTGTTCCTACTGATGGTCACTGGCTTGCTGGCACGTATCAGCAGTCCTTATTGCTCAGGACTTAGAGAACAAAATGTAGGATCAGCTGCCTGTTTTATAGGGCCAATTGGCATCAACATGTCAGAGAAGAGCTCCGAGCAGCCCCTCTTCTTGCTTGTTTCATGCATAAATAGTAAGAGGTGCTAGATAATTTACAAAGATGTTATGGCAGATGTTTTCATTTTGCAAAATTCTTTATGCTTTCATATAAAATACATCACATAAGTTTGCCTTATTTTTAAAAGTCACAACTACTGTTATAGTAGTGGTTTTGGAAGGCAAAGTAGCATGATTGAATTCTCTGAGGATGAATGTTGCATAAAAGATTTGTAATCTTTGGCAATTAGAAAATTGTTGCTGAGGTTAATGGTGATATTATTTTTAACTTTGAGGGCAGGAGCAATCTCCTGCCTCCAGGATGGAATTATTTCAATCAGTGCTTTAAATAAACACTTTCTGTGATGCCTTAAATTGACAAACATTTAAGTCATCAACCTGAATTCTTTTTTTGCTTTAATATTTATCTTAGCAATTATGTATCCTGATATACTGATTGACATTTTTATTTTGAATTGTTTCTGAAAAGGAGAATGGTATTTACTATCATTTTTTTCTTTGAGATTTTTTTTGCCCTGCTTTTGTGTGAATGTTGTAACAGTAAATAAAAGCAAAACAACAAGCTAAATAAGAGGCCAAATAATGTATCTACATCTGTTAAAAGTTATTGAATTATTTGTATCTAGAACTACATGTACACAATATTTTAAGCCCCTGGAGGGTGAACTGATTTGAGACATGCTTCTGGGACTTTTAAGGTCAGTTTTGTGATGGAAGCCCTCTTATCAAGTATCTCCTCCCAAGACCTGGAATCTGTGGCCAGGTTGTTATGAGGTTGGGTACCATCTCTTCAGACTCCAGTTATAACTTGAGTTAGAGCAGGCTGGACAAGAATTGGAGGTAGTTCTACCTGATCGAGCTAACCTACCAGCTCTTCAAAGAGAATGATGATGGTAGTCAATAATTTCAAGAATGCCACAGTTTTTCCTGCTTAGGAGAACCTGCTATCCTGTAAGGTATTCTTTGCTAGGTATTGGTGTCCTCATCTGAAGTTGCTTAAAGGCTCTGTTCTAGTGGCTCTAGTTGAGGTGGTACCTTGACTTTACTAATTCAGTAATTCTTATTTCTCTTCAACCTTCATGGGCAAGTATGTGCTGTTTCTAATCTATTGATTAGTTATCTTAAGGAGATAGCTTTTATTATCAGGCTTTGAGATGTAAATTTTGTTAAGGTTTTTTTTTTAAGTAACATTTTTCTTTAAAAAAGCAACTTGTATCTAACTTATCTGCCTCCTTGTTAAGAACAGTGATGGTCTGCCTGGTAGCATTGTGTAGCAGCTCAAGGCGGTAGCTGCGTATTGGTTTGTGTTGCAGGTCTGCATGGGATGACTAGAAAAATACTCTGAGTAAATTCGAGTATCTCTTGGGATGTGTTGGGTTTTGCACTCAACACTTTTAAGTTGCATGAGTTGCAGTTTGTGCATTCCAAAGTGTTAATGTGAACTTTCAAGACTGGCCATTGAAAGACCTGCTTCTAATAAACTATAAACAACATGATGATGCTGTGGTAGAAGAGCCAAAAGAAAGTGTATCCAGCTGCATATTGGAATTAGTTATTTCAAATACAGGTTTTAAAAGCTTTTTTGGCTTGTGAGTTGTACGTCTCTTATTAAGGAACAACCTGACTGTGAAGGAAGATGAAAATCATGTTGATGAATAATACGAAAGGCCAGAACCTCAAACCTATTACAGTGAAGAGAGGTATTTTTACTGGAATGTTTTGTTACTGAGTTTCCCGGCACTCCCAATTGGTAGGAGAGCTAAATACAATGTCAGTGACACACACTGTTTAATTGAGAGGTTTATATATATATATATATACAAATTGAAAACAGCATTTTGTCTGTTACCATGGCTTTAAGTCGACCTCACTATGCTTCTGATACAAAGTATTTCAAAAGTGTGTCACAAAAACATATTATACCTCTGCGAACAGGTGTTTTCAGATCATTTTACAGGCTTAAATTTCTGCTTATGTCCCTTGGCTGTTCCAATACAAGTCAGTAACACAACTGAAAATAGAACTTTATAGTCCTCCTCTCATTCTCCCCCAGGTGCAACTGCTCCTCTTTCTCTCTGTCAGACACTGACATCCTTAACTGTGTGCCTTCCATTATTTGATGTAACACCATCAACCACCTGCTGGGTTTTGCAGTCTTCAGTTTCTTTTCTTAATGTGGTTATCAACAACATAATGGCACCTAAGACCTAGCAGTATCAATGCTTATTTGGCATCGGTACTGTGGATCTTAGTGGTTGTCTTTCATGACAAAATAATGTTACTGGCGTGTCCCTGTCACTGTGAGAAACCCTGAGCTGAACCTGGGGCAAGTGCTGTGCTACTGTTTGTCATATTTAAAATTAATTTTTTCAGCATTTTGTTGTAAAACAGAATTTTTTGTTTAAAAAGTGATCTAAATAGGAAAGTATGAGTGTGAGAAAGTGGTCACAGACATAACAAGGATGAGGAGCACAGCTGGTTTCTCATGAACTGCCAGACCTGGTGGCTGACGTGATAGCTGAAACTCACTGCAGATGTCATGAACTCATGACACGTGACATGAGAGTCTGACACTTCATCAGTCATTTCTGGAGCTGGAGTGGGTCTGCCTGGCAGTTTTGGGAGACCCAAACATGTAACCAATTAGCTGAGTTAACCCCCAGAGCTTCCAGCCCTTTCTTTGTGGTGCTGTGCAGGGGGGAGAAGCTGAATGTAATCCCTGTGCTCACCTGCTTCTCTGTAAAGGGAACTTGGTGTTCCCTTTCTTTGCCAGCAAGAGTCTTTCAGTAGGGAGCCAATGGCAAGACTTGAAAACTCTGCATAATTTGTCCTCTCTTGAGCAACATAAAGGAGAATCACTGAGCAGTCTTTTGCTTGCAATGTAACTGCTGCAGGTGTTGCAGCATGGGTTCCTGAGGCAGTGCTCTTTCTTCTCTCTAATTTTCTGGTGTTGAGAGTCAAATAAATGCCCTGGAAGACTAAAACTTTGTGGAAGCTTTTGATCCAGGACACCAACTTCTAAGAGGCTGGAACCGACTGAGTAATGTCTTTTTTATTTAAATAAAGAAAGAGAAGTTAAATTAGGGAACATAGGGGATTATTATTATTATTATTATTTTCATGAAAATGCCCCAGAAGATCTAGTTAAGTGGTTTTGGTTTTGACTTTCAAAGTTATGTTAATAAAACATTCATGACTGCCTGATCGTTCCTGAATTAAATTGCCATATTGCAAGAAAATGGTCCTGAGCAGTGTGGGGTGTTTCAAGGTGAAGAGGGATGGGTTGGGAACACTAAAAGGGCATTAAATTATTATGGGAGTAGGGCGTCTGCGTTTTACCATGCCTCTGTATAGTCATATGATGAGAGGAAATCAAATCAAGCAAATAAAGAAAGTGTGTGTATTACCCCAGCTGAACAGGGATGAGCTTATCACTTAACTGACTCCATGACACTGGAAAGAACTTACAGGTATTACTTTTGTGCAGCAAGAGTTAGTGAGATACTACAAAAATAAAATAAAAAAAAAAGGGGGGGGGGGGGGGGAGACATGATGAGTGTTCAAAAGGAGCAAATATGTAAATGTGTTGTAGGGAGAAGTAATTAGTGGTAGGAATAAGCTAATGCCCAGGCCCTGAGCTGCCAGAGAATCTAGATTCCTCAGAAACAGTTTCAGAATGCATCACCAGTGCCTTCTCTACTTCAGTCATTAAGCTGTAATACCAAAGAACTTACTCAGATGCCAGAGTTCAAAAGCCTGTCGTTAAACTGACTTCTTGGGAAGAATATGAGTCAAAACACTCAAGTTTGGTTTTTTAGCAATGTGTCTCTGCAGATGCCTGTGTCCTGGGGAGCACAGTTCCTACCCACTGATGTACTTCAGGAGTCTGAGGGAGCACCTCTTTTCATCTGGATTTTGAAAGCTCTGGCCCTGGGTTCACGCGGCCATAAGCATGTGCACAGATGTCTGGAGGGAACACTAACAGCCGTGTAGCACTGGCAGTGCTCCGTAAGTGCTCTGCAGTTTTTCCTCCAACTCCCTAGCTGTGGTGCTCTAGGTTGATAAATTAGAGAAGGGTCAGGGCTGCTTTGGGAGTTAGCAGTGTTTCTTGCACTTCAGTAGGAGATATGGGACCAATGTTGCCTTGAGCTCTCCCTGTCATGTGACCTTACTATTTTAAATATGATAATTTTCAATATTTGAGACCATTTGAACCAACTGGAAATAGTAAACATGTTAATGATCTCTTGCTTGCAAGAAGTCGAAAAGAGCAGGGCTATTTTAAATTACAGTTGAATTCCAAAGGGACCAAAGTAAGGATGGGCTTAACTGCCTGGTGCGTGTCTCATATACCTGTCAGGTACCTGGTAATTGTGGGGCGTGCACCTGAAAGGGGAGGCATAGGCACAGGCTTTCTTATCCCTGATGTCTTCTTTCATTAGCAGAATTTATAGCATTATGGGACACTATTTACAGCAAAAAAAGAGCTTGACTTTTTGATTTATCAAAGGATAGAAACTGAAGATCTCATCAGTCCAAAGTGATATTTGAGGGAAAGTTTAAAAAATAAGTGAAACAAGCTGTCTTTTCCCTTCCTTCCCTTGATACAGAAAACCAAAATCAATTCATTTGTTCCTTGATTCATTACGGTAAAAATAAGAATATCTGTTTCAACTTGAAAATGATGTTTGAAACAAGGATCAAGAGAGACCCGTGTATTGAACTGACTTACCAAAGCTGGCTTTGTTGTGCACTTGTGTGTGTAATAATCATGAACACCGCTGCTCCTGCAGCTGGATAGCTCTTTCTTGAGGACATCTAATGAAAGCCACCACCAGTCCCAACAGAAGTAGTGACAACGTGAAAATATCTGTGTGCATGGAAGCAGCTGTAAAGAGAGTTTTCTTAGGTATTCATCATCCTGTTTCATTTCCGGTTGTGTTGTTTCCAAAGCTCTTGATAGAAAAGCTATTTGTTGTTTGGGACAAAACTGAAAAAGGAAAGATGGCCACTCTCTGAGCAAGATGTACAGGCTCTTAATATATTTCTGTGCATTTCATAATATCAGATATTCTTGTGCTGGACTGAGAGGAGATACAAGGGTGCAACTGCAAAATCTTGGTTAGCAGTGTCTCTTGTAATTGCAGTGCACCTGTGTAATGTACTTCATGATCCACAGCGTGCCAACTCCTGCTTTGTCATGTGAGTTCCTAGTGGGGAAAAAGAGCAGCTTGTACAGAAGCCTGAGGCTATAATGGCTTTAACGTTCATTTGAAATGTTTCTTAAGAATGAGGAGAGCTATTGCATTAGAATGCACAATTGCATCAGGTTATGATAGTTTGGAGACATAAGGCATGCTTGTTACCATGGTCACTGTCGTGACTGTGGCATGTGCAAGTTTGTTTGAACTAGCCTGAGTACCATGACTTGTGTAGCTGTTTCAGCACTCTGATTTCAGACTGAATAAAGATGTGTAAAGTTAGCCTGTGTGGGTCTCCATTTCAAAGCAGCCACGTGCTAGCAATATGCAAAGCAGCTATTTAAAATCTGCACGTCAGCACAGTAGTGTAGATTATCTTCAGTATAAATATATCTTCTGCTGTCTCCACCAGACCTACTTAATTCCTGTTCATTTTTCCCAGCAACAAAGCTGGGAAAGTTTAACTGCTTAAATGGACTATTTGTTAGCTATTACGGGAATTCATGCTTGGTATTTGTACACAAAAGCAGATCGTTGTTCATTAGGATGGAATTGGGATTTCAAGTTAGTAAGAGATGATAAAAGTACTGTTTCAGATTCTGCTATATGAGAGAATTTAGTACTAATTGCTCATTCTATGGATATTAGGTTTTGTTATTTTATATACAGCTTTTTAAGTGCAGGCTTCAAATCCTCGCATCCTGTCTTGAAAACTGAATTCCAGTCTGAACTTCACAATGTGGATTTAGATGGTTTTGAAGCATGAATAGGGAAGCTTGAAAAGCACTGTCCAGCACTATATCTGCATTTCATCAGTTAGTAACGCTGCTTTTTTTTTGGCCAAGAAATTTGCATGCATACTAATTTAATGAATCAAGTCTGGGGAGAAACATTCTGCATGTTTGGTCATAGTGTGTATGTAAACAGGAGGTCAGACTCCAAAATGTTACTGTTCTTTTTAAGTTGAACATGGTTAAGAGAATAACCATAAAGGTTTCATACCCTGAAATATATTTAATAGAGGTTTATTAACAGCTGAGAGGTCATCTTTAAATGAAACCTGTTCCTACATGTGTATGTGTTTTAAGATCAGTGTTGTATTTCTTTCATTGCTTGTAAGTATACAACTTGCTCATGGTTTGACTGTAGGAGATGGTTAGCGTATAATCTTTGCCTTGCCAGTGCAGACTGGATTTAACAAGGGAGGGGATGCGAGAGCTTGTTGGAGTAACTTTTTGCTCCTTCTTCATAAAGGTTGCTTAAAACTGCCCTAAAAGTGAAAATCGTGAATGTTTTAAATTGCCCATACAGTAAAAATTGTAGATTTATGTTGGCTGAATAATTCATCACTCCCCGGTTGTAATCCTGATGTGACTGCTGCTTTTCCCACTGCAGATTAAAGTTCTCCAGACTTCTTTAGTCGCAAGGCATTCAGCTAGACGAAATAGAAACAGAACTTTGAGACCAAAAAAGAAAAGATTCAGTGCGTGAAAGTATGTAAGGAAGGAGATGGAGAAGAGCAAAAAGAGGATAAGAACTGCAGCATTGTGCAGCTATATCAGATTCTTGCTTTTTGTTAGGTTTTTTAGGACTAGTAGTCCGTCCTCGTGTGATTCTCCCAGATGGTGTTTTCAGCCTTTGTTTGGCTGACAGAAGATGACTGGAATGACAACTATTTATTATGTCAGGGGAACGCCTTGGGTGGACAGCACTCTCGCTCCACAGGAACTTGTTCAGAGACTGGTGAAATAATGTGTGCTAATACAGGAAAACAGAGGCCATGAAACACGTGTAAAGTATGAGAGAACCCAATTAACAAAGTTTTATTCCCTATTAAAGACAAGATAGAGTTTTCTTTAGCAAAAAGTAGGAGTACTTGAAGGAAATGTGATATTTCACCAACTGAAAAAGAGTAAGAGGTCTGACTGAAAATTTGCTATTTGAAGGCTACAGATGCTCATTGACAAAATTTATCAGAGCCAAATGTTGGGAATGGAGAAGTAGAGATACACCATCTAGAAGATGAAGAATCTGTAAGCATTACTGGCGTTCAGGTCTCTTAGTCAGGAGGGTCTTGAAAATTGTTATTTTAAATTGTTCCAAGTGAAAAAATAGGAAACCTTTTTTAGTACTTCTGTAAAGTTCTGTTAGCATGTCAGAGATTGAGCATTTGCTGTGTATATTGTATATGCCATTGAAATGGATTGGTGTTATACAAAAATTGGCTTCACTGATTCTTTCATTGTGGAAACTACATTTTGCTTTTGAAATGTTTTGAGTATGTATTATAGACATGGTCCTTCAAAATAATTTTTGCATTTATGGTTGGATTTGTATGTCTCATCTTAAATTAATCCCATCTTAATAAATGACTTCTCTTTAGAGAAATAATGCGGTTTTAAAATCTGGATATAGTCATACTCATGCTCTGTGATTATTTGCTCTTCCTCAATGCCAATAAATAATTGGTTTTCCCTGTAATGCTTTAGTCTGATTTTGAGGTAATGACCATCCCATGGTAAATATTGATTGCAGTGGTGTCCTCCATAGTCCAGTGCACACTTTCTTTTTGAAAAGTTAAGTTTGAAAAACAGACTTTAAATTTGTTACACGCTGAGGGAAGGTAAAAAAGAAGAGAAAATTTTGCCATATTATAAAGTCTGTTAATCTCTGATAACTACCACATTTCAGTCTGTATTTGATTCTTATTTACTTCACCAAAAACATATGATGATTTTTTTTAAACTTCTGAACCACTTTGCAGAAATTGTGCAGCATTTACTTCTGGTTCTATGCTGAAGATGAGACTATTTCTTTAATTTATCAATTGAGCAGCTGCGTTGCAAGAAAACATCTCATTCTAAGGTTGAGAGACATGGAAATACATTTTTTGGGAACGACTGTTACAGCTGTGATGCGAACTGAAGGATACTTGCTAGCAGAGCAAGTCTGTCTGCAAAAATAAATTTAAATAGTTTGAATTAATCTTATTTTTTTCATAGAAATGAAAACAAAATTTGAAACAGAACTCATCTCTGATTTGACAGTATTTTGATGGGACACAAGCAGTTTTCTTCAGTGCTTAGCAGCTCAAAGAAGGAGAAACAACAATAGTCTTGCTATTCCAATAGAACTTAAAAATATTATTCATAGCTGCAACAGAGAAAAAGGAACTGCTAAGTGTAGTATTATTATTTAAAATGATCTAATTTGTCCTGTGACACAAACACCTATTTGGTTGCAAAATCTTTAAATATATTAGGTGACTGAGTAGGTAAAAGGCATTTCAGAACAGAGGTCAAATACTGAAGTTCAAGTTGTTATAAAAAGACTTTTGCACATGGAAAATCTCCAGTCAGTGGGTGGAGCTGGCAGAGAGTTGGTAAATCTTTGTGGGAGTGGTCACTGCCATGAATTCCCCAGCTGTGAAGTTACACTTGCTTCCAAACACCTATAAATGTGCTATTTTTTTCATGCAGGGTTTTTCATTTGAGTATTTTACAGTTTGAGATTTCCTCTAGCTCTGTAAGATGCCGGTAGCAGGATGTCTCTGGGATGCACTCTTGCTAGCCACTCTTGCCTATCTGAGTTAATGTGACATTATTCCCCATCTGCTTTTTGCTTTCTTCTACATGAAAAACTTTGCACTGCAATGTACAGCCTTCATCTTCTGTTTGTAAGCAGGATACAGTGTATTACCCTATTCTAGGAACACCTGTCTCCACACAGTGCCTTGAATATGTGACGGACCTGTTCAAGTGATGGTCACAAGTAACCACTCCCTTGGATTGCCTTGCAAGGAAGAAAGTATTATTTCTTTGTGACACATTAAGATCCAGTTGGTACTCTTAAATATACATGAAATTAAATATATATTTTTTCCAAGGCAGGATTATATGTATATAAATTCATGTTTTCCAAGAAATGGTCCTTGCTTTGTCTTATCAGAAAAGTCCCGATTATTTTACCACAAATGGCACAAGTAAATGCAACCTAATTCTTTCTCCGTGACAAAGCCTGTGTGCCTACAATAATCCTTCTTCTGCTGTTTAGTTAGAGATGCAGTGTCTGGCGAGAGGGAACATCCTAACTAGAGATGCTGATTGAGTATCTAAGCATTAGAAGAAATTTATTTATCAGTCAGCTTTCTTAGGTCATAATGTCTTTTGATTTAGTCTGCTAGTCAGTAAGACAAGGAATGTGTGTTTGATATGTGTATTTATCCAAACATGTATGCGCACACACTTGCTCACAAGTGAAGTCCTAGACTTTAAATGCAGAAATAAAAATCTTCAGTGAGCTATTGGATGTAAAATGTTTCCCTAAGAGTTAATGCAGCAAGGAATGGCAATAGTTCATTTAGATTGCATGCTAAATTCAGATGCCATTGTGGCAAGAATGAAATACAGGAAAGTCTGAAATGCAGATTGCTCTTTCACTGAAGCCTGGAGGGCAGCAAAAAATTTCAAGAGGCATAATGGGATATTTGCTTTGATTAGCAGTTCTTGGCCCCATCAAAAAGTTACTGGTAAACAGAACCAAACTCTGTGGATGAAAACTTCATGAAAATATTATTTTAACAGATGCTCTCACAATGTTTATCAGGTTCTGATTAGCCCTATGGATTGGGGAATTTTTTAAGAAAACCTGAGGAGTTCAAGAGTTACATATTTCCAGTTGATGAAAAAAATCCACATTACACTGTTAGCCTTTTAGAGATGCAGATGTGGTAGCTGATAATCAGCATGAGAGAGCAGAGCCAGCATTGTAAAAAGAGGTCTCAGAGTCCTTCACCTTTCAGGTGGTCCCAGTGTCCTCTGCCTTTGAGAAAGAGAAACCGCTGCAGCAGGAATGCTTTTATACTAGTAGAAAGAAAAATGTCTTAATATTTCTGAAATTTTGTGTTAAAAGGTTTCTCTGAAATCTTTAGAAAACTGGTGGCTCTTTTAGTGGAATATGTTGTACTTTCTTTAAAAAGAAGAATAAAAAACAATTATGGTACAACATTTCAGTTACAATGCAGTGTAAAAAGCACTATGTGCAGTAAGTAATACTGTCTAAAGTTAGACCAGGTATCATCAGGAAATCTGTCATATGTATAGCTTCCTGCTTTGGATTTAGAGTCGCAGAGTAGGTTTCTTTCTGAGCTCATCAGAAACAGCTCTAACCAGTTTTCCATAATCTCTAGCCTGTATTTTCTTAAGGCTCATCTATATGCAGTGGTTCTGGTAGATTGACACTTAATTTGTTTGCATTAAATTAGTTCGCATCAGCATACAGGTCTTCAAAATCCTCTAGCACAGGATGTCCTGTCTCATCCTGTTTCACTATATTCAGCCCTTTTAACTGGCATGGCCACCTTCTGCTACTCTACTCGTTTTCTTCCTTTTTCTGGACACCCGAACCACTGCAGTTAAAAGTTTTCTGCCTCACTGTTAGATTAGCTCTCCATGGACTTAGCTTCCTCCCCAGCTTTACTGTGCTAAAAAACAGAAAGGGGGGCATTCCTAATTCCACAGCCCCCCAGGGTACTGTCCTAATAAAAACCCAACACCTTGTCAGCCAGCCGAACGGATTGAAATGAGGTTGTTTTATGCAGCTGGGTTGGCAAAACTTCCCTAAGCCAAACTTCTTGGGGTTTACTTTTGTTGTTTATAGCCTGCTATATCATCGCAAGCAAACAAACAAGCGAGCAAAATAAAACCCTGCAGAGTTGCACTGCCAAGGTGAGTGTACTTTTTCTAACCAGCTGTGTGTTTTATCCAGTGAAATTGGCTAAAGCCACCAACAAGTTCAAAGCTACCAGCCAGTGCTCACCCATCCCAGGGGAGCACAGTCAGTGCAAGGGAGGACTTCACTGGGGCTCCACCAGTTGCAGCATCTCTCCTTGGCCACAGCACCCAGCTGTGCTTGTCGTCACAGCCCCTTCAGTACGAGCAAAAAATACATTAATTTATTCCAGCAGGATGACTGAGACTGCAAAGTTGGTTTTTATTTCTTGATTAGGTGCACATGTTGCAATTCATCTGCTGAATGATAAGTTGCTTAGCAGAAGTAACCAGGATGTGGGTTCTGGGTGTTGAGTTGATCTAAAAGAGGCAGTTTCCCCTCACTGCTGCTACGACCTTGCCTTCCTCCTGCACTGACACTCCACTGACTGTCCAAAGCTGCTTCAGGGACCTAATTTGGCAGAAGCTGTTTTTTTTCCAGCTAGCGTTGCACAGGCATGACCTAACCTCAGAGCCAGCAGGGAGGGAGGAGAGGGGAGGTGAGGCAGGGACCACCACTTTGCTGGGTTTCAGTGCACAAACATTGTAGTTTCAGGCACTTGTGTTTCTGTGTAAGCATGACGTAAAGAACCTGTTTTTCCTTGCAAGGGCAGTGCCTCAGGTTAGGCTCCATGGGGCATTTTTCAAGTATATCTGTGACTTACTGTTTCCTACTCCCCCCAATCTTTCTGTGTGGTTTTTACACCTGTGTCTCATTGGAAATATTTTCTTTTCCAAACCCTTCACTGCCTCCAAACATCAGCTTAGCTCCTCTGGCCCTTGGTTGGAACTATTCACTGCTGACCTCTTGCTGTATATTTTATTTTTTTTTCCTCCCTTTGTATGTCTGGTCTTGGACATTCAACTGCTTGTGGTTTTGAGTCAGTCAGGGAAGCTATGGGAGAAGTAATTGATTCTTTAGAAATGTTACAAAGGTGTGGGAGGCTAGCAGTGCTGCTTGTCTGCATGGTTTTTTTCTTTTTGAAGTACAGCAGCAGAAGGCAGCCATAGTTTGTGTCTTGCAAAAAAATGTATTTAGTGGGAAGAAGGCAGGAGAGGTAATTAAGGTGGTGTCTGAGTGCATGGGTTTGCGTGTGCATCCATTGTGCCAGGGTACAATGAATTGCTTGTCTCTGATATGATAAACTGTTATTGCAGATTTAAAAGTGCTTCATAATACACAAGGCATAGTAGAGACAGAACAACTCTCC
This sequence comes from Falco cherrug, assembly GCF_023634085.1. Taxonomy (NCBI): domain Eukaryota; kingdom Metazoa; phylum Chordata; class Aves; order Falconiformes; family Falconidae; genus Falco; species Falco cherrug. Next base: position 31,213,949 of record NC_073707.1, read on the forward strand.
CCAAAGGCTCTATTAATATTCATTACAGAGTTAACAGCATTACAATGCTCCAAAACAGACATAATATATAGAGAAGAAACTTTGTGGGGGTTGAATCTGAGGACTGTGATCTAAAAGTAGCTTCTGCACTTTTGGAGCTGAAGAATTTTGGCAGCAGGAGTAACAGCACTTTTCTCCTTCCAGCCATTGAAAGGCAAGTAAAATATAGCATTGCAAAGCCTTTATATTTTGAGCTCTATAAATTCAATTGGAAAAAATACACAGGTCTCCTGGCACTGACTCTAGGCAACCTGTCATTAAGCCCGTATAAACTCAAGTGATGTGCCATAACCTGGCAGTTCTGGGGTCTCTTAAATCTGGCTTGCAGAATGACTTCTCTATAAAATACCTCCCTCGATGTGGGCATGTCTCCCATATTAAGCTAAATCTTACATACTGAAACCACTGCTCTGTCTCTGTTTATGCATCTTTGGATTTGTGCAGCATTCCTAATATTACCAAATGTTTTATTCTTAGCAATGCTCTTATGAAGTAAGCAGTAGCCTTTTAAAGACAGAAGGCGCCTAAAATGGAACGTGTTCCTATAAAAACTGTGTCACTAGAAGAGAAAAGGGACTGTCTCCACACCAGTGGCTGGAATAGGAATTACCAGGGATAAATGAGCTCCAAGCAGCAGAGGATGAGGGACCTTAGATGGTGTTTCTTCTGTGCCAGGCCACTATGTATCTGGTTCAGCTCTAAAACAAGGTGATAGGAATAAAGTCCCAAATAGTGAAACAAATAAAATCTGTCCCATATTATTCCCTCATTTTTACATGAACAAGTTGCAAAATACAAAGTATCCCATACTGTATGTAGGTATGACTCCTTTTTTTGTTTACCTGAATGTGATATTGCTATAAATTTAGTTATAAGTTGAAGCTGGAGCTCAGGTGCTGCCTTCCTTTGTGCCAATATTTAACATTCCGGTAAATTTCAACCTTACTGAAGTGGCATATTATTATGTTTGTTTAGTAAGCTTTTGTCCTCTTGGGCTCATTGATTGCATTTCACAGATTCTCAGAATTATGGTTTATTTTCATTTTGTAATCAAAAACATGTGTGTTTGACCTGTTTGGCATCATCTCAGCCGTATTTATTAATTTTTAATTCCTTTAATGTAAAAGCAGGCATGACGTTTGATGTTTTCTTTGTGTTGTCTCTTCAGTGTAGCAAAAATTAGAGAGGAAGGTCACAGATTATCTAATAATAGCTGTAAGTTTTATAAATAAGGCCTTGAACACTGCATTTTGTTGTAGTAATGAAGGTGGGTTAATTAGTTTTACTGCTCTATGGCAAAGGGAACTGAGTGGTAGGTGGCAATCAGCTCTGATCTGATCAGTCTGAGTTACATGTATGAGCAACAATAGTTTAGTAACTGGTACTGAAGGTTGCTGATTGCTTCAGAACTATGGCTAAAATCAGGCAGAGCAAAATAAAAGGGAAATAATTCAAAATTTTAAAATAATAATAATAATAATGATAATACAGATAATGGAGTTAAGTTTATTGTTTATAAATTATATGGTACTTCCATGGAGAAAATGCAGGCTGTTCTTAATTTGTGCTTTAATAACGTGTTTACATAGAAGTTAAAAAAAATAAGTTCACAAACTGGCTGAAGAGGAATTCTGTTTGCAAATTACTTTGAAAATACTCTTCACTGTAGTGTAAGATGAGTGTTCATCTTCCTGTCTGCCAGTGATGGTGAGGGTTCAAATCACAGAGGTCATTATGATAGGAGAAATTTCCCTGTGTTGCTGACAGCCTCCGACTGTTGTTAGTGACGGTTGTGGCATCCCAGAGCAACTGTGTTTGGTTCAAGATGAAGATTTGTGTCTCTGTAAAAGTGCTTGCCTGTTTGGCAGTGTCAGTTCAAAAATTCAGCCAGGAAAGTAAACGCTTCATATCTAACAGGTTCACTTGAAAATCATCATGAGTTACATAAATAATACTGGTTTTAATTTTTCCTTCACATATCTTAAGAGAAATGTGGTTGCTAATCCTGCCAGACATGACAAAAGTGTATGAAGAAAAGCTTATAAACAGTTCAGCAGATGGATTTCTTAACATGCTACTTTATTCCCACTTCAGAGCACAGTATTTGCTGGGTTTGTTTATCTCCTCATGTGCACTCCAAGAAGTCTCTTCAGGCCAGTGCTGACACTTAATTTTAAACCAACGATGACATTGATACATCACATTTTGGAGGCTAAAGTTTTTTCTCCAAAATAGATTGCAGTGTCTATCTACATTGTAAATATTTAGCTCAGGGAGCATGCTATGTCCAGCACAGATCACTGCCACTCCACAAGTAAGTGTTAATTTAACTTTGAAAGGGAAAAAAGTTGCTTATTATATTTATAAAAATAAAGATGAATATCCCTTCTTACTTTATTTTTTAAAAAAATTGAAGCCAGACCTGCCTGTGACAAAGTGTACATAGGAGTATCACTTTATCACCATTTAATTTGTCAAAGAGCTGGTGGAAATACCAGCAAACACAATAAAAATTATTTTATACTTCCATCTGTTGAGTACCAGCCACAAAAGAGGTGTCTTTGTGTTAAATCCATGTTGTATGACATAAGGCAGTCAAGATGTTGGTGAGGGAGAAATAACTTGATAAGAATCCTTGTACGCACTGAAGATGGCTTCAGCTGACAAATGTGAGGGATGAAAATTATAAGTACTTTACAGTTAAAAAGACTCTAACAGAGATTTTAAATTAGAGTTGCTATTTTCTTAGAATTTATTCAACCTGATATGAAGCCAACATTTTGGAGAGGTTAAGATAACAAATAATGAACCTCTAATTTTACAATTGATTTCCTGCAAAATCAATTACACTTCAAAATACACCATTCTAGAAATAATAGTGTGGGGGTTTTAATTGTACGTTTATAAATTTTCTTTCCAGAGCCTAAGGAAACTATTTTTTTTCCATATAAACCTTCTGGGAATACAATCTTGCTTTTAATATGTTGCTTGTCAATAAGGATTATAATATGTTATAAGCATAGTTTTATAAAGAATTTGGAGAGTGGGGGATTAAACCATGTTGCTAGAGCACCAGTAATGAATTAGAGACTGTAGGCATAGGAAATTAATTACATTTATAAAAACTATTTTAATAGTTTCAAAAAAATCCCAAGTGCTATAAATGTATGTGAAAATTTCAGCAGAGGCTGTTTCTAGTGCTGTATTTCGATACATGTATTTGTCATCCATTTGCTGATATTGTATGGCTGAAGCATGCAGTTCTGTGGAAGAGTTAAAGGTCCTAATGCTTAGAATTGAAGTAACTCATTTGAGATGACAGCCTGGTGGCTTTTCCTTAGAGCTATGGCATTTTCATGCTGGGGCACAGCTTAAAACAAAGCCCTGACCTGATAAGAGTTCATTCTTCTGACAGAGCTAAGACAGTCAGACTTGAGTGTTGCCCTTTGCAGGCTTATCTTGTCCCATCCTGACACGGAGTGAAATAATTTTGTGACATACCTGCCTCATTAGAGCAGGTGCACATGTACCAGGTAGGTAAATGCCAATACTACTGGAGCACCGGAGAAGTTGTCCAGAGACATGAGCAGTCCTTGGAAACACTTGCTGAGCTCCTTTACTTTTGTTTTGACACTATTCTATCACACCTGAATCAACGATACTCTATGTTCTTCAGCCTCTGTGTCTCAGCAGACAGTTGGGTACTACTCCTAAGGTTTCAAAGCACACTTCCAGGGATCTAGTTTCCTGCCTAGTAGTTCTTGCAAAGCTGATACTTATTATGGATAGTCATAAAAACACCTTCTGGTGCATAGGGCTGTCCCCACAAACTCTCTGTACCTTAAATAGTAACTATTTTCAGTATCCCTTTATCTCCAACATGAGGGGGAAAAACAAGTCAACTTTCATTTAGCTTTTCTTCATCATTGTGGTCCTTTCTGCAGCCTCATTTCAGTACAGTAGTTTTTATAGCAAGAACTTACATTCAATTTCAGTATCCTCATTCATGTTTTTATACAAGTTTCACAAACTGTTGCATCCTTGCCAGCATCTTTCTTCCTAAAATTTCAGGCTCTCTGATCTTTGTAGTTATCTCTGATCTCGTGACCCAAATTGACTTTGAGTTTAGATCTCCTGGTGCTTTTATGTCTCATCTCTTCCTGAGCCTGAGGGTGTGTCCCTTGTCTCTTTCATACTTCTTTTTCAGCATTTTTTTTTTCCTTAATCCCATGTTCTGGGAGAGTCCCTGGAAGCTGTCCTCTTGGCCCTTCTTTTTCTTTTGCTACAGCTAAAGGTAGAATGTGCAAATTTCATCCTCTGTTCTCTCTAAGCTAAGATGTCTGTGCATGGCCAAGTCCTGCTTATCTGTCTCTGTTACTATTATAATTTCCTTGACTGACTGTCTATATATCTGAGGGCTCAATTTTGCAACACCTTGACATGTGCTCATCAATTTCCTTGGACTAAGTGTGTTTTGTCTTTTTCCGTGGTGCTGTTTCCCAGGTGGTTAACAAGTACAACTGCTTAAAACTAAATAGTGAGGCACTTTCTCCAGTCCATTCCCAGTCATTAATACAGCCTTGGCTCCGCTGTTTTTCCGGGTGTGTTGTTAGCACCAAGTTCTCCTACTCTCTGGTTGAGCTCCTAAGACTGTCAGTCTTGGATCTATGCTCAGATCCAGCTCATGTCTTGTGTGCAGTACTGTTCTTTTTTTTTCCTGCTGGGAAAGAGTCCTGGATTCCCATTGCTTTGTTCTTATCTCTATGTAGTGTTTCTACACAAACTGTGGGGTTTGGGGGGAGATTTTCTGATTTTATTCAAGTGAATTGTGGTGTGTGATTTTATAGGATGAGTGTGCAGCCTTATGGAGGAGCTCAACACAGTTTAGAGAATGGGATTTCATACAGAAATAAGTACTAACAGTAATACAATAAAATAATTTTTAAAACCATTGCAAAACATATTCAAATAACTTTGCAGGTTAACTGCTTGCTGTCGTAGCAACAATTGACTGTGCTTATTGAGTCCTGATTTATTCCTTTGCTGGAAAAGTCATTATTCATTGCCTGGCTAGATTTACTATACTAGCTTATCACTTTAGTAATACAAACGTGAAACACAGTCAGGGAAGGTGGGTAAAAAGTGTAGTTAAATTTGTTATATGTAGTGCCAAGTGAATAAATTCCTTGTTCTGTAGCTATTTGTAAAGTTTTCTGTATATAGGCAATCTACTTGTAATATGCATCCAGCTCTTCAATGTTCAACAGTTCTCACATGGGAAGAGAGTGAGGAATTATCTTACAGTGCTTTGTCACTTTTTCGATTTCTAATTAGATCACCCAGATAAAGTCATCAGCTGTAAGTAGCATTCTGCTAATTTGATGAAGTTCTGGGCCCACAGTTGGCTGAACAAATACATCTCTTTGCAGAAACCACAGGCACTTCCCCAGTAGGCAGCTGTTGTGCTTGGGTGCAGTGAGTAGAAAGAAAGAAAGCAAAGAACAACAATGCATTACGTGTGTGAAACAAAAAATAGCAAAACCCCAAAATCCGCCTGCCTTGCATGGTGTCTTCATAAAAGGCAATTGTTCTTGCAAAGCTTTTGCTCTCTTCGCCTCCTTATTCTGTTCCTGGAATGTCAGCCTACTCAGAGGCAGGCTTGGCTGTTTTGACAAAAGAGCTTTTTATTTAATTATTAGTATTCAGAAACAGGCTTTGGTTGTTAGATACCTTGTTTAAAAACTGGTTTTTACTAGGTATTTAGAGAAGGTGGGAGTAAATTCATCTTAGCGTCACTTTTTGTTTGCAGAGTAACTTGGTCCAGTGATAGGTTTTAATTACATCCCCGTATAGTCTAATACCATCGGGTGAGCTTTGAAGGACAAGTAAGCATGTAGTGACATATTTGCAATATTTCAGAACTGGGAGAAAAACAAATATTTAAATATTCGGCCAGTGCCATATAACTGTAGTTAATTTTCCACACCTGAGCCAACACTGCTACTCCTTTCATCAGATCTGCATTTCTCCCTTCTGCAGATCTCCATTATGGGGACTGGCATCTCTCACAGTAACATCTAGCATCTTCAAGTACTTTTGCTGATGTTTGTTCATTATAATTCAGAAGGAGTCTAATACAAGCCCAATGAATTCACTAGATTAGGCCCTAATCATTTCAAGACAGATGGGCACAAATTAGATATCACAGGGTTGAGTACCACGTAAGTGTCTAGCTAAATGTTTAATGAAACAAAATATTAAAAACTAGCTCTCCCATAGGCAGTAAAATATGAGGAGCAGAAAACTACTGAGTGACATTTAGTTGTAATGTGAGTGGCTTCAGGATGTGAAGAGCAAACACTTTTGGGCTTATGTGTTGAAATAAAGCTCCATAATAAATACAAGACTTTATGTCCAATCTGGGAATGAATCCTTTCATGGCTTTCCACTTGGATGTAGGTCCTTTTTATTTAGGGAATATAAAACCCTCTGCCTGCGATGTATGCAGTTCCCTAGGAACCACTAGAAATTTGAAATAAATGATCACAGGGTCATGTTGTTCTCCACAATTGTATCAGTTTCAGCTTTCCTTTCTTAACAAGATATAACCTGTAAGCGCAAACCACTTTGTGTTTAACTCTTGTCTCTCAAAGCCAAAACCCGTGTAGTCCTAGTTGATTAGCTTCTGAAGGGCATCAGAATGGATTAGCAAGGTAGTCTCTGTCTTTGCTGTTTTGTGTTGATTAATGAATATTGACATTTCCTCCTGATATGCTTGTTCCTGCTGAAATGTTATGTTGGTTTTATATTTATATGTCAACTAGTTTCCTTTCATGGTATCAAATTAAAAGAATTAACTGTCTGGGAATAAATACTCCCAGAAAACATTAATATTAAATAAACATAATTCTTTAAATATTATGTATTACCAAAAGTGTTTTTCCTTTTATTTAAACTTAAAAATTAATACCATAAACATTACTGCTGCCTTCATTTCTTTGCTTTTCTGTTAAACTGTCTTGCTGGCTGTTGAGAATGTGGTGATACTTTGCAAAAAAAAAGGGGCAGTCTGGAAAAGTCCTTCTCTTAAAAGGCAGTCCCTGAGCTCCGCAGGCTTGGGAGTGTAACTTTCAGTTGGTAACAAGTTCAAAAATAAATCACATCATATAAACATATAAACCACAGTATTAGGATTAAAGTTTGCATATGTGTAGGAAATCTAATATGAGGTTGCACACAACCTTTCCTAAATAGAGGCCTCTTGTAATTACGTTTCATGCCACTTATTTTAAAAAGTTTAGCATTTCAACCTCCTCAATATGTTTAAAGTTTCAAAATGTTAGTGCCAGCTCTTCTTAGGAGGAATCTGAAACCATCTCAAGTGTTTTCTAACCTGCCGTGTGAAGGCAAGAAAGCTTTTAATATGTTCCTTCAGAGCTAACACGTGGTGGTGGAGTGTAGTGAAAGGTTGACTTCACGCAGGTGAGCAAAAACACCTGGGGTACAGGACTGCAGCATCTCTTGGCTGCTGCTGTTGGTGGATTTTACAGTTACATCACTATTCCTACTTCTGTTTGCCTTGATCTTAAAACATTTACTTGATAATTAAACAGTGAAGTTTGTATTTTTTCAGGAACATATTACATTTAAGAGAAGTACACAAGATAGTTTTTCAGAATGATGAATTGGACTGTTTTTAAAAAATACTCTAAGATCATGTTACATGGGGTGTTTTCCCCTAAATAAATTAATTCTTATGTTAACTTTACAAGGCTGTTACTAGTGCCTTTATTGGATACACCAGAGAGGCAGACTGGCTCAGTAATTATATCACCAGGCGGCCTTTTCTCCGTTGCAGAGTTCCTGTGTGACCTTGGGTAATTATTTAACTTTTATGTGCTCCATTTCCCCATCTGTGAAGCAGGGAGAAAAACTTCCTAGCATTACATATGTCTGAATACAAATATACCAAACATTGTGAGGCCTGTAGATACTATGGGCTAGGTGAAAACAAGAGCACTGTTGATCACAGAAATATGTATCTTTTAAACAAACAGTTTTTTCAATGAATAATCCAAAGTAAGGATTGTTTTTATGTAGTTAACTATACAATCGGTCTCATTAGACCTAATGAAGTTCATTTTGATATCAACTTGGAAGTTTGTTTTCCTGTGGGGACACTTGGTTTTAGGCTGCTGAACCAAAACTATTAATTTTTTCGGGAGAGCAGTTGGAGATACTCTTCTGAATGCACGTCAGGTGTTCAGTGGCTGGAGGGAGCTGTGATTTTGAATCTGGCTTCTCAGCTTAGTACCTTTTCAGCTGCTAATACCTGTGTTGACAGGTGGTTTGTACAGTGGGTTGCATGTGTTCCCATAAGTAACTGGGAGGTGGTTTCAAAAGATGCATTGATGTTGTTAACTACAGACAAATCAAGTGACAAAGGAGTGCACAGTATATTTTCTGTTGCCCTTTTTTTTTATTCCCTTTTTTTTTTTTTGGAAGGTATGTTTATTAATTAATGCAAAGCGGGTATGTTCCACAGCTGGTATGGTGAACATAAAGCTAGACTGTGGAACAGATAAAGTAATAACAAAATATTTTAGGCCTTCATATAGTCTGCTGTTAGTTACTTTCTGAGATATTAACAAAGTGACTGTATGTCTAATTTACTTTAAGTTAAACAGGGTTGAGGCACTTGGGCACTGCAAGTTCCTGCCAGTCACCAATCTGTATCTTTTAGAACCTGAACACTTAAAAATATTTGGCACAGCCTGACTTCCTTATTTAGTGCCTCATGGAGGCATTACGAGATCTGAAATTCCTAATTCCTTTCCTCATGTCACTGAGTAACATTTTCTTCCACGTAGAAATTAAGATTTTTGAGAATAAAGTGCTACTCAATCAAAAGCCTGGAAAATGTCTTTTTCAATCTACAGTTTATATGTGTAAAGCAGCCCAGATGGTCTTTTCTGCAGTGGGGGGAAAGATGAATAGCAAAGCTCTGGGGCTAATCAGAGATACATTGATGACAATATTTTGTACAAAATGCAGCTGTGAGAGGCCTTCTTGAGTTTTAATTATGTTTGTGAAATCCTCTGGCCTTCGTACCTTCCTGTTCACTGCAGTGAAGCCTGATCACACCCTGCTGCCATGGTGATCATGGAGGACCTCAGAGAGGTATCTTTTGGATCCTTTTACTAAATCAAAATTGCATAAAAGTATTAGATGATAACTGTTCTTCAGCAGGTTGTACAAAGCTTAAGCAGTCAATCAAAAATCAAGCTTTCTGTCAATGTGAGCCATTAGAGCCGTCTTTAATCACATGTAGTGACTCATGAGTTTTCAGTCACAAAATTAAAAGATCACGTGGAAGTGTTTATGTGGGATTGCACTCCATCTTTGTCATTGTCCTAACAACAAATTAAGCAATACTAACACAGAAGTGTCAAGTGAGTGGATTCTTATCCCAAATTAAATATTGACTTCCTCCGCCTGACTATAATGAAGTGTCACCCTTTTAAAATACTTATGAAACTTGGAGAAGTGTAGACATGAGGTGGGGAGCAGGGGTGGTACACCCTCTCCCCAGGGAGGGCCAGCGGGCTTGTATGGGCTTCCATACCACGGGGTGGAGGAGTGACTGTCCGTTACCATCACCATTGCAGCCCTACTTTCTCCCAAATAGCTTAAGAATAGTCCTAATGAATTTATTAAAAAAATTACTATGCATCCCAGTAGTTTTTGTTACTTAAAATTTGGGTGGATTTAATTTTTCTTCTGAAAGGATACATATAAATAAAAAAAATTGTGTTGATTTGCATTGCATGCAGGTTTTGGCTTGAATCAGGGAACAGGCTGATCCATGTTGCAAAGTGGCTGGTTTTACAATGACCATACGCACAATTTATTTGCAAGTGAAGGCCGGGTTTTGGGCACTTTCTGGCTTTCTCCCTGTGTGCCCTGAATTCATGTCACAGAGCCCACGTCAGTTGTGCATCTCTCCTGGCTGCCCACATGCTGCTCCACAGACCCTTTCGCATCTATTCTGGGAAGAGCCATCTATGTCACTGTGCACTTGGGGGGTGGCCCAGCTGAGTTTTCTGACATTTAAAGAGGAAAGTAGGCTGTAAATCCCTGGGGTGTGGATACTGGGAAAGTGTGAGTATAACCTCTGTGGGCTCGGAATGGGGATCCTGCAGGATCAGGATCTTCTCTTGCACTGTTTTGGGTTACAGACTGCAGGGCTAGGAGGCCATCCAGGATTTGCTCAGACTGCATGTTTCGGGACACACACTGTTTATCAATGCTTTACCGTATGCTCCTAAGAGGTCTTCATGTACAGTAGTAAGAAGAAAAATGGGAGAAATGTTCTCATGTCTAAGAAATGTTACCTCTTTTCTAGTGGTTTGATATTTATTTGGCACATTTGCATGCAAGAGTTGTTTTTGGCCTTCTCATCTTTCAAACTCAGAAGAACAGAATGGGCCTTTGCAAGGCTTGTAGGGAGTGGTAGCTGATAATTGCTGCTTTTCTTCCAGAGAATTTGACCGAACTGAAAAATAATAGTTTCATATTTCAAAGAGGTACTTTAATTTTAAACCTACTGTATCACCTAAAGGTTTTAGAATAAAAATTACAATTTAACTTCTTATATATATTTGTATAGGAAAGGATAACTCCAGTTATTGCTTTAAATTTTTATTACAGTTTACTTGAGTCCTGAATAGATCTAGGTCAGTAGAAATGTTAGCAGCTAAACCAACAGATTTTTGGGGTGTTAGAGCCATTTTTTGAACATTAAGACAAAATATCTAGGATGGGTGAGGGAAAGATTTTAGTTTTATTAGAAAAAGTACTGTCTCCTCTGTGGAGCAGGGGCAGCCAACTGAGGAGAATGAATTAGTCATGGTAGCTGGGTAACATCTCTAACTGTGGCATGCTATAATCTGTGGACACATATATGCAAATACGAAAGCCTGTAACTAGACAGTTTACAAGACTCCCACGTGTCCCGTGGGCAGCTGTCTGTTCCAGAACTATGACCCTATTCCTTAATGTGGAGGACAGCCTTCCTGGTCATATCCTAGTAGTTACCTGCCAAGGTAGAAAATAAATGCTGGAGCAAAGCTGACTGTACCTGCTGGAAATGGTATAAGACATCCCACAACACATGTCCAAATCTCAGCATGAAAACCTGCTGCAGTTCTTTATTGTTCAGCTCTTTGAATACACATTTCTTCTTTGTACTAGTTTAGTAAGCTTTTTGTACATTACACCATGTGTTAGCACTTGGATGTTGTCTTTGAGTCTGCACCTTGATGTACTTTCCAATTAAATGGGTTTTTACATATATATTAAGCATGTACTCAAAACCCTTTTAGCAGCACCTTTCTGCTCATCTCATGCTAAGCAGTTTTAAATGCCACATTCAGGCGTGTTCTGGGCTGCTTGTTGATATGTGTCATACTGCAAGTCTCACTTTCCAACTGCCAGTGCTGTCTGTTCCCCAGGCACCCTGGGCACTACTCCACAGCCCAGCCACTTGTGGCACTCCCAAGTTCCTTGGTGCTATTGTTCAGCTACAGTAATTACTCATACTGGGTTAGGTTTTCATCTGTTTACTTTAGCCAGCAAATGGCTATTTACTACAGAATTCTCTGCCATGAGTAACTGAATACCCTATAAGTCCTACTATTTCAGGACAGACTTAAGCCTTTCTCTTTACACAGTTTTGTAACAAAACCACAGACATGTGCAAGACAAATTCTTCTGATCCTGGATATGTAGCAGGAAAAGTGATTACGGATTAATAGTTTGATCTGTCTGTAATCCATCTTTTTGAATATACATGTGTTTTTATTAAGTACTCAAAAGTGATACTGAAGTATGTGATTGTAGGGCAACAGAAAAGAAAAATAACAGTAGAATGAAATACAGTTATTTCTCCTCTACCATCAGCACCAGGAATTAACTATCAGAGCTATCTATTCAAGGAGATACAGGTCCTGCTTTGGAGCTGTTTCTCTGAAGAGCCCCAAATCCCAGATGTCCTTCTTGGCATCATGTGCTTTCTCTCGCTTCTTTGATTTGCCTGTGCCATATCCCAATTAGTTGTACACAGTTGATTTTATTATTTTGTGGCCTGAAATGGAGAGTGATTTATTTATTTATTTATTTGTGGTCACACTTGTGACATCTTAATGAAAGGTTAGCAATTTAGGTGCAACATCTTGTAGGAAAAATGGTAATTTTGGGATTATGTGCTTTTTTTCTACTGAGGAGTTTAAAAATTTTAAAAAGGGATAAAAGCTTTAGAAAATTGTTTGACAGGAGCTGCTATGAAAAACTTCCAGAAGCAGCTGAAGTTACAGCTCTGAGCCTGCTTGAGTTATGTTCAGAAAGGTAAACATGCAAGTTTTCCTTCACTTTGTACAAACAGCGTGATAAATAGTCTGTTTTAATCTGTGTAATGAATGGCATTTCAGTTTTTCATTTACAAATTGTTAGGGCATAGCATGTTGAGTTGTTGGAATAATTGTGGCTTTCAGAAGAAAAGAATAAATGAAAAGAGAATGCCTTTTTAAGACTGTTATTATGCGAAGACTGTGGGAAGCAACATTACTGTTATAGTCCTTCTCGCCGCATCTATTATATCGATGCTCACTATTCTTTAATTTGTTGCAAGTTGAATAATCTGATTTATTAATGCTCACTGACAGCTTGAATGCTCAGTAGTACATCAGCCCAAAGAGATGTCACTGCTTGTGACTCAGATATTGCTTTCTTAAATAAAAGTGCTTACTGAGTTTGGGTTTATGTTTGCCATACCCAGACATACATTCCCCGGGAACTCCTGTGGTATGTTTTTTTCAGCTGCTTAAGTGTTGCAGCAAGTGTCTGTCCCATTGCTTTCACCAAGTCAGTGTGTTTGCCTTGAGCTGCATTGCGTGATGCAGTGCTGCACAACATTTGTTCATACTATTTATAGACTGATACTCTTTGAGCCACAAAGTTGTGTTTTAAATGACATAGCCTAATTATTTTTTTTTCCCCTGTCCGACTTTACATGTAAAAGCAATTAAGCCTTTGGGCAATTAGCTGAGAATTAAAGCATGACTTTTCTTAAATTGCTTCTAAATAACTGTGAGTAAAGTTCATCAAGATGAGAAATTCAGCAAGTAACAGCAGAGTTTAATCTTAAGAAGGCTTTTGTTTCCGTAGCAGTCAGGCTCTGTAAGATGAAATCAGTGTTATTAGCACTGCCTGGCGTGTGTTTAAACCATCTCTCCAGCTTCTTCAGCAGTAATTGCTATGATCAATATGCAATTATTGCAAGTAAAACAAGTTCCTAATTAACTTGGTGAATCAAATAGGTGTCCAGGTTTATTTCCATCCCATTCAAATCAATATTTCAAGGATTTTTTTGTATGTCTTTTACTAAAACAATTATTTTGTGTTTATGTATCTGCAAAATGATACAGTCTACATCTGGAACACATATTTACCTAGCTCTTTTTTATTAAAATCTTTTAAAAAAATGTTTGCCCATGCTTCTTTATGGGCAGGCTGAACTACAAAAACATTTTGGTTGTCCTGTTTGAGACATTTAAAGCCCAAGAACACAGTGGCCACAAGTTTCAAAGATTTTCTTATATTATTTTTATTACAAATAAATTTGCAAGTGCTTTGTATCTTCACAGATTAAGCTGTGCTGTCTCAAATTGGTGATCTGCAAAACACAGATACCAAGAAGTTATCAAAGTCCAAAAATTCAGGCTGAGACACACACCAGACATGTCGCAGGGGATTGATGAAGTCTGGAAGTGAAATGAAGTCTGTGCTTCCTGGCTGCAGCCATTGGGAAAGACTGTTTTGGGAGTTTCTGCTAGCTTTGAGGGGCTGGGCGTTGTGGGTTGGGTGGCAGAGGGAGGCCCAGCTGTGCAGAGGTAGCTGGGGAGCTGCACTATGGTTCTGATGGTCATGGGGCCAGGGATGACGTGGTCTTTGGTAGCCAACGTTGGATCCTGGGGCTGCGCAGGGCAGAGGGCAGTTCTGTGGGGCCAGTTCTGAGTGCCACAGGGGTCTGCGTGACCCCCGGGCAGGAATGGTGGCTGGGTGTGCTGGGGAGGTGGGCTTCTTGCTGGCAGGGTGGAGGGGATGCAGGGAAACACGGGGGACCCAGGCTGATGGAAGCAGCTTCTGCTTCCTCCTCGTTTCGCAGCTCCTCCTCCATTATGCTGGCCTTGGCAGCTCAGTCCCCCCATTCCTTACAGACAGAGTGACGATACAAGATTATCCTGTTCTCTGTTGACTTAGGGTATTGTAATTGGCAGGTATAAAGATATCTGTGAGTTATGAATGGAAAACACCGCCTTGGTAGTTTCCATGAATATGGATGTGTAAAGTATTGTATCAACGAAAGCAAATTATCCTGAAAAATGGAGCACTGGCAACAATGCTATTAAGAGAAAATTATACAGGCTTACCCTTTTTGAATAGAAGTGCCCCTAGCAATATCGTTTGTCCAAATTGCAGACTACGTGGTCTAAATTTTAAAAGGCACTTCAGTATTCCTAAACCGAGGAATTATTCATAGCATAATGTACATGTGAACTATTTTTGGAATGTGCAGACTAGAGACTATTCATTTTACATTTACTTGGGGATTTAGAGTCTATTTTATGCTGTGTAGCACAGAGTGAGTTCTCTGTTAAAATGTCTTGCCCATTCAGAAGAGGAAAGTAGAAAGGACCGTGCCTTGCTGCTGTTATCAGACCTGGAAGGACAGAGATACTGCTTTAGTTTAGTTAATTTTGTACTTATTATAGGAAAGACGTAACATTAAAAGCCTCAATGAAAGAATACAAGCTCCACAGTCATGTGGGGGGTTGAGTGTGCAATATGGGTGGCAGTTAAGTGATTGTCAATAGACATTCAAGTCAGATACATAGGAATGCATACTGCCCTCATCCCACATTAAAAGTATAAACATAATGCTTGCAAATAGATACTTAACAGAACGGTGCCTTGAACATATTACCTCTTTCCCTTATACAAGAACACAGGACCCATGGCCACTGTAAATGCTTTTTGGGGGCTTACTCGTAGGTTGTTGTTGGTGAAGAGGCTGTGTTGGCAGACATCAGTGCCTGGAGGCTGAACACTCAGAGATGCAATCTACCTCACAAAACCACCCCTCAGAGGCCATTTTTTTTTCCAAGAGAGAGGTTTCAGACAAATTGTAGTTTACTTCCCCAGAACGCACTTGTCATGGAGGCCACAGAGCTGCTTTCCCCCACACCTGGCAGCTTTGCACAAATGTCAAACCCATTTTCATATGAGCCTTTAAATCTCACTGAGGAGAAACCCAAGCAAAGCCCAGAAAATATTCAGAGGAAAAGATTCGGTGGAAAAAATACTTTAATACACTTATTTAGTTTCAAGTAGCTGCAGAGGAATCACTTGAGTGTTTACTCCATAGTTTGCCATTAATATTTATCTTGGAGGAGCTGAGAAGGCAGAAAGGAAAGTGCTTTGGTATCGGTCCATTAGTCTGCAGGTGAGACAGAAAAATATGTGAAAGTGTTTGCTGACCATACAAGATATGTCTCTTTCAATAATAGAAATATATTTCTATTTTTGTGCTCTTGAGGGAAGCGTTTGTGTTAATGGCTTCACTGCAGTAAGAGCTGTGACATGGCTCTTGCTAAGCCCAATGACCGTTCATATGCAGGTCTTGGGAGGGCAGGGGCTGGGCAAGAAAGGATCTGGCAACCTTCTCTTTCCAGCATCAAATGTACAACCAGATTTATGTCTGCTGTAGGGTTAAAAATTCAACCCTGCATTGAGTTTGTAGAAGAATTTGGCTCTTGAAACAGTTTATAGTTGATTGCTACACTATCAGTTCTTGACCAATGTCATGGTTAATTTGCAGCCTAGACTGTTTCTTTGAAGGCCCTTTGTGTGAATATTTATAGAGTAAACTTTTCTCATATGCACTGACCAGAACTGACTGACTGACTGCTAGATTAAAGCAGAAATTCCTCTTTTCTTCATTAGATCTATCATCCTGGCAACAATATCAGATATAGTCCAGCGATTATCTTGAAATGAAGTGGGTGCCCTGCTTTATGTTTTTTGGGGGAGAACTATTTCCAGTTCCTATTTTCAGTGGAGGCCTGTCACAAATTTCCTTGCAGGTCGTAAATATAAAATACGCCTTGCATTTGCAACTGAGTTGTAACTCTTTGGTGAAGACCAAAAGTTTATTAATTAATTATTAAAGGGGCTTTCAGGAGGTGTACCCATAAAACAGTTATGAATAACTGTCCCTTATCTTTCAGGCATGTTTTTCAGGAAAACATGTCTTGTCAAGTTGACCATGATGGATGACATTTATTGTACTATACTGAATAACATATAAGAATCTGTGCAGTCGTGTTCCTAAGGCGAAACAGCTGGAAAACAGCAGGCAGCAGAGTATTACCAAAACTTAAAATTCACAACAGTGTCTTAAAATCTCCAGACTTCACAAATATTATTATATCCTCTTATTTTGGCCTTTTAATTACTATTTTAGTTTCCCTGTTCATTCTTTATGGGTGGCTTCTCAGAGACTGCTGTGTTGAACATGTGTGTGTGTATATATATATATATATATATATGTAAGTTGGGTTTTGGCTGCCTGTGGTAGAAATACCAAGGTTTGTATCATGGGCTGCAGGGATATGTGAAACTTTGACATAATGCATGAATTTTATGATCACTTTTCCCTTGAACCATCCTGTCCCAGGCTTCTTCCCTTCTTACACCCCTTCTCAGCTGTGGTGTCGTTGCAAGGGAGGGCAGCACTTACTCCCCATTTTCCCAGAAAGGGAAGAGGTAGATCTGCTCCAAACTGTTCTCTTTCCTTGTGCTCTCCTTTCCTCTTCTCTCTCATGAAAATGCTTTCCCACATCCCCTGTCTGCCTCAGCTTTCTTCCTGGCTTCTGAAAATGAAAGGGGAGCATCCCTTTATTGATGCAGTTTATGGCAGTTTGCAGTCTAAAATGCAGTGCAGCAGCTATGACAGTTTATATTCAGCAAAAATCTGCCCTTGGGTAGTATTAATAGTGTAATTTTGTATTCATATTAATCAGTTTGACAGGTTCCTCCTGGAAGGACAGCTTCCCACTGGAATGGGAGCTGCTGATCAACATGCTTTAGATAGAAAGGTAGGAGTAAATTATTGAGGTTTTAAAGTTTATAAAAATTGGCTTAAAGAAGTGACACTATTTTTTGCTTTTGGCAAATCATCAGCTCTCTGCTGTCAGCAATTACTGTGGTAGTTGTCACTAAAAATGCATCTTGCTTGTCTACACCATAGTGACTAAGTGATGCCAGTTTGAAACAGGTCTGTCTGCTGCTGAAATGCTTTTCGTAACACAAAAGCAGCTCTAATCCAACACATAGTAAGATGAAGGAAGAAGTGGGGAGCCTGGCTGAAGCCTGGAGCTCTGCAAGAATGTGTGTCTCCTGTTTTGGAGCAAGTGTCACTTCCACAGTATTTCTCCAAAACTTGTAGTCTTCTTGGCACTGATTGTTGGTATTCAGACTATGCAAAGAGCATTTTTTTAGGTTGTTCAGCCTGTGAACACACATATTTCATGCCTTACACGTTCCTGTACTACTTGTCCTAGTTGAAGTAGTGCTGGATTGTGTTAAGGTACATAACATCGCTCATTTTTCTTTGTATCATTTTTCAAGGTGGGAACTTGTTTGTGCAGTGAAATGTTTGCTTTGGTAGGCTTTCATCGCTAAATGAATGCAAAGTGTTGCTTTGTCTTATATAAGAGGGTGTAGATGAAAGCAGCATACCTTGGGGGGTGAGTTTTGCAATCCCCTCAGTTTTTGGGGGGATTTCAGTTGTAACAGCTGATCAGGGACGATAGAAAGCATGTCTCTGTGCAGTTTACCTTTATCCATTTGGGTAGTGCTGCATTTTTCCTAAGTAATTGGTAATGTTCTCCATCCTGAGGCTTGAGATGGTGGACCCATATCCATAATTCGTGTAAAGCTAAGGACCAAGATTATGAAGCTGATTTTTTTTTTCATATCTTGAATAGTGAGATAATAAAGCCCAATGCCAGACTTGAACTGATAAAGAATTTATGAAAATGTATCGCATTAATGTGAATTTCATGTGGATGTGATTTTGTATACACAAAGTTTGTCATTTTTATATTGTGTACTAACTTCAGCAACTCTATTTAAGCACGTTATTTTCTTTTTGCAGTAATAACGTTGCATGGTCTCTGTAAATGTTCTTGTGTGGATTAAAGACATTCAGTGCATCATGTTTCCCTCCGTCCCATCAAAGACATGTACAGCGCAGGCATAAATATTGATAGTATGTATGTCATCACAAAAAAATGGACAAATGCAGCAAAGAAAATTGTCCTTCTCCAAATGATTCTGGCAACAGTTAAGAATGAATGTTATTCTTGGGATAACAAATCATGTCTTCTCTGTGCCTTTTCCAGGCTTCAGATTTGCATCAGCCTGCAATGATGACAGAACATCAAGCTCCAAAAAACACAACCCACACCCCCAGCTTACCCAAACAAATCATCTCCTTTTTACTACTACTGTTGTGTCAAAAACAAGAAAGAGAGCTGTTTGGGTTTCTCATCATAAAAGAGCATCTTCCTGTATCTCCTCCTCTAGCTTTTCTGGAAATGGCTGTACGTCATTTACCTTTAAACAGTTTTTCTTTTCTCTGATTTGACTTTTTAGTTTAAAGAGATGGCAGCTTTTGAAAGATAAATTTTGTTGTGATGTATGTAAAGCAAGAACCTTTATAATATTGGCCTAGCCATATATGTGCTGAACACATTATTTATAAATATGTTTCATATAGAAAGTGTATGTATATATTATGTATATATTATAGCATATGTTGTTTATACTGATGTAATGTTGTTTACAAAATTCAAAGTATTACCTTAGATTGCCAGTCCTGAATGAAGTGTAAATGGTACAAGCAACTTTTACGAAATTTTTGGAAGAATTAAGATATGTGAGAGTTCCGGAGAGCATCATCACTTCACTAGCACTAAGGGGTGGCATGTTACCATCAGAAGCATCTTTAACAGGTCACTTCTGAACCTGTTACGCGTTAACCTGCCTGCAGCCTGCGTTGCTAAATGCTGTCGTAAGTGCCTGAGCATGAGTAACTGGAGAAATCCCACATTTGGGGCAGGAAACTTTCAAAGCAATGCCTTCACCTGTGCTTTATCTCTTTTGCATATGCATAATTTTAGTCTTTTTTGCTGTTTCTGGAGCAGCAGCCAGGCTTTCTGGATGCAATAGGAAGGACCATGAGCTAGAGAGGGCTACAACAGGGGTTGCTGAATCCCTGGTTGTTCATCCTTGGGAACAACAGCCCAGACTTTTTCTTCCAATTTTTGCTTGTTCCATCTTCACAGTGATTTTATAAAGGGAAATATTACATCTCTGGTTTTTAAACATTGTGTTGCAAAAGTAGCAGTAGAGAAATAGCAGGCTGCTATAGTAATTGTAAGTGTGGCAAAAGATGCAAGTTGTTTTTGTCTTATTGAAATGCCTTAATGTTAGGTCTTCCTTAATCTAGGAAATCTGGCAGGTGTTAATGCAGCAGCCTTACTGCAGGGAACACTAAGGAAAAACAAAAAAGGCCAACAAAAACCCCACCTTTTTCACTGTCCTGTAATTATCTTGAATTAAGCAGAGATAACATATTTTAAGTTAACATCTACAAAATTATTAGAGGTTAGACTTGAGTAATAACCCAGACACAGAAAACCCATAGTACAGTAGGAGTGTTTCAGCAGACTGATTTCACAGTCCGCACCAATCCTGCTGCAATGTCATTTTGGAATTTCCCAGGGAATGGCAGTGTAGAATTATTGTTTGATTTCAGTATGTTCTGCTTGATGTACTTACTGTTTTTGTTGTCCTCCTGACTTGGGATGGACTTATCTACCTGCCCATTGGCAGGGCGGCTGTCATGCTCACTCAGCCGACCACCTCTGCTTCATGGCCGGGCAATGGGGTGGCAGTGATGTGGAAGTTCTCTGCTATCACCATGCCCTACTGCCTTGTTGTCAACTTTGGGGAGCAGTCCAGGCTGTCCTTACCAACATTTATTTTTATCTTTCAAAGAAGAGCTGTTACCACAGGGGTTTTTTTGGTGTATTTTTGCTTTTTGCTGGGGGAGGTGGGGCGGGGGGGGGGGGGGGGGGGGGGGGAATTCAAAATGGGCTTCAGAAGGCCAATACACAATTATACACAATTTTACCCATTACTCTAATGTGTAAATCAGTTTTATTGCAGCCAGCAAAGTGTGACAGTATGACTGGGAAGCAACTAGATTTTCTTTAGCGTGAAGGATTTCTGAACAGTGGAAACAAATCTTGCAGATTTCTAAAAATAATTCTGTATGTTAGCAGCAGCCGAAATAATAGATACGTGGTCAATTCTTTGCTCTGCATGGGCAGCACTGTACGGGAGCATCCATAGCATAGCCTTTGATCTTCATTTATAGTTCATTCACATTTACAAATACTGCTTGATATTCAAAATACTCAATTCTGTATTCGTACATGTTTTTGCATTCACATCTGAAGCAAAAATTACATCTGAAATTCAAATCTTAACTCTATTACAGCATCCTTCAGTTCTGCACTAAGGTTTTCATTATGTTTCTGAAATTTATTTATTAAGTGTCTGTGCTGCTGTAAATTTAGGGAGAAAAAGCTGGCATATGAGCCACACATCAGCAGCAATTTGGCTACTTAGCTTTTGTCAAGGGTAAAACCCCCCATGATTAACAATTTTCATGCATTGTACAGTATATGCTCAATGAACTATGCAACTGTGAAGAGGTATATGCACTCACAAGTACAGTGAGTGTAGGAAAATGCCGTTTAATCTCCTATTTTGCTTTAAATGTTTTAAGGATCATAGAGTCATAGAATGGTTTGGGAAGGGACCTTAAAGATCATCTAGTTCCAACCCTGATCTGGATGTTTATAAAAGCACACACTCAAGCAGTATTAAAAGAACATTCTTAAGGCTGTAATTCTCTGAGTCCAAAAATGCTGGAGTTAAGTTTCTGATCCTTGTAGTGCGTACCATGCTTCCCCCATATGCTCAGTTTCTATGCTATTCATGCTATTAGCTGTAGCTTTAGATTTAAGTTGTATCTTTTTTTTATTTTTTTCTTTCCCGATGACATTTTAAGGTACATTGTGACGCTAATTTCACATTAACAGCAGAAAAAAATAATTTCATCTGATCAAATTAAAATGCATGGTTGTGATTTCATCTTCAGCTTCGTATTCCTGAAGACTTTTAAAGTTGCCAGTCTGTTGAAGGCAGGAGGGAGGATATCTGAGAACAGTGATGCGCCAGTGCTGTGCCCTCACCCTTCTCCTCCCGAGAGGAAATCTAAGTAGAGATGCTCTCTCTTTAGTCACAATTTATTTCCCTGTTTTACCTGGGGTTCGGCCTTTAGGTATGCCAGTAAAGTAAACAGTAACACTAACCTTTGCCTATAGTAATACCTTGTGCCAAGCAGTTTGTATTTTAATTTCCATAATTCTAGTGATTTAACTTCTGTTCCCTCTGGTACATAAAACTAGTTCTGTGTTAGATGCAAACAATAGTTACACCGCTGTTGTTTCCCTTCTATAATAACCCATATTTAATGAAGTGGAGAATAAGTAATAAATACCAACTGTTTGTAGATCTGCCTGCTGGAAGCAGAAGCAGGTATAATTACTTTTTAGTACATTAGTCCCGTCATTCCTGTGATTAGCCAGGAGCAGGTCTGAGGTGTTTATAACGTGACCAGAATCAATACTTGCACCATCATCACCAAACATGCATCTCCGCTGCTGTGAGGAGCCTCCTTAGGTCCAAACTCAGCTTTGCCTCCTTCTCAAGATTTTAATCTTATAACTGGGAACCTGATATCTAAGAACTCAGAATTAAACAGCTATTTCATTTAAACAAGTCTGGACTTCTAATAAGTTCAGAATCCTTCTTCTGCAATCTGTTCATTAAATTTTAACTTGTGCAGTCTTTTCCTAGAAGGGCTTTGAGCAGGATTTTCTCTTTGCTGGGATAAATTAAATTTCTCTGTAGATGCTGTGGGTTGCAGTATATTTAAGAATAATGTTACATGGGTTCTAAAACTGGCGAATACAATTATATTTATTGGATTAACCTCTGAACCTCTAGTCTTAAAAATATCTCAAAACATCAGACATGAAGCAGACAGCTTTTTTTGGTTTATAGCCACAGTTTGGGTATAATTTACTTCATTTGTCATCTTCTGTAATTATTTTTCCAATGCTACATCTACTGCAGAGACAATATGTGAATTTCAATAAGCTGTGAAAAGCTGTTCATGAGGAGAATAACAACTTAGACATGTGGAGGTGGTTACTTGCATTCATTTATTTTTTAAATAGAAGTTTCTTTATCCTTGTTTTTGTCCTTTACTGTTAATAACGTTATGGCTTTTCCCAAAACACTGCCATGGTGTATTTGAGTTCTGCAGATGGCCATTACTTGGAAGGCAATTTCTTTTGATTAGCCTGAATTAGCTAAAATAGTTTAAAATAACAAGTAATTTAAGTTGCTAACCTGAGCTCAAAGCTGAATTGCCCCTCGTCACATGCATTATAACTGAAATTAAGAACAAACCTGTTTTCCAGTGCAAGGAACCATAAGTAAGTGAAGAACCTGCTCACTATTAAAATGCCAATAGGACTTTAGTCTTAAGTATTGACCCATACTGGTAGTTTTCTGATGTGTTATTTGATAATTTCCTACTCAAGCTTGTCATTACTACACAGGTGACAGTTTTATACTTCTGAATTCCCTGAAGCTTTTTGCTGTAAAGCTTGGGAAGCAGCTTATATATGAAACCTTCTTAAACTGTTTTTAATTTTCTTTGTTCAGCCCTTTTGGTTGCAGACTTGATGGCTTTTACACAGCAATAAAGTTAGTGAATACGGTATCTTGCTCAAACTCAAATTCCTTCCTATGAGGGTGGGAGGCACTGGCCCAGGCTGCCCAGGGCAGCTGTGGGTGCCCCGTCCCTGGCAGGGCTCAAGGCCAGGCTGGACGGGGCTGGGGGCAACCTGGGCTGGGGGGAGGTGGCCCTGCCCGGGGCAGGGGGCTGGAGCTAGGTGGGCTTTAAGTTCCTTCCAACCCAAACTGTTCTGTGATTCTGTGAGCTTTCTAAAACACTGAGCAGAGTCACACATCCCCTTGTTTGAAGGAGGCTAATAGGTCTGCATCAGCCTTCAGAGTCACAGCTGATGCCCCATTGTCCTCCACCAGATCTCCAGACCTGCAGATCCCCAGCAGCAGCTGCAGAAGCCCAAGGTTTTGTGCAAGCCATTGAGATCTTCTCTCTCTGGTTTCAACCTCCTTTTCCTCCTGCTACTTTTGAAGGCTCTGCCATGCAGCATTCTGTCTGGAGGACAGCTCAATGCCCTTCCCGTTGCTGTAAGTTATCTAGCTGTTCCGTAAGATCTCCTGGCCCTGCTGCTGAGCCAGGCTGTTCTTACATCTCCTTTCATTTTTCTTTGTTGGTTGTTCAAGTGTAGCGAGTTAACCGACTGTACCTTTATCTGTTCTTCTATACAGTGACCTTCGTAACTACACCAGATGACTCTTTCTTCACTTACTCATAAATCATTTCCTATTCTTTTATCAGATTCTTTTCTCTTCTGCTTTTTTTCCTAGTGCAGTGCTTTATTTTACAGCTGTTCAGCAGTTACTTGAAGTATACCAGTGTCACCACCCCTGAAATTCTTCCAGTTAGTGAGATGGCTGTTTCTTAACACCTGCTGATCTCTTCGTATCTCTCTCTATATATATACAGATACATCTCCCCTATTTAAGACCTCTGGTTCTTTATTTAGGAGAAATGCAACAATTCTTGTATTAGCACTGACCTACTGAACATTTGTTTTATATTTGTACTTAGCTGTTCTTGTCCTTAATGAAGGAGAGACAGTGGTTAGTAGAGACCGGCTTTGTGAATGCACTGTACTAGTAGAAAAGCATGTATCCATGTGTATATTCTGTGCAGGTATGTATACTTTGTGCAGACTATAGCTGGGGTACTCTCTCCACTCTCCTAGTCCTTTCCCACTGAGATTCATGAAAGAGAGGTTTTCTTTTTATGCTGCTTTTTCTGTAAATAATATTTTTCCAATCTCACATGACTAAGCTGCACTTCTGCTCACTTTCAGGCCCTTTGGGCAAACTCACTTTTCTGTGTTTGTTTCTTCACATTTCCTTCCAAATCCTTGAGACTGCACTGAAAGGAAAATAAAAGAGAACTTGTCTATACCATTCACTTAAGTTCATTTTCCTTTATATTGCTTTCATCTCATGCTATATATTGAATATTTTAAGTGCATAATAGACAATGCTATTAAGAAATAATACATTTTATTAAAGCACACAACAAAGCTATCTATTCTGGGTGTAGTCAATAAATAGCATCTTGAGAAAGTACCAAATAGCAATCCAGTGTTTTGGTCCAACTAATACTCATTTGGAGGCTTTCTTGGACAAAACTAACACTAGCAATGATGATGAGGAGGTATAAATGTTACAAATTTGCTCATGGCTAGATACAGAAATATGAGGACTCTTCCAAAAAGCTGGCAAGTCCCTTCCTAGTAGATATTATTATTAGGGAGAACTGTTTATTATGGGATATTTGAATTCAGTGGCAAAGGAAAAAAAGCTGGAAAGAACACTTCATGCTCACAGAGATGTTGTAGTATAAGGAACAATAGAGATAACATGAGGTTTACTAACACAGAACTTCCAGCAGTTCTGTTGTAAGAAGAGGCAATGAAGAACTTGTTAATTTCATTCTGCATTAATACAGAAATTTGCCACTGCTGTTAGAAAGAAAATGGGAAACAATTTCAAAATTCTTCCAGAGAGAAGTAATTGAGAGGGGAGATTTAAAACAAAAAATTTATTACCCTGATGGCAGCCTAAGATGGTCTTCATCAGAAAGTACCTAGCTAAATTGTCAGGGAAGTCCAAGCTGAGTACGAGAAGGGCAAGACAGAGGGAAGGAAGGAGGTAATTTGTGAAGCTAACTAATGTGTAGTATGTGAGGTTATGTCCCATTAATTACACAGATTGAGAATTCATATTTGCACGTTTTTTTCCTGCATGTTTTAGCAGTCAGTTTTGTAACTATATTGAGATACTGAAGATGAGAGTCATAAGCCCATGCTGTCTCTCCTGCATGGCAGTGTGATTGATACTTCCGATGGCCCCAGGTAGAGTAACAGCCTGAGAGACAGCAGTGGGTACGCCAGTCCTCTGGTGTTTGTCTCAGGATTAGTCCATTGCCAGGTCATTCCCATGACTGAAGATCTCATGCTAGTCCTTCATTTTCCCACTGTTAGCTTTCAGTTAGATCAGTCAGCTGATCTAAACACAGTCCTTGGCCGCTTTTTTGCTGGAGGTAATGTAAGCAACATGCGAACATGTGCCTGGTGGTGGGAGAGAGCAGGGCTGTCCCTTTTGATGATAACTGAAAGTTAAATCAAGCTTAGCTTGCATCTGCATGGAAAAAAAAAGCATGGCAAAGAAGCATTTTTGCTGCCACAACAAAAGCATGGCCATGGGGGTTTTCTTGGAGTTCCTGTTTTATCAGCTGCAAATGCAGAGGTGATCACCCTCCTGCCTTCCCATGTCCCTTCTTCTCCCAAACCACCTTCACCCCAAACCATTTTTAGAGGTTCTTAGGTTTACAGTCATTTGTAGCTTGTTCTTTTCCAATCTTATACCAACATTTTTTTAATGTATGCAGTGCATGTTTCCCAAGGTCCCAGCCATGTTTCTGCGTGCTTGTAGACCATTGATGTCAGTGGGACTGTGAAAACCTACCAGAGGGTGGATTTTGGACCAGGAATGTTTTTTTCCCCTGGTCATGGGTTGAGTGCTATTCCAACTTTTATTCTGGCAGCTACCATGAAAAGCATGTGTTTAGAACATCAGGCACAGCTGCTGTTTGTTCCAGGATACAATAATTCCATTTTCAAATACAAAATGTACAAACATCCTGTCCACTTCTGTGATGAACACCACTTCCGAAAAAATGTCTCTTAAGATAGTACTAAAAGGGATACATCAAAGAGGAACCTTGTAAAAAATTTCTCCCTGTCTAAAATAAACCTGCAAACAAAGCACTGAATAGGATGTTGGTATTAATAATAGTTTGTGGTGCTTCCTTGTTGACAGAAGATCTATAAACTTAGGGGGGGTTATCTATTTATAAAGCATTTCTGTTCCAGCAGTTTAAATACAGTGGATTTTGTTTTGATTTATGAACGATAGTTAAGGTAGACTGACTAGCTGCTTTCTCTTCCTTCAGTTTTACATCTATTTGCTATAGCGTGCATACATGCAGGTGTGAAAGAATTAATTTAAATATGCTGCCCATAATTATTACATTGTCCCTTGGAATGTGATACCTCCAAGAATGGGATGCTCCAAATACTTTTTTTAGAAGCTATATGTAAATTACCCCAAAAATTGCAGATTTATTTGTTTATCGTGTTCTGTGCAGGACAATGAGATTGTTATCTTCATTTATTGAGGTGTAGAAATATGTCAGATGTTTTGTTCTGTTCAGACCATTGCTCTATAGCTGACCATAGTCAATATTCCTTTAATTACAAGAGGTTTTTAATTACAGCCACTACATTTTTTACCAGGAAACTTGCGCAAACAGTGACAGTGATTTCAGTACATGTCCTTGGTTTTGTCTTTCTGTGATCTGACTGAGCTCTTTAACTCCTCAGAACAAGGCAAACCAGCAATAAAGCTCAAAGCAGGGTTTTACACTGCAACATATAATGATGCCACATAGCCTTCAGGTGGGCCAAAATACTTTTTTTAAATCCAAGATAATTCTTTGAAGCATTTATTTCAGTCAGAAAAGGCAGTGGGTTCAGCACAAAATATATTTTATTTATGCCAGAGTTACAGAGTTGAGGCTTTCTTTTAGAGATGCACAGCTACTGTGACTTCCGCAGAGATTTAGGCCTGAAAGTGGGAATTCTTTGATTTTTTTCCAGTTACTTACCCATTCCTCAGAAAAATCACCTTTAGTTTCTTTGATGACTTGTTCACTGCAAAGGAACAGGTCAGCACTGCAAAGCAGCCACTGAATAAGGATATGAAATTATTTGTGCATATTAATACAGAATGCAATTGTACAGATTTCTAGCTGCCACCACGTTTATGTAGTTTCCACTGATGGTCTCATTGCACCAGGAGAAACTTCTCTCGTTCCCTCTCTGTTTCCCATGATGCAGAAACTTTAGACGCAGAGCCAGAGCAGGGTTTGCCTGTGCTGGGTTTCCTGTCTGTCACCTGTAATTGCTAGAGGTCATCAGGAGATACCAAAAAATATAAGAAAGTTGAACAAAGTTACGGAAATAATTAAGGGAAAGCTTTTGCTTTCCTTCTTTATGGTTAAACATTTGGTATTTTATTAACAATTCAAAATGCCAAATCTGACATATGTTTTTATGCTAGACACCCTTAATGAAAAGGAAAGCAGTCACAGCACTGCTGGAGAGCCAAACGTCAGAGATGTGATTTACCCTGAATTCCCTGTCATATTTATACCTCAAGTTATTTTCTAGGTGATTATTCAGATAAAGCTGCATGGAAATTATTTTATTAGGTCCCTTTCAAAGTTAAAGTGAGTGTTAGTCCTTTTAGAAAGAAACAATCTGCATGTTATTTTGGTAATATTCGGTGAGAGAGTAACAGAGCACCGATTTTTCTTGTAATTGATTTCATTACAAAAAGTACATGATGCTAAACCACTAAAAGACATTACTTGAATTAATGGATTTCTAACTTGGTTTTTAAGTGTAAGTCAGAGTATTGGACACCTAACTATGAAAATACTGTAACAGCTTTTTTGCTTGACCCTGTAGTTATATATTTTTTATTTTACATAATGCCTACAATCCATAGTGCTGAGAAAGGCTAATAGCTGCCACCAATAAAAAAGCACAGGAATCAGCAATGAAAAGCCAGAAAATAACTAGCAGGTCCATGCACCCTCCTTGTGGATGTGCCACGCTGGAGTTTCTGACGCTGAATTGACTCTCAGGTCCCATTAATGTCGTACTTTCTGTTGGACTCTTTTTGGCGGGGTGAAGGAAAGGGAAGGCTGATGTGTTCAGTTTTGGCATGGATCACAGCACCCAGGAGAAGGCAGGGAATATATCCACACTCCTCTGCTCAATCTGTAGTACCATACCAACTATTAACAAGACTGACCTGGACAAGCAACTCTAGTAAGAGCAGTACTGAAGTTTCCGCCTATGTCCAGAGCTGTCACCCATGCGCTCTAATGCATAGAGCTCTTCTGAGTGGCCGGGCTTGGTTTCAGGGTGCGTGAGACTTGATTTCAGCTGATGATAGCTTGTGCATGTAGATGCTCTCCTCAACTTGTAGGTGACAATCCTCATTCAGTTCACGGGGCAGTTCTGGCAGGAAGGTGCCATCTATAATGGCATAGGGAAACCTTTCTAAACCACCTCATCACGCCAGCTGGCCGCTACATCTGCTCTGCCCTTGGGTTGGCAGACCCACTTGGAGAGCCTGGGGGATCAGCGTCACTGGCCTTGGGGAGAGATGCAATAAAATAGCATGTCCACATGTTAGAGCTCATGCCAGCATAGCATCATACATTCGTTAGCACAGGTGGCGTTTGTTACGTGGCATCATACGTTCGTTAGCAACAGGTCCTGTTGATGATAATGGCACATCTGTTGCCACTGTAGGCAAGAGGATACAAGGTCTTCTCTTGCTGAAGGCATCTGTAAAGCATGTACCAGCCTTTTCTTTCTAGTCATCCCCTACAATATCCCTAAGCTGGAGAAGTCTATGTCCAGCGTAACAGTGGTCCATATAACAGTAATGTGGCTTTAGCCTATGGGCTGTGATGCCTTTTGTTTTGCTCCTGAGGAGCTGAAGTTCTTTAGGGACTGGCTGAAGTGTTCCTTCTTATAAACCTGTTTTTTTCAGTTGAGTCCAAACCTGGAGTTCCGTCATGGGACTATTTCTGAGTCCCACCAGTCTATCCCTTGTGTTGCAGCTAGCAGTAACAGCCTTTTCTATCAAGCACATCATGCTGATCTATATGAAGTACCATCTAAACAGATTTTAAGAAGTTTTAATACCACCTCAGTTAGATTACCTAAATGTGGTACTTAAAGAGTGCACATAGTTTGGTTTTCAGATAAAGCTGTGTCTTACTGTTCTATTTATTCTCTGCGTTTTGTATAATATCTAGCATATCATTGATCTTGCCACAGAAAATCTGTAAAATAGATTTTAATGTACAGAATGCCTTGTTATGCAAAAAATATACAGTGGGAATGTGAGGTTGAGTAACAAAGTGTCTAGGCTATGTTGGAAAGTTCAGGCCATAAATTCTAAGTTGTTAAAAGAATTTAAGGAGTTTAAGGAAAATAAAACTAGATGCTTTAAGAAAGGATGCCAAATAACTGAGAGATGGGGGAGGAATCAATGTGGGAAAGCGGTGGTAAGAGGCCAAGGGCAAAAGCATGGCAATGAGAAATAAAAATAGCAGGATAAAGACCATACTGCTACCAAAAAATAGCCGGTAGTTCCTCATGTGTATGTGAAACTTGGATAGTGACCAAAATAACCTTCATGGAAAAGAAGTCCAAGCTACTTACAAGTTCTCCAGAACACCTGTGTTTGAATGTAAGTGATGAAGTATGTCCATGTGAAATATCTTTTTACCCAGCCAAATTCAGTTCTGTTTCTTTGTTACTTTAATTGCTGGGATTAAAGATTTCACATCCAGGTAGTTTAATCTGCAGTTCTTTAAAAATATAATCTCTCATAATTGTATCTAATGAAAAGATTCATTACCTAATTTTGTATTTGAATTCGTTCATCCCCTCTGATTTCTACCTTATTTCCAAGCAGTAGAGTTTATTGCAAAACTTTGGAAAAGCAGATTTTATTAAAGCAGAATATTTTTTTAAGTGTCAGGAAATATCAAACATTTTGTCATGATTTCCTACAGTCGTTGCTCTTGTAAATTCAATTTACCAGTACATTAAGATGCTCTTTTTGAAAATATTGCATCTACATTTAAGGAAAAGGGAGTTCATTGACTCAGAAATTGAGAAAAGAAGTTCAGAAGTAGCCCTGATCAAATTTTCTTGGGCTTTTTGGTTATATGTTTTGTTCTGACGTTTTGTGGAGCCTCTTAGGTGGGAAACAAAATGAAGTATTTCCTTAAAGCAAGACTTTTGCCTAAAGAAGCAACAAGTGCATTCAAGTTAGCTCATCAGATTAATTTGCTCTCAGATTCATGCATTTTCTTTCTAGGATTATTTTTGGTTTTATATATAAATATCTGTAGCTCTGTAAGGTAACGCTCATTCTCAGTATTAATTTGCAGGGGATTTTCTCCTTTGTATAATGGGATAGATTAAAAATAGCCAAGATTCAATCAAAAGGCCAAGCAAGGCAAACTAATCTGGTTTTGAACTACTGAGCTGGCATATACACCAAGAGGGATTGGCACTGGGCTTTTTATGTTGCTTCGCAGCTAGCAAAGCTACCTTTAACTGCAAGTTTCTTTCTGAGTGAAGTCCAGTTTAGTGCTCTTATCATACTCATCCCAACCAAATAAGCTTTTCTCAGAAAACAGGAAATTGATAGACTCTAAGTTTATGTAGTGACTTAATACCTGGCAGGGCACTGAATAATGCCAGAACCTGGGGATTTGCCTGCAGAAAGCAGCCCAGAAGTTGGTGACAGCATTAACTTCTAATCTGTGATTTATTTTTTTTCTCTTTGAGGAAAGGGGGTGATGGTTTGTATGTAACTGTAGCCTGCCTGGTACATCAGTCTTTGGATACCCATCTCACTGAAAGGCATTGTAATGAACTGAGGGCTGAGAAGTCAGGTGTGTCCATGTTTAGGCAATTGACGATATGCTCTGATTTACAAAGTGCCTCAAGCACCTCTAACTTGTTTTAACTTCTTCATCAAAGGAATCTTTAAAAGTATCTCTTAAATTTTATCTTCTCTGTAGCAAGCTTTTGGTGGTTGGGCTTCCCTTTTGTCTACCATTTCCCTCCCTGCATATACTTTCTCCTGAAGTAATCCCATTATTCTTTGGCTGCAGTACTATACCAGTATGTTGGCTTCAAAATTGGTTTCAGTCTTCTACACACTGTGTGTCTGCCAGGTTTTTTCCCCCCAATGTTTTCTGGTGATATTTTATTTGTCTCTGTCAAGATTAGTTTCTGTTACACCCACAACATTCCCAAATCCTGTTTTATCCTTTTTTTGCTCAGTGTTGGCACCATTTCTTTCAACCATACTCATGACACTGGGATTCTTTCAGATGTTGTTTTCTCATTCTCTGTTTGTGTCCCAACTTCAGTCGCCAAGAAACAGCCCACTTTTTGGTGCAAAAAGCCTTGACTCCAGCAGTTTCCTGCTCTGAATTACTTTCTCACATTTTTGTCCTGATCTGTCGAGATACTTCAAGTAGCATATTTTTC
Source organism: Falco cherrug (assembly GCF_023634085.1). NCBI lineage: Eukaryota > Metazoa > Chordata > Aves > Falconiformes > Falconidae > Falco > Falco cherrug. Next base: position 31,245,646 of record NC_073707.1, read on the forward strand.
CATTCTGCTCTTCTCTTTTGGTTTCACTGCAGTTCATCCCTTTAGTATGTACTTCTGCTCAAAACAGTTTACAGTGGCGTTGATAGAGAAGCAGTATTGCAACAGCATTTTGAAAGGCTGGAAATAAAGCTAGAGGGCAGAGTGAGGGGTGATCCAGTAGTTAAGATCATGCAGTGCCTGGAAGGAGCACGTTACCTACATGGGTTTAAAAGCAACTGTATCATTAGATGATATACTGGAAGAATGGGGAAGGTTTAGACACAGTTCAGTTATGAAGTGTAGTAAACAGAGCCAGGTCAAAGATAAGGCCTTGGATACATCCTTCTAAGAATAACACTGGGGTTCTCCTGGTCTCTGGGATAAAAGGATGAGAGGAGGACTTATGAGAGAAGATTAAGAGCTATGCTTCCACTGCTTTATCTTGCACCACTGTGTGAATATCCCCAAGTAAATGTTAGAGCTGTCTGACTTAGATTTTAGTTCAGAAAGCTCTGGAGAGTCAAGGCAGATTGGCAAGTCAACAGCATAAAGATTATGGCTGATCTGGTTCCTTATGAGTGGGACTCGGCCATGAGCCTTGTCTTGGACAACCATTATGAAACCGTCGTGGAAACCCTCAGGTGGGATGGGAATAACTGGGTGAAAAAGATCCAGATGGAATAGTTAGCAGCAGGGGGGAAGGGGGAAGAGAGTGGCATTAAAGCAGGCAAAATTTCAAGAAAGCAATACTGTCAGTGGTGGTTATGTTCCTGACAGTGATGTGGATGGAGGTGTACAGAAACATGTCAGTAGAGACCCCAGCCCATGAGACCTTACCTGAGAGTCATCCCCAGTTATGCTGCTGATCTGCCTCTTTTGTTCTGGGCTGTTTTCTTTGATGGCACCTGCATGTTTTGAAATTTTACTTGAAATATGTCTGCTTGTTCATGCCTCTCAGTAAATCAGTTTCTGCTATGCAATCTGTACAGTTTCTTTGCCTCAAACTGTACCGGACATAGTACAAGCTTGGATATAGGATCTAAGTTCGAGGAACGTGTTGGTTTAATACAAGCACTCTGCAGAGAGGAAAAAAAGCTGTTTATTATACAAGGACTTAGAAGTACGTAGTAGCAAGGAAATCCATGCAATGCAGGAGAGGTGGAATTTGTAAAGCCTCAGGAGAGCAGACATTACTCATTGCCTGTTCCGTGCACAGTCCTGTATGTGCCTCTGGTAGCAGTCCAGAGTGTATTGGTGGAGCCGACTTGTGGTACAGAGGTCCAGCTCAGTGTCCTTGAAGCTGTTACATCTTCTGTCAGTTGTGTGGCATGGAAAAAACAACAGGGGAGAGAACAGTGCTTGTGCAGATGGAGTGCAGGTAATGATGAGCGTGGGGAGAAGGAAATCCAGAGTTCATCCATCCTCAGGGGGGAAATACTGAAGTTAGGGGACAGCATGAGTCTGAAAGACAGGGCATAGCATCTTACTAAAGAGACCAAGTGCCTAAGGGTTTGGGGGAAAAATAGTAAGTCAAAAACTGAGTGACAAAAGGAAGATTTTCTACCATCCCTTTTTGCTGAGAAAATAATCTTGATCTCACCAACTTCCTACTATATACCTCAGAGGCTGTCAGCTAACTGAATCAGAAAAACATGAGTAATTTATTCACAAGAGGCAGATATTTCAATGAGGTTTTGAAAGTGAAGGCTGTAAGATAAGCTGCTTGTTAGCCGTGTTAATGTGGTTCACAGGGAACAGCCATATTATACTTAGCTGTTGCTTTTGATGAAAATCTTGAGTAATATTATTCTTCTCACAAGATGCATTATGTGCTGGAGTGCTGAAAAGTGATGATCCAAAAGATGATACATGTTCCCTGGAGTAAAGGATGCACAACTATTCTTGAGCTGATGGCTGCAGGATATACATAACACACTTTATAAGTATAACTCCCTTGCAAATAAGCCTGGAAGGAACTTTTCCATGAGCTGTGGCCCTGCACTCACCGAGGAGCTGTGGGGTGATGGTTGTGAGTTGTGGGTCTGACTTCTTAGCCTCTCTACCAGTGTGCTGTGCAACCTTGGCCAAAGCACCTTCTCTGTGTCTGAGATTTCCTTCCTGTGGATAGGACACACCAGGGTGGTGATGGTTCATTTGTCTTCCGTCGAGGCATATGCATGTCAGATTTCAACAAACTGAATATGCCAGGCATGCAGAAAGCAGTCCTCCAGATGTACCCAAGTGGAAGGGTTTGGGTTCATGTGCCTGAGGTCAATGGGTCAAAGCAGCAGTCCAGGTCCAGGCACGCTGCCAGCAGTTGTCGTTCTTCAAAACAGCAGTCTCCCCTCAAAATGAATTCACAACTAGCCTTAATGATGTATTGGGTTTCTCTGAATTTCAAATCTGTTTTTCTTTAGAAATGTTGGCTCAGGTTTGCTTAAATTTCTATTTAAACTCCTGGAAGTTAAAGGTTGAATATTTATGGGAACTTTCCAAAATATTAAGCTCTGTTGCATAAGTTGCCTCACTACATACTCCTGATAAAAAGGTATGTGTTTTTTTTGTCTCAAGGCTTGCCATGAAATCTGAAAACTTCAGACTGTGTCACTTTAATATACAAACAACGCTCAGCAATACAAAAGGCTTAAAATCAAAGCTGTGCTGTTATCTCTTCAGACCAGGAGCTTTTTCAAGGAGGTTCTAATGCAGAAGGAAAATAACTTCCAGTTGTGTCTTTGAAGTTTTTTGGTGTGATATCATGGACATTTAATCCGTGCTGTGGCTGCTCTTAAAAATCGAAAGAAATTGCAAAGTGAAGCAGTAAGGAAAAGAAGCTGTTTGAAAATTTAATCAGTCTCACTTGATAGAGTCTGCTAGTTCTGTCCCAGTATGGAGTAAACCTGGTCACGGCTACTTTAAGCCTGATGCCACTGAAATGTCCCAGTTTAGGTGTAGTACAGTGTCATGATGTATAGAGATTTAGAAACTACTAAAGTGATGACTACAACATATTCTTTAATGTTATCCTGAGACTCGGAGCGTGTGTTTGTGGTTAGAGTCAATGGAGAGGCAGCTGTCCCCAGCAGTGCTGCTTACTTCTGTAAATCAGCGTATTGTGAAGTTACTTTCCTCCCTTTAGGAAAATGCATTCGAAGTTGCATTGAAATAACTTTACTTATGTCTGAGGGTTTTTTTTTTGCCTGTGTGTATTTGGTTTTCTGGATTTGTGTTTTGTGGTTTTGTTCCACAATGGCATTAAACTCTGGCAGCTAATGCAGGAAAAGAGGTGTTTGCTGAAACACTGGATCCTAATCCCAGCCACAGGGTTTCAGCAACAAGTCATTTGGCTGAATAATTTCCTTGCTCAGCCCCCCTTTCTTCATCTATTCAGTGATGAAAATAGCCTGAAATCTACTTGACCTTCTGCCTTGTTAGTAAGTGTGATTAACAACCCCTTGTCCTAATGAGATACAGAAACAAAATTACTGTGTACTATCATATTTAATTAAATTGTGTTTCAGAAAACTGTCATTTAAATGGTAACTTATATTTCCCTGGCATTGGTTTCTCTTTCCTTCTTCTGACTTCATTCCCCTTTCCTTACTTTTCTCCCTTTAGTTAGTATCCCTTTGTCCTTTTTTCCTTCCCTTTCCTCCTTATTTTCCCTTCTTTTTTGTTTTGATATAAATTGGCTGGTCAGGCACTGAAGTGATATGAAGGATACAGAAATACCTCCAAAGGCAGATGCAATTCTGCTTTTGTTGCTGCCTCCATGAACATGTGCGAGCAAAGCATCGGAGCATGGCAGAGATCCAGGGTGGATAATGGGAACTGAGGGATGTGCAGGAAGGGCAGACACTCCTCAGAGAAAACAAGTGAACAAGTTGGTTCTCCAGTTAAGGGTAAGATTGAAAAAGGAGGTGGAAAAACCCAAAGGCTTCTCCTGAACTCTGCATCTCTTTGCTGGTGGTCCACTGCCTTTGCAAATGCCAGGTGAGAAGGCATCAAGGGCGAACGTGCTGCAGACAGCCACGTTGCTCTGCTCTGCCACCATTGCAGCCCTGTGGCACAGTGCCCTGGGTCGTCACACCTTGGTCTGCACACTTTTCTTTCCAACCCAACACAAACTTCTCTCTGTGTGCAGGTGCTGCCCACATGACAGATGGGCTCTGTGCATGCATCTACCAAGAGCGTTAGCTGGTCCCCATGTGCTTACAGGCATTTGGGCTCAATAAGCAAAGATGTGTTGATCACACAGGCAAATGAAAGTCTTTGTTTATTCTTTAAATATGTGCATTTTTAGAGGGAAGAAAAAATAACATCCAAGCATTGGTGTTTATCCTAACTGGAGGCCTGATTTATGCCTCTCCTTCTCTCAAGGGTACTGCTCTCAGTGTTTATGTAGTGAAATGGCACTAGAAAATGAACATGCTTTGGAAACTATTTATGAATTCGAATTGGCTGCTTTTCTGTTTAATGAAGTCCCTGTCTTTGAGTCTGTGCCATTTAATTAAGTGGTTTATATAATTACTCGCTGTCATCAGTTCTGTCCACTCTGGAAGGTTTGAGTTTTCTTACTGAAGGTGTTCTATTTAATGCTGGTTTGTAAGTCCTTCAACTTCGGAGACAAAACAGAACACAAAAATGCAGAATCCCAAGGTAAAGACACTTTCTGTAGCAGGGCAGACTGAGTTAGGTGGGATGAGATGCTGCTAAGGCTGTTCTGTTTTTTCCTCAGTTGCTGATGTACCAAAACTTTCTCCTATTCCTCCTTTTAGGAAGAGGAGCTGCGATCCAATCTCTGTGTCAATACAGACAACATCTGTGTGCTTTTGGCAGAATACCTAGCCTGGCTCTTTCTTTGCTATAATCCTGGAGATATTTTGGGTTTATGAAAGTTCTGGCATTCTTTACATGCAGGTAGTACCTCTTCGTGCCCTCAGTGGCTGCTTTGTCTAACATCATTCGTAGCAGTGGAGTCACTAAAGCATCTCCTGCTTCAGAGCCGTCTCTGCATCCTTACCTATTTGAGCTGTTAATGTGTGTTGCTCATGAGAGGGAAAGTTTCCTTCTCAGCAGCGGTTACTTTGGTGGCAGTGTAGAGATTTCAGAGTAACCTGGTTATCCATGAGAGTTTATGAGTGGTGTCTTCCTTCTAACTAAATGGAGACCCCTGTGTGGAGCACATGTACGGTTTTTCCACTTGACCTTAGCTTTGATAAACTTCAGACAGAGCCTTGCTTTTCTTGCTGTAAACTTCTGGGGTTACTTAAATTGTTTTCCTTTTTGTTGTTGTTTTCTTGAACCCTCAGATGTTCTCTTGTTTCTCAAATTCCAAGTGTAAGAACTCAACATAGTATTCCGTTAAAAATTCCATAATAACTTTACTACAATAAATCCTTATTATTCCTCTATTTATACATCTTAGGATTCCAGTAGACTTCTTAAACACTATATTGTACCATAATCTTATGTTTCAGCTGCTTATCACCCACATGATCACAAAGTCTGATGGGCAAGAAAAATCTTTTTTCCTGGCAGACTGGTGTTACAGTAGCACACACAGAGAGGAGACAAAAGTTTTCTTTATTCTTGAATGGCATTGGATTAGTTTTATGTAAACTGTGAATGCAGTGCTTTCCTCAGTAGCTCCCAGCTCATTATTTGCAACGTGGGTCAATACAGTGGCCTTTTTCAAATCTGAAGCAAGAAGAGGACCTAAGCAAAAGAACCATAATTGCATTTAAACAGAGCTCATTGAATCTTGTAGTTGTTATCTTCACAAATTTTAATTCCCATATGCATCACTAAAAGAAAATGTAATCAGGCCCCAGCAGTAAATTGTTTAAAGGACTACACGGCCACATTTTCCTCATTAACTGTTTGTGTGCAGGGTTTGTTCTGGCTTTTGAAGAGACAGCAGGGGACTCCAGTAAATACAGCTGGAACAAATCGCAGTTGTGTCATCTATTCATTAATCCCTCCAGCTCCTCAGAATGAACGGCACAGCAGAACTACTTGGATTAACCCTGAGGCTCTGCAGCTTCATGTACTTTCTCACACTGAAGTGGTTTATCTTGCTTCTTATCTCCTCATCACAGCATCAGATGTAACATGGGGCTCATTATTAATGTGATTTCTTAATACAGAATTTTTATAAGGTCACTCATAAGAGAAATAGGGACCTAAATGAAGGCTTAAGAACTGTTGCCAGCATTAGACTTAGGCTGTTTAGTAAAAGCCTTATCAGGACAGGACTTGGCTGTTGGGCTCCAGGGCACAACATCTGGTCAAAGCTTCTGCTCCAGAACAGAAGTAGGTGATGTGCAGCCTGCTGCTGCAGTGTTTTGGATTTGCTGGGGACATGCAGGTGATTTATGACTGCGGAAGGCAAAATAATAGTACTTTATATGTTGACACTCCACAGTTATTTGAAAATCCCTGTCTATTTTCTGCTTGCTGAGCTTTGGAGTTTTGAAACTGTACTGGAATAATTTACAGAAATATTTCATTCAGGATCACTGGACTCAGTATTGGGAAAAGGAGCAATGGGAACCTTAGAGGTACCCTCATTCGTGGGGGGAAAATATCCCCAGAGCAGAAGGGTGGGAGCCAGCGTGTGTCATGATACTGTGCTTCCCCTATTCTTTTACATCCATTATAAAAACCCTTTTACATTTGCTTTTTAGAATGAACCATACCCATCTTCCACACAGCTATAAAAGTGTAAGGCAGAAGGGCAGGACTTTTATTTACCTTCTTCCATGTCCTAGACCCTGAGAAGTGACTTAGACTGGCATCTGTGCACCTGCCTTTCTGCATGAGAGCCTGTAAATACAGGACAGCTTTGTATGAGCCATCTGTACAAATTACTTCAGCTAAAGTAATGGTCAGGACTGCAGCGAGCCTTGGCCTACCAGTCCTGACCAGCATCCCTCTGAGCAGGCTTCACACCACACAGTCAAACAGATGGCAGGTAGCAAAGGACACAAGCAATACTGGTATGTTTCTGCACTGTGCATCATAAGAAATTCAAATTCCCAGCTTTATATAAGATATCTTGTGTGCTGGTCTCTTCATCCATCACCTGATAGCAGTGCCTTGCTCCGGCATGGAGACATCCCAGTAAGTACGAGTGCTCTGCGTGTGCAGTCCCCGCTCTGCGTGGCCAAGGTAGTACTGAGCTGAAGCTATTTAAGGAAGTGTTTGCTGAAACTGTGACTTTTACAAAGGGAACAGCAATGTCTTGTTCCTTATCTTCATTCCCTAGATGAGTTAAATTATTTGGAATACTTCTTTTTTTTGGGAGGGTGGGGGTGGGGGGTGCAAGGGGCAGTTAGAATAAGAATCTAAAATAGAATACAGGCTTCTGACCAGATGGTTGAATTTTGATAAAATTCTGAGCAGGTGAATATAGAGTCTTTTTGGTCTCCTGCATAACAAACTGATTCTTGGAGTGTTTCAGCCCAGACCAAACCTTTCTATTTCCTGCGATGATTTCTGCTTGGCAGAAAGTGATGTCTCTAAATCAGGAGAGGCCATTTAGACTGAAATATTCCGCTGTACTCACTCTTCCTTTGCTTGGAGGGAGAGAACAATGGCAAAGAAAGAACACTTCTTGCTATTTAATTGAGTCTAAGAGGCTATAAATACATTTTTCCTTCAGCTAAAGTAGTAGAATGAAAGGCTTCTGAAAAAACTGATTCTTCATAAACCAGCTCATATCCTGCTACTCTTTGGAAAAGCATCTGCACAGGAGCACCTGTGGAAATCCCCTAGAGTAGTTTTAAGGCACTTTAATTGCTGATGAAGGCTTTCATTTCAGGATCTGCATTGATGCAAGGTTACAATTGCAAAGTTTTAAGCATCAGTTTCTCGGGGATTGCACAAAGTTGTAGTCATTTTGCAAATCTGATTTTTTTCGCTTTCTGTGTTGAACCTGATGAGCTCAGTAAAATACAAAATGGAGTATTTTTCTGTATCCAAAAATGTTTGATGCTTAGCTTACAAAATGAGCAGTTCAATACTCTTGTGAAGTTAGTTGGTTTTATGACATTTCAAACATTATTTTCAGTGTTATTTCTTTCTCTCACTTCTGCTTTTTTATGCCAATATAAAAAAAAAAGATCCTCCATTGCTTCAGTTTGATTATAGTAATATAAAAAAATGTTTCAATTCGTCCTGGTTGGGTAAAGTTTTTCTCGCAGATCTTCAGTAGCTGTATAGGCATTTATATTTAGTAATCACTTGCGACCATAAATTGTAATTTGGGACTAGATTTTTTTGCACTGCTAACTGGTAATGGACAAGTATTTGCATGAATTTTTAAACCTTTTTTAACATTTCCTTATTTAATATTCAGCTCATCTATGTTAATAGTTACAAGCAATTAGCATAAAAATTCAGTTAAAACTTGAAATACCTATTTTTTTTTTAGTACTTCATTCAAACATATTTTGCTTTGTTCCATTAGCTAAATCATGCCTTTTGGCAAATAGAGATATTAGTCTCATATGCCAAATACTAATGTCCTTTACATATGGCCATATGGATATGGTAGTCATAATTACTGCTTGTCTTTTGTGCCTGTGCTTGTGTGTCTTCCAGGATTTATGAAATACATCACTTTTACAATAATACTCAGCTTCCTGTTTGTTAAAACTAACAGGAGTGTTATAAAATAAATGCTCTGTCTGTGGCTAATTTTCGGCTTATTTTACCCACTAATCTTAATTCTTCTCCTAAAAAAGGCATGAATAATAATTGCCTTCCTAGCACAATTAAGATTCAGAGTTTGTGTCTGGTTATATGCAATTTAAGTGCTAATGCATTTTCTTTTACTAGGGTAATAATTCCTCTTATCTCATTATTCTTTATAGATTTACTAAACATTTTTTGGGTGCATATATGTAGTTGTCTAAACAGTCAGAATAAATATTCTAGGTGGAGTAGCCATCCCACTGTATTATCTACAAATATTTTCACAGTCAGAGGGGGTCTGAGTTTGGAGGTGTCTCTGGAGACCATCCAGTCCAGCCTTTGCTGCAGCTGGGGCTGGCTGGAGCAGGTTGCTCAAGAACATGTCCAGTTGGGCTTTGACTGTCTCCAAGGATGGAGACTCCACAGCCTCTCCGGGCAACTTGCCTCAGTGTTTGACACTGCTCACCACAAAAAGAGTTTTTTCTTCGGTTTAAGTGGAATTTCATGTATTTCAGTTTGTGCCCAATGGTTCTTGGCCATTCACTGGGCTGAGCAGAACCTGGCTCTATCATTTGTGTTGGTACACAAATCCCCCTAAGGATCCCTCTAAGCCTGCCCTCTGCTGAACAGTCCCAGACCTCTTACACTCTCCTTGTATGACAGATGCTTCAATCCCTTGATCATCTTCTTGTCCCTTCACTGGACTCACTCCAGTATGTCCCTGTCACGTACTGGGAAGCCCCTCGCTGGACCCAGTACTCCAGATGCATCTCACCGGAGCTGAACAGAGGGGAAGCATCACCCCTCAACCTACTGGCAAGGCGCTGCTTAATGCAGCCTGTTGTGCTCTTGGCCCTCTTTACTTCTAGGACACATTACTGTCTCGTGGTGATCTTGTTGTCCACCAGGACCCTCCAGGTCCTTCTTCAACCAGCTTTCCAGCTGGTTGGCCCCCTAGTGTGTACTGGTGCTTGGGATTGTTCCTCCCCAGGGGCAGGGCTTTGCAGTTCCCGTTGCTGAACTTGATGAAGTTCCTGTTGACCCATTTCTCCAGCATGTCCAGGTCCCTCTAAGTGGCAGCGCATCCATCTGGTGTATCAAGTGCTCCTCCTAGTTTTATATCATCTGTGAAGTTGCTGAGCGTGCACTCTGTCCCATCATCCAGGCTCATTAATCAGAATATACTCGATTTCCTTGTGAGTAGGATTCCACTTCATGGAATCTAAGCATTTGATTGTTTTAACTATGAACCAAAGCATTTGATTGTTTTCATCAGTAATAATAGTTCTCATAGTGGTTAGCCAAATCTTACAAGAAGAACATGTGTTTTGACTTGATGTACATGCTATTTTGAATACTTTCAAATCAATAAGGTATGTATTAAAGGGATTAAACTTGGGTTATGTGATAGACTTTGGGATAATTCTAAATAGAAATTGTTCAGTGGGTATATTCATATGGAGAGCCATCCTGGCTCTTGTAGGGATGTGACTTATTCTTATCAGAGATTGGAGAAGGGATAAATAATGATGTTCAATTAAAGATCCAGAGAAATTTGACTCATTTCTTGGGTGAAGACATGTAAGCATGCATTTCAGTATAATCCACTATCTAGTGGTGCGCAGTATAAGTCGTAAAAGATTTAGGGACTGCATGAACTGCACATGAGATCTCAAGGCAGTGGTGAGCCAATAAGCATAATGCAAATGGTTAATGAAAGTAAGGACGTGGTTTTGGTATTAGTAAGTCTTCCTCCGTGGTGTGTTGCCTTACTGTGATGATTACCCCTAAAGAACAATGTTGGAAAATGTGCTCAAAGGAGAACCATATGAATGCCTGAAAAGATTAGAAAGGGCGCGTCATAATGTGACATGTAATAATGTGCCATTCAATGAGTTCCATCTATGGAATTTATCAATGAGAAGATAATGGGGTGATTTGATCAATTTGCATGTATTTACATGAGAAAGAGGAATGTAGGTGAGCAGACATTTTACTTGATTCAGTGGCTGAAAGTCATAGATAATAGCAGATTCAGATTGGAAATAATGTGAACATTTTCTGTAGCATGTGAATTTCTCCTCTAACAGTAAGGATAATTAACTTCCAAGTGCTGTGGAAGATTCTCTGTCTCTGAAATAGTAATTCTGAAAAATATGCAACTTATTCATTCAAACAATGAGACAGGGAAGTCCTACGGTCCTGATTCAAGATGCCAGACAAGATAATCATAATGCTCCCCCTTGCCCTGATAAAATTAATCTTCTAATTAGACGTCCAGATTCCAGAGCACTCCTTGTAGCTCTGCCAATTGCAGTGAAATCTGACAAATGTCTCTGTGCTTTGTTTCTTTCCTCGTCTGTAAAATGAGTAACTGCTTGACTATATCACATGGAACCTATTTTTGTTAATTTTAATTAATTAATTAAAATCAATTATTAAAAAAATTACTTGTACGTGTATTTCACTAACCACTCCCTCATTGGAAGATGGAAAATAATTGTTCTGTATTTACTCTCACCTCTTCTGATCCATATCCTAGATTAACGAGTACCATGCCAACATTCGGTGCATGCACACTGCAGTGGCACACATTTCTATATGACTAATGGTGGGGGGAGTGGGAGGGAGAACAGAACATGTAATTTTTCCATTACAAATTTCGTTGACTTGCTTCTCATTCTAGGACATTTAAGTAAGTCTATTTAAGAAGTGAATGACAAGTGCTGTCTTAGGGAAGAAACTAAAAAGCATAATTTAAAGCCGTAAGTCATCATCATTTTTTATTTTTATCGTTTCTGTTTGGTGATAGGATTACTTGGATTGCTTGTAGCCATAAATCCACATATAGACTGTGTCAAAGAAGATCAAGCTCTCCATGCTCAAAGCATGAAGTCAGAGCAAAGCTCCCCAACAGATGGCCTTTTCTTTCCATTTCATGGACACTAGTTCTCACTGGGCAATTCATTATTTTCTACAGTTGAAGCAGCTGTGGATTACTGTAATTATGTATTTAATATATCTCTGACAATCCAGTATGAATACTAATTTGAACTTTATACATCTCCTTGGAATCAGGTTAATTTTCTCATGATTATATAGCTTCTGATTAACTAAAGATGTTTGTGAGGCTAATATTTTTCCTGCTACAGAAATAAATTGTGCATGGATTGCAAAATAATAGTGGTGTTTTCAGTGTTCAGTCTTGCTGAAAGTCCTAGGAGAGAATTTCTGAGTTCCCCAAACATTTTCAGATACCATGCTTTTGCTAATAACCTTGTTTTAAATTGTGAGTTTGGCTTTCCTAGGATACATATTGATCAATAGTAAATTATTTTCTTAAATATTTATTTTGGAGAAAAAAAAGACACTTTTTAATAGAAAATAATAGGCCAGCTGCACCAGAAGTTTCTATTACAGGAAAACTCTACTAACAGGTTTCTTTAGGCATGTTTGTCCTTTAAATAGCTCCTTGCTTTAGAGGGCAAAATGTTTGTCTTGGTGCCATTTGTAGATCTTGTATTATCCTCTTGAGAGTAGATTATGTTTTGCTATCGTATGTTTTCCTTTTGAATAACTATTCATAGCTTCATGTCCTTATTCCAAGAGGTTTGCCTCAGCAAAATCTCACTGACTACAGTGGAGTTATTTGTGGTTCATGCTGATGAAGGAGAGGCATCTGATCCTAAATACCATGTGTGAGATGTGGGAGTCAGGGCTGATATACGTATATTTCTCTGAAATCAGTTAAGTGGCACATGTGGGCCTGGAGGCAGAATTTTTGTGTCTGCTTCAATCAACACCAGCCTTTCCCACATTGTAGTGTGAATAAGTTGAGAAGGTGGTTTGTCTGCAGTAAGTTTAGCTCTCAGGAAGGCAGGAACCCAAAGTATATGCTTTAACCGTTTCCTTCCTATAGTATGTATCTGACAGGGCATCAGGATGCCAAGAAACAACTCTTGAAATGACAGTAAAATAGGAAAAAATACTTACTACCTGTGCTGCACCAAGTCTGAAAACAGGGTGGCTAGACAGAGGGAATATGCTCATAAAGTTGTCCTGGTTCACCCCTGGAAGAAAGGACATCTCTATTAGAATGAGGTGGGTCAGGGGGAGATTGACCTTCAGATCTTTTACTCTAATCTGGGATGTGATTTCATTAACCTAGCAATCTGATTTTAGAGCAATACATATATAAAAAAGTATTTTTTGTACTGTAATTTTTAAAAATAGACAGGAAAGCCTTATGTCATTGCTACAAAAAAATACATTTCTTGTCCACAACCTTATCATGCCATGGTTTTTCCCATCCTATTGGGAGATATCTAATAAGTGCACTGTTCCTAGAATAATGAATTGTGTGGGTGTTTTTCGGGTTTCTTAAAGATGTGGGTCCAGAAACCTGTATGTAAAATTATTTTTGCTACGGAGTACTACTAGTCTGAAATATGGAATGTGAAATTCCAAATGGGATCATTATGTATTTCAAATAGCACCTCTAGTTGAAATCTTTTCTGTGAGCGTTGAAATGATTGAGCTGTGAATGAAGGTCGGATTCTGGCAGTGACAGGCATCCGTTCCCTGGAAGCACCAAACACACGCGTTGGGTCCAAAGCGACTCTGGAGATGCATCTTAATCCTGGAAGAGTGTCTGAAATGCTTGATCTGCATGGGATTCAGTGTACTAATTTACATGGTAGGCTATTTCTCTGGGATCCCCTAAGGCTTAAGAGAATAGCATGAAAGATTTGTCTGCGCTGATGATGTGATCAGTGGTACTCAGACTTTTAAGCACGGGCGTGTTTGCTGGAACAAGCAAGGGAGCATTTGCTCCCTAGACTGCAGTTTACAGGAACTGAATTAGCAGGTCTCCTTACACCTTGAGAGAACCACTTTGCTCTCTGCATCTTACAAATCTTGGTGCTTTCATGTGCATAGAAATCATTTGATCTTTTATCCCATTTTTTCGGCATCAAAGTTAAACTGACGAGTCTGTAATTCCATTTCTCTCCCTTTATACTATTTTAAAAGTAGCCCCGATATTTGCCCTTTCCAAATAGCATCTCGCCATCCTCTGTGAATTTTCAAAGACAGAGGTCATTAAAGAGATTGTTTCAGCCCATTACCTATGTATACCTGAATGAATTTCATCTGGCCCAGCCAGATGGAAAATATCTAATCTTTATAAGCACTTTCCAGCGTGTTCTTTCCCTATTCTGTCTTGAGATCTTGGTTATTTGCCTCTGATATTAGCTGCTAGTTGAATGCAACAAGGTAAAGATAGTGAGTACTGTGTCAAAAACCCACATTAAATACTTCAGCTTTTATGGCATCATCTGTCAATATCTTTTCTACTCTGCTGAGCAGCAGAGCAACATTTTGCCTGTTTTTTTTTTTTCTTTTATTACAAATGAACTTGCAGAATTTTTTCGTGCTACCTTGGCTAGCTCCAAGTCATTTTTTTCTTTAGTCTCCACTTGTTTCTCAGTGTTCATTATTCTTTTATACTCACATACTATTCTGACTGTGTATATGTGTCCTTCTCGAGTCTGAGATCACTGAGCAGCTTGTGGCTTAGCCAGGTTAATTCCTGGGCGTTTTCTGCATTGGGATAGTTTTCATTCACATAATTTCTCTAAGGAAACATTTGGTCCCATACCTTCTTTTCTCCTTTGATGTGCAGCTGTTGGTCTTTTTGTACTGCGAAGCCTCAGAGATCTTTAAGTGTCCTTACTTTAAAGTCCTTTGTCTTTATTATGTTGTTTTCTCCCTGAAGAATTAATCGGCACTTTCATGCAAGTTGTCTTTTGCCTTGCTTATCTTAGGGGGCTTCTCTGTGCTGGAACATCCCTCACCCAGGCTGGTTTTTGCTGCTATTACCTACACACTCCAAGGTTGCTGGACAACCTGTGCTCTGAATAATTTCCTATAACATATCAGAGTAGTTGCAGTACTTCATTATATCTTGTGCTTTGGTCGATTATTCCAGTTCCTGGTTAAAAACCCCCAACTTCTTGGTTTTTCATTCGGTATCTGATGGACCTGTGCTATGGTAGTGCCCTCTGCTTCTCTTTTTTACATGATGACTTTTGTCAGGGCTGTCTCCCATTTACAGACTGGACCTAAAAGAGCAAATACTCTCTTGATGTGCAGGGCGCTTCCTTATTTCCATAGCCTCTTTTCTTAGTAAGTTATCTGTATTAGTAATCTAGTCTTGTGAGTTATTTACCGAGCTTCTCTTACTGCCCATTTATATTATAGTTTTGATACTGTACTGATTTCCGCCCAGCTCCTTTTGTGTATTCTCCACAAGTCTTGTGGAGATGTCTGATACGGTCCATAGATCAGTCCCACTTTGCTCTTCATTGTGTTTCCTTCCCATGAGATTATCATGGCCAACACTATCTTCCATAGGGTTTACACCCATGTTCATTTGTTGTACCCCCCTCAGGCTTTTATTTGTCAAACTCACTTGATCCTGCTTAAAAAATATTTTCCCTGAGCTAAACCAAGAGGTGAACAAAGCTGATATTCCTCTTTTCATAAGGTGAACTCTGTTCTTGCCCAGCAGTTCATGGTGTGTTGTCTCTGAAGAAGGAAACTTGTCATAGCGACCTGTGTGTCTTTGGAAGGGAGGGAAATGTGTGAAAAGATAGGCAGCAAGATGTGATAGAGGAATCTGGATGGGTTTTGAAATCCTTCATTGGTGTACGTGCTACACCAGCAATACCACACTCTAAAATGGATCCTGTATTTTCCTGTGATCTCTGAATGTTTGCAGTAACTGGGCAGGCAGAATGAATTGTCCCAAGAATATTAAGACCATAAATTTGTGTTTTCCCTCCTTCCCCTGTAAATCATAAGAGCTGCTGCAGAGTGCAGGTCTGAGGCAATAAAGTCTCTGTCTTCCATTTTTTAAATTGGAAATCTGTGTTTATAAATAATGGCCATTCCATCTAATTAAATCCTTCAGTTGCTTATGTGCCAGCGTTCTGATCTTCCCATAGCTCTCATTTGTATTGCTTGTTTTTCATGGGGTTTTGAAGCTGCTTAACACTTGCCATCTTAATTAATGTATTTTGTCATAGAGTACTCCAGTCACTTCTTGCATGTTTACACACATGGCGTGTAGGTGCATCTTCGCTGTGTGCAAACATCTGCATGGAGAGACACATAATTCAGGAGCCAGTCCTGATGCTCCTCCTAGCCAACCCCACCGAGGGGTGAGCAGCAAGCAGATTCCCAGGGCATTGCCGCTTAGAGAGGGTTTTCCACTGAACAGTGTTTATCAGCCAGTAGCAGTTTAATGAGACCTGCATGAGTGTTTCAAGTGCCAGAAATATGCAAGGTCCCTGCATTTGCTTTGGTGAAAACCTGAATTTTAAAGGTCAGGTGGGTTGGTGAAGCCAGGCTGTGGGACATGCTGAGCTGTAGCAGCCTGCAGAACATGATGAGGATGTGCAAGGATGCAGCTGTCCCCTGCGCCTGTGGTAGCCTTCCAGACGCCAAATACTCTACCGAATGTAACTGTGTAAGGAGACTGCTTTGTCAAGGTGCTACTTGATTTTTGAAGTAGCTTCATAAAGAAGCCTTTAATTAACTGGTTTAGGTCTTTGCTTCCTCACATACAATGGTGCTCCCAGAAGGATGCACTTCAGAAAAGCAGAACAAATTTTAGTAGGCAGTTAGCATAATTTATAAAATGTCAATTTGTATTGGATATATATTCCTTAAAAATTAAAAAAAGTGGGCAAATTTGAAAGTTAAAGACAGATGCTGGCTGCATCTAAGGTTCAGGTTACTACATAGTGAGGCATTTCAGCATTTCCTGATGTGATTTTTATGTAGGGGTTTTTTTTAATGAATAGATAAAAATGTGATTATTTTTTGTGTGTGTGAATAAGCACTGCAAGTGTATTTCACTGTATGTAGATGTTTTAAAACTTATTCTATATGTGGAATATTAGTTTTCAATGGTAGGATGAAATTCCCTATAGCCAATTAAGGTGTTAAAAGTCAGTCTTTCATTTAATTTGGAGAAGGGTGCTTCACATTGAAAACAGATCCACAAGGGATGCTGCAGTTACAATTTTATAAAAGAAAAGGATAAATTTCTACCAGAAAATAGGAGGTTATTGTGACCAAGAGAGGTAGTCGTTCAGCAATGTGCATTTCTGCAAAGCTGTTGTTTTGAAGCAGCGATCTGTGGGAAGGTGCCTGCGTGAGCAGGACCACCATTTCTTTTGTATTTCTCACTGCTGCAGTGCCTATGGCTCCAAGTTGCTTTCTCAGAGGGGTGGTGATGAGGAAGGCTGACCAGAAAATATTGTACCACTAGTTGTACCTATAATTAATGGCTGAGGCCAGGCACTTTCCAGGAGCAGCTACATTTGTAATTCCTTCCTGCAGGAGTAAGAGGGACTATAGGGAGGAGAAGGATGAAGCTATTTTGAAACCTCAAAGTACTGAAATGGGTTTATTTCCCCTAACTTCCACCTGTGACACAAATATATATTAATGAAAATAGATATCCTGAGAGCAAGGGGACCCCTGTGCTGGCTGGTGGAGGAGCGGCCGAGCTGTTGGTGGGCTGCCCAGGGGGGTGGGATGCTCTGCCGGCAGGCTGCCTGTGAGCAGCATCCTGGCAAACGGGTCTCTGGACCGTGACCTGCTCCGAGGTCCATGTGGGACGGGTGCAGGGGGCGTTTCTGATCTGGTCAATGAGTGTTGTGGTCTGTGTGGTGAGAACTGCGGCAAGATGGAAGAGCATGGAAATGGTGGAAGTCTTTCTTTGATAGATGTTGTTTATTTTTTATTCACCCAGTACAGTTAGCTTCTTGGTTTCTTTAATTGCAAACACATGCATAAACATGCGCTCACACCCTCACGCTTTTTATTTTTTAATATTCCAGGTACTGGGAGTAACTTTTTAAAACCAAGATAGAATTGCTTTTGTACTGAATAGAATATAGCACTATCTGTCTCATCGCTGCAGTGCAGCTAAGGACGTAATTACTCAGATGTAGCTGATCACCTTTCTTGCTGGAAAAAGAGAGGAGTTTGTATCAGTTTCATCATTGCTTTACAGTTTAAATCTTTAATCTAGATGTAATTTGAAAGGCAGTGGGCTAAGCAAGTGTTGGCTTTTGCTTGTTGCTGAGGGGGAGAAACCCCGCCTGTGAGATCACACTTGAAGTAGGTGTAATCCTCTGCCTCGATGTCTATGGAAAAATTTGCCAGTTGGGCTGCACGTGGCTGGCGATGGCTGTCCATCACACCGACTGCGGCTGATGGGCCGGATGGTTTTCCCATCTGCTTGTACCCATCTGTCTCCTGATTTTCCCTTGGGCTGCAAGATCGTTGGGACAGGACGGGTATTTTTCCTTACAGCCAGTAATATATAAATATTCACGTAGCTGGCACTGTATTTCAGGAAATGAATATGTATAAATTATTCTTTTGTTTTATGCTTTTTAAAGTTGCTGCCTTGGGAAGAGCACAAAAATACTCCCCTGCAGAGTAAAAACCTCTTCTCAAAGGAAACACTAACCACAAGTGCCTGAACTTGGACTAAAATAATTGGTGTATCTTTTGGCCTTCCCTTGGAAGAAAATCACTATTACAAAGTAACATTAAGTATGCTGTACTCGTGTGGAGAGTTTGTTTGGTTTTTCTAGAATAATTTCATTTGTCTCACATGGCTTAGCTTGCAGAAAAATTGAACACAACTTTAGTGACATTTTAAGGTCGCAATTTAATTGGCAGTTGACTTTGGAAAACTAAATATAAATCCAGGAACAGCCTGTTGCTGAGTAGAGGTAACTTCTGGTCAGTCCCAGGCCTGAAATAATATGACCTTGTTATCATTTATTTTTCTCTTTTGTCTTGAGGTTGGCAGGAAAGCTGGAGCAGGGCAGCAGCCTGGGCTACATTCTCCCTTTTCCAGTTCCATTTGTATCAGAGATGGAAAGCAGGAAAAACCAACCCCAAATCCGTGCCAGAAAGAGGGACTTTCTAATTATCCCTTATAGTGGGAGTGTAATACTTGCAGGAGAGGGATGCTAATGCTTAAAAACCAGAAAGCTATCTTGTGTTGGATCTCCTTAGGGTGTCTGAGCCCAAGCCCCGAAGGAGAGAGCTGTTCAGTGGTGGCAGGGATCCTGGGGCACTCACACCTCTCCAGAGGCAGATGCTCTTATTAGTTACCACCATTTATGTTTTTGCACAAAGGTCCATAACATCGGTACAACCATGCCACCTTGTGTTAATTTCTGTTCCCTTATGGCCTGGAGCAGTCAGAGAAAAAAATGTAAAAGAATTTTCTGTGTGTGTATGCATGTGTGTATATGTATGTAATTTTTTAGTGCTGTTAAACATTCACTTCTATCTCCCTGTCTAAGCCTGGGTTTGTATCAATAGCAGGTGAAGTGATTCCACTCTTTCAGTTTGTACTTTAAAATTTAGAATAAAAACATTATATTTCATGATTATATTTTCAAAATATGTTAATGAATAAGTTGAGCTGTTGTGGTATGTATGTGTCTAGTCCAGCATAGGTAACTCCTTCTGAACTGCCATAGATTCCCTGCTGAAGAGTGCATTATGCCTCAGCTTAGAGGAATTTGGTCCATTATATCCCTGACTCCTTGGAAGTTTTGGGTGGGCAGGGGTCATTTTGGCAGAGAAATGACCTGTGGATTTTGCACCATGGAGTTAGTAGCATTGAGTATTTTATTGTGAGGAGTTACGTTGGAGAATGCTTTAAATTTAAAAAAAAAATACTATGGACTTGTGTTAATCTTTTCAAAAGACAATATTAGTTAAACTTTTACCTCTTTTGTACATAGTCAGCAGCAGAATACGTGAAGTCCCGCCTGCCTGAAGTCCTAAAACAACATCTTCAGGACTACGAGAAGGACAAGGAGAACAGCGTGCTGTCTTACCAAACCATCCTGGAACAGCAGATTTTATCAATTGATCGAGAAATGCTGGAAAAACTGACTGTATCCTATGATGAAGCAGGTATATTTTGTGTTTCTTTCTAAATTGCATTTTACTGAAAAAGAATTGCTCACTTTCAGTCTTTCTCCTGAATACTAGTGCTTGTGCTGGCAAATTGAACTTCGTCCTCAAAGGTATGAAGTGACTCAGTGAAACATTTCTTTTTCCTAAAATCAAGTTGAGATAGAAAATTTTCCACATCAGTGATTGCATACTAACTATCTGAAAGGACAGTTATTTTTCTAACAGCACTTTGTCCTTTGCAATGCACTGATGTTGACTGATGTAGCTGTGTCTCTTTATTGTCTCTGCAAGTGGTGCGACCTGGTTTCTGTGATTTTCTCCTTCATTGCTAACTTATTTTTGGGCTTACTTAGTTAAGAGTGTACTGGATAGTCACAGAATTTGATTTTTAAATGTGACATAATGCACGTGAATACCCAAAACGACTTAAATTGTTGAGCGTTGGAGGCATTTTAACAGTGCAGTTACAGGGGGGTTCAGTTTTGTTATTCACCTCTTAATAATTTGAAGGTTTTCTTAATTATAGCTAATACTACTTACTAGCATTTTGTTAAAGTAGTTAGAAGTTTCTTCTAGCTTTTAGATCCTTCACAGAGTTGTCTTGGTGCGTGATCTTCACAGTTACAGAGGAAAAAATGAGTTGCTCTTCATGTTTTCTGCTGATCTTCCAAACTAGCTACCCATATATGCTATACGCCTACTCCCCTGAATCTTCCCAAGTTTCTCAGTGTGTAGATAAATTGAAATTAATGAGGCAACCTTGCAAAGAAGGAATCGAACAAAAAGAAGAATTCATTATTTTACCACTGAATTAGTATTCACGGTAATGAGCGGACTGGCAATGCATATGGAAGTCTGTCTGGACGAGCTGTGTGTTTCTGCTCCAGGTGTGTGCATGTGTGGCTCACTGCACTCTCCCCAGTAGCACATCTCTCAGCATCCATTTCTTAGCTCTGTCTGAAAGATGTTGCTGTGTTTCTCCGCTTTAACCACATGTGGCTGAGAGCTGCAACACACCACTTCCTTTCATCTGCAGCCCTACCAACCAGCCTCAAGCAGCCTTGTCATAGAAAAGGAGAGTTTATACTTAGTATGTCCCCATTTGAGGGTTTTTCTTAATCCCTGGTGGCATTTTCTTGTTCTGTTATTCCCCTGACTGTACCTGGCACTGTGGTGGCCTTGGGGAGCTGTGCTGAGCTGTGTTCCAGGCAGAAGCCTCAAATTTGTAACTGGGTTTTTCATATTGTTTAGATCATGTTTTCCAGACAGCAGCCCAAATGGATCACTCTTTTGTTTGGTTAGGTGGTACCCTGCTAAAATTGCCATCATCTGAGTTTCTCATCAGTAGTCCAGCTCTGGAAAACCAAGCACTGACAAGCTGGTGTTATTTTGTCCTATTACTTTGTACTCAGGCTGCAGTGCCCTGAAGTACTTTAAATGCTCAGACTGCTTATCAACTTCGTTCAGACTTCTACTCAGACTCCCACTCACTAGCAATGTGATTCTCTTAAGCTACTTTGATCTCAAAGGCACTCGAGCAACTTAAAATGCCATTTGCAGACTGCGCATTCTGGGTACTTAACAGGGCTGTGAGCTTTAGTAACTTCAAGTAATTACAGTGCTCTATTACTATATCAGTTATATTCGTGCACTCACCCAATAAATAAGCCTGATTCTCTTAAACTGCTTTGATGGCGGATGCTCTCAAGTCCCATACAGTGCCATTTGCAGACAACATGTCACGTACTTCAGGATGTCAGAGTCATATGAGTTCCCAAAAGGACAACTGAGTTAAAATGAGGGTGCAGGATACTTTTTTTAATCACTTATGGCCTGTTTTTAATGATGCATTAAAAATAAGCTTCAAAAATCATTGCTTTCTGTTTCTTCTGTTTATCTTTTTTAATGCAGAATTTACCAATCCAGTGACTCAAGTAAATCTTTTTCCCTGGTTCAGTCACTTCATCTTTCCAGTCATTTTGATTGATAGAAGTTTGTTAAGAAGGAGAAAATGTAGTAGAGGAAATTACCAAATGCTGTCAGAAGAAAAAGTATTTTCCTTTATTGAAAACTCTGTAAGAGAAAGCAAAGATTAAAACTGCTTGAAACACACATTTGGGGATTTATATCATGCTACAAAACAGTCATGTAGAAATACAGAACTAACTAGTTTAGAAAAGTCCCAGCATTCAGAACGAACAGAGAGCGCAGCTTAGTGTAAATAATAAGCCAAAATTTCGGCTGCCCAATCAGGTAGAGACATCTGTAGAGATTAAAACACAGAGATGGAACCTGTTCGTCATTCTAATCATGCCACTTGTTTACAACAAAAGCAGGAATGATGCTACCTGCTTTTGAAGTAAGATCTGATTGTGAGCAAAGCACAGAAAATGGGCAGTTAAATATAATTGCAGCAGCTGTCTGTGATCCAGAGTGCTCCAGCTATTCAGCACTCAAGCAGTTGTGTTGGTGACATTTTTCTTTTTATTAGTGTTTTTCCATACCAAAGTCTATTCAGTGAGAAGATCAAGCTGCTGTTCTTACATACATAATGAAGAAAGCAATCTTTAAAAATCAAAATTGTGAAAACAAAAGTGATTGTGATGTAAAGGGAAAATACAGCTTTGACTGGTTGGGGACTATGTGTGACATGAGCAAAACCCGGTTTAATTTCTGTAATCATGAGCAGTTGGAGTTCTGCTATGTGTCAGCCAGGGAAATTAGAAAGTTATGAGTTTAAGGTATGTGGTACGAGGGGTCAGTGGCTGACTGTAGCAGGGTGCTGTGTGGAGGGGAGCACTTCCCCAGCAAAGGAGCAGACTTTTTTCCATCCAGAAGCCTTTCCCGTCCCTCTTGGAAGGGCTGTTTTCCAAGGGTTCACAGAGTGCTTACCCCCAGCTGACTCCCTTCACCCCAGGGTTGTGTCCCAAAATGGGTAGAATTCAGCTACATCCATTTGTCAGAATAAAACAGAACTGCACTAGAATGGCTTGGGTTTCTGGTACAATTTTGCATGTTAATTTGGCCTTTCTAGTAGCATGCAATATTAATAACGTGCAGCTTCAGTGGGCTCAACATCCTAATGACTTTTTGTAAATCTTTCCCTTTAGGAAATCAGTGTATCAGAGGTACCAAATAAAATGAGTTCATCTAAAAATAATCAGATGTTGACAAGATTTTTAGTAAAGTTTGACTAGGGAAGCTTTATAAAATGAAAGCAGGCCAAAAGTGACAGACGGGTACGAATCCTCTCATAATCTTTAAATCCTTTAGTGTAAAAAGTGGCATTCTTGACTAGCTACGGCTGGGTTAATTTTGTGCAAGAACATTTTTTCCCACTGAAGCTTTGTTGGATATTAATCCTATTCCTTCGCTTTATAGCATCTCTAAACAGCTGGAGTAGTCGGTGACTACTCTGTACAAATACAAATTTGGGATATTTAAAAGTGCTTTGGCATTTAACTCTGGTGTGGCAGGTAGCGAAAGCCTGCTAGGAGATTCTGGTGGTGGTTTTGTGCTGTCAATAGGTTTTTCTTTAATGGATGGCTCCTCTCCCCCAGAGTCCTGTAGAAATTGAATTTCATTATTGTGCGACAAAAAAGATTAATTTCATTTTTTCCTGCCATGAAGCAGTCATGAAAGATATTTAGGCACTGTATCCACAGCCACATGTCAGCCCAAAACATGTTTTCTTAGCTAATATTTGCCAGGGTGCCCAGCATTTCCTGGAGCACGCTGCAAGGAAAATGGGTGGCTGCTCCTCCTCACATCTTCCCCGGGGGACCGAAAGCTCACACCTGCCCAGACCCTGCGCACCTCTCCCTATAGGTGTGGTTTGTGTTAGAGTTCATTTGTAAAATTTAGCTACAGTTGATGTGCACCATTGCTTGCAACACTCGCTGTTAGTACCATAGTGTTTCTTAAAGCGAGGTTTTTATGCTAGCAGTCCGTGTCCCAAATCGCCTGAATACTCCAATTTTAGCAACAGAATTTATTTTCTGCTGAGATAAAATGTGGTGATTGGTGCTACAACACATTGCGCTTTGTCTCTGATGAGATGGGGTTTGTAGTCCGCCTTCCCCAGCAATGCCTGGTGCTGTGCTCTCCCTGGGAATCACACATTCCTGCAAAGCAGATGATGCAGCGTCCTCCTATCCTCATTCCTGGCCTGATTTAGTATATAATAAATTGATAAGGAATTAAATCAACTCCTCTTATTCAACTTGTATGTCTGTGCTTCACAGAAGGCTGAGTCTGGTTTCACTAGTAGTTGCAGCTGTGAAAACTGGCTCTGAGTAAATCCAAGGCTCAGACCTTCATTCTGACTTCAGGACTGCAACCCAGCGTAGATCCAGTCCTGTGGGCATTTGCTGTTGCTGGCAAAAGTACAGAAAGGCAAAAATATCCAGGATTAAACTTCAGCCCAAGAGGCTGGCAAATCCATCTGCTTCACACAAGCATCCGTGCTAGTGTGGTCATGCTGGGAAAAGGTTAACTTTAGTCATCAAAGGGCCAATGATGCTCCTTTTTCAATTACAGTGCTCCCGTTCTAGCAGTGCAGGCAGGTGTTTTCCCCCAGAGAAAGTGACTACAAGGAGAAAATGAGAAAATTAAGGCAGTAAAATTGCATCAAAATACATCCTACAATTTGAAATAATAAATACTGTTCTGGGGGAAAACCTTTTTTCCCACTGCAAAGAGCTTTAGCAGGTAAAGTCATCGTTATGCTACATCACAGGGAAGATCAAGCAAGTTGTCTTTGCTGTGATGTTTATCCCAAGGTGGCTCGTGCTCAGCAGTAATCCATTAAAAATGCAGAAAGAAATCTGTTGGGTTTGTTATGTCCTTCTTCAAAACATAAAAAAAAATAATTGTCTTACAGTGCACACTTGTGCTTGGACCATGCATGTGGTATGTGTTTGGTCCTTTTCATGGAGGGCTTGGTCATTGGGGAAATATGGGAACACACTTTCAGTAGTGCTGACTTTTCAGGTGTTGAAATCCTTGTCCTGACAAGGAGGCTTGGGAATATTTCTTTTCCAGTCTTGGCTACAGCCATTACCAGTAAAGCAGAGTATGGGCTTGCTGTGCTGACAGCACTGGGAAGAGCAGACATCCGTAATCTGACAGTTACACAGTGATAATGGTCCTACAAGAACATGTAATACTGCAAAAAATGAAGTGACCTGAGCTTAAAAAATGGTTGAAAAGCATTATGTACTTTTTTAGGAGGGATTTAAAGAGCAGGAAGGAGTGTCATGCACTAAACATGATAAAAACAACAGTTGCAAAGGCAGTGGGTTGCATGGAATATGAAAGAACAAAACTAGGGGAGCGGGAAGGAGACAGCAAGCAAGAGAAGAGCCAGGGACTATGTCTTTTTCTGAAGAAAAGGATAATTATAGAAGATGATGTGTTTCTATTATCTCGAGAGATGCTACTGGGTAGGATTTGTGTGTGCTGTAGCGAGCGCCCCTTGACAGGGGTTTAGCGATCCAGTACATTTATTTTCTGATGTGTTGCAAACACCTCGACACAACAGATGTGTAACTAACAGCGCTCAAATGTGTTGGGCAACATTTATTGCTGTGCCAGAGGCTTCCTTCTGACAAGCAGAAAACGAGAGTGGCCTGCAGGCCACCACGGGTGGCTGCTTTCTCTCCAGCTCAGGTTTGATTTTTAAATGTTTTTTAGCTATTTGGTCTCAAAAACATGATCTAAACCAACTCCCTTCTCTGAGTCTTGGTCACTGCAGTGAGAACTTGATGTTGTGCTTTTTCCAGATAATACAGTAGAAGTTTTACCCTTTATAGCCAGATGATTACTGCTGAATTTATTTAATCTCTGCCTTATGCTCCACGCTTTCTTTGGATTATTTTATTTCTTTTACACGTTAAAGGTACAGCTAAAACTTGGTCACTGTGAAACAGTGCTCTCCTGCAGAGGGCCAGTACCTGCAGCAGAAATCACAG
Source organism: Falco cherrug (assembly GCF_023634085.1). Lineage (NCBI taxonomy): Eukaryota > Metazoa > Chordata > Aves > Falconiformes > Falconidae > Falco > Falco cherrug. The sequence goes on from NC_073707.1 coordinate 31,271,322, forward strand.
GGCAGACATCGAGGGCAGAGTTAGCCTCTTCTACCTTTTGATACCTGCATTAAAGACATCAGTTCTGGCAACTTCTCTAGAGCTCTTCAGTAGTCATTGGAAGGAGAATGGTGTTTCTAGGGTGATTAATGGATTTATTTTAAGCATGTGCTTTAGTATGTGAAGAGTCGTATCCTAAACGTGCCCGCTCTTTTCTGTTGGCTTTGAATTAGCTTGTTGTTCACAGGTAAAATACAGGGAAGCAGCTCTAGTGAGGAGCTGAACGCCAGCCTCAGTGTCTCTGTATGTGAACACATAAACCCATTTAAACTACATTTCAGGTTGTAGCTTCAATGCAAACTGTGTGACTCCTGAATTTCCTGCGTTGTGGTCTTCCAGCTTTCTGGTATATTGGCAATGTTTATAAACAACAGACATGTATTTAAGCCAGCCCAAGCATGTTGTATTCTTTTGCTCCATTAAAATAAATTTTTATTATTCCTGTAATTGTAGCCTTTCAGCAGAAGCTCAGAGCAGAAGTAGCACTTTGACAGGTGCCTACTTGCCTGTGAAATATTCTTCACTTCCTCATCAATTTTGAAGTAGGTATTTAGCTATTTCCATTTGTCAGCTAGCAGTTGCTTTTCCAGAACTGATATAAATACTAACAATACTTAGTTTGGAGTATTTAGTAAATCTATTTATAGATTTGGTAAACCAAAAAAAATATTTTTTTTTATATTTGGTGAAACCTCTGTGCAATGTAGGTCCAATGGTGACTCTGCAGGGCTGTGTCAGTAAGTTAGGGATTTTTTTATTAATCACATGAAGTGTTCTGTTCTCACTCAAGTATATGTAACTATTTTTAGTCTTACTGTATAAATGCCATGTATTCTTTACTTTGGTGTTTATACATTTGAAGCAATTAAAAAAAGATAATTTTGCGATTACCAAAGTCCTGCAGAAAGAGAAGAAACCAACACAGCCCTGCAGAGTGCTGAGATTCAGAAGTCTAATAGAAAATGGTTTATAAACCATGTAATGGTTTTAATACCAATTATTACTAACTGACCTTTTTCTTTCTGTGTACTTATCAATTAAGTCTGGAAAGCATCTTTAAAATGCATAAACTTATTTTTTCGGTGGTTACTTAGTTTAACCATAACCTGAGATAGAATCAGTTCTGGTTTGTGCCCAGTGGAAGGGTGGTTTGATGTTTCTTGCATTCGGGAAAGGTTGCTTCTCCAGCCTTTTAAAGATTTTTTTTCAGGGACACTGCATTATCACCACCTGGTTACCATCTTCCCTGTTTGTATCTTTGGCCTAATGAAGTAAGCTCTGGGGAATTAAAACCATTATTTGAGATTTATTTTGCATAAGTTTTTGTTAGATTTCATTTGAAAACCTATAGATTCAGTTGATGTGCACCATTGCTTGAGATAGTCGCTGTCAGTACTGTAGTGTTCTTCCTGAATTCTAGACGCACGTGTTGCATGAATAGATAAACATGAGCACGGATTTATTTAATTTTTGTATCCTTTATTAAACAGATATCAGACACAGATAGCATTTGAAGACACAGCTTGCTGCAAATTCAGTGTAGGCAGAGAGGATATCTGTTCCAGGCCTCTGGAAGAAAGCCATCCATCTCAGTGGGGGTTTGTCACCTGCTGATGGATGCAGAGATAGATGCCTGAAGGGTCTTGTGAGTAGCCATGAAAGCAGCAAAGTTTGTTCTGCCTACAAACCTGGCAGACCATTTGGAGATCCTTATTAAATTTTCCTGCATCATTACCCGGACAAGTATAAGCAGCATTGCTGTAGCAGGGTGGAGCGGCACAAAATCATCACCGGCTGCACCTTTGCAAGACTATTCATTTCACCCCACAGTTGCTTAGATTTTAGTATTGAAATGAGTAATTTCACTCTCGCTGCTCCTAGTATTGCCATATTGTGTACAAAAAGCTAATATTTGCTTTCTTTTGAGAACATTTTAATATGAAAATCATTGGAAGAAAATACATCATAACATCAAGAACACGCACATGCACAGGGATTTATGGTGTAAGGGTGGGCGCTGCTGTGTTTCTGGAGATCACTTGCGCTCTTGCACACATCTTTGTGTCATCTGTCCTTGTGCTCTCCGCATTTGCAGCAGCGTTCAGCTCATGCTAAGCCCTGCTTTGCATGCACAACTGCATTGCACGCCACAATCAATCACTGTTAGCCTTTTCCATTATTTCCCAGTGTTTGAATTATACATGGGGAGATGTAGGAGGAAAAAGGAGCAAGAACAAAAGGCGGCTTTCTGTTCTCAAGTGAAGCTTTATTTAAAACCCTATCCATAATCTGTAACAACCCATTAAGGTAAAGAAGCTGGTCATGAACAAGCAAAAACTAGCTCTTCCTCATGCTGTAATACCTTTCTAACAGTGGCAGTTGCTGAGTTTTGGCAATACTGTTGCTTTTTGCTCCCTCTCTGTGCATCTTTTCCATCAGCTCTGGGATGACAGGCTGCAGCCACCGTCTGCCAGGGGCTTGAGCCTGTCTTTGGAAAGGTGTCGGCCTGGGCTCCAGCTGCCTGTTGGTTTTGCTGATCTCATACAAACGTTCACCCCACAGCGTGCTGTTTCACTCAGCCGCGTGCCGGGCAGATGATTTCCAAGGTGACAGCTCTGCCCCCAGAAAATGGATGTTTGGCGGATGGAGGGGTTTTGCATTTGCAAATGACCAAAGTAGGTTTTGATTTGGAGAAGTGGAAGACACAACCAGAAAATACAGAAAGAAAAAAGTATGGTCCAAGGTGACTTTTGGAGGGGTGTTGGAAGATGGTTAGCCCCTGTGTTTGATTAACCTGAAAAGGGGAAAAGTCACCAGTTTGATTAAAGCTGCCACCCTTGCTCAGGCCAACCAGCCTCAATTTACAGCTCAGGAAAATCTGCATCACCGAATTTCGTGTGTTGGATAGTGGAGGGGATGGGAACAGAGTAAGGATCTTGCATTAGATCACAAACCTCTTTAATTGTGTGTAATTCTGGTGTGTTGTCGCTCCCCACCCCTTTTATTCCTCCTCGACTCGCTTCCACTTTTCAGCCAGTGCAGGAAATACAAAGTAAGATTGCAATCCTTTTGGACGGGGTACATGTTTGTGTTTGTAATTCTGTGATAACACCTTGGGCACCGAATAAATAACTCTTAAATACCGCCTTGCTGTACAGCTCTGCCTGTATACTAATAAGTTCCTTATTTGTTCAGGAGTTAAGGTGAGTGATCCATCATATAAGTGCTTCAGGGCCAGCTGGAGAGCGCAGCAGATATTTACAGTGGTCCCCCGTGAAATTAGCTGCAACCTGATAGACGGTCCTGCTGCTGAGGGTGCTGGTCCTTTGTAAAACCTGACTCCAGGAGACAAGGGATAATGCAGTTGTCGTAAAAACCATTTGTCGGATACGATTGCCAGCCACGACGGGGGTTTTTGAACAGTCCTGTTAAGGCTGAGTGATGCAGGGATGCACGCAGCATCTATAAGTTAGCTGTTAGTTGCACTGTTTGTGAAGGATTTGCTAATTATGTGTTTTGAGTTCAGTTTAGTGCCTGCCTGCTGACACCTTATTTATAGCTGCTGCTTTGGCTCTGGTATTTATGGCTTAGGCACCTCAGGGAAGTGCAGGCCAGTTCCTGGGGTTCAAATGAAATTTTGCAGCCTTGATCCTTCAGGCAGAACTGGGATAAAGCCAGAGATGTCACAGGGCTTGGCACAAATTGCATGCTTTTAATTATTTTGGTGAGGGGGGAGGGGTCCAAGTAGGATTTTCATTTTGCTTTTACTTTTTCCCTGTGATTACAGGCCTCATTACAGTTGAACATCACTAATAAAAGCCTGTTGACCATCTAGCATAACATTTTCTAACTAGATAAGGTCAGTCATGCTCTTAGCGGCTTCGTGGGGCAGTGTGTGGAGCAGTGGCATTGCTGACCCTATTGCTGACGCTTGGAATCTCCAAGCATCGAGCCTCGGCTGTCCCTGTGCTGCCACCAGCAAACTTCTGCTTGGCCCAAAGCGTGGGGTGGATCCTGCAGCAGGTCGGTACCCAACTGACTCACTCAAAAGCCTTTAGTGTCATAAACTTCACGTCTTTAATATCTTTGGCACTGTGATTGTGGAGGGGTTTATTTGTCTGAAATTACTAAGAGGGTGAATCCTTTTATTTCCACCACCATGACCACCCCTCCCCCCACCCCCCGTGCAATCACTTTTGCAAACTGTGTTTTACATTGAAATTTGATATCGTTCCATAATGGGAAATGCAAAGCTGTAGAAGATTTCTAATGGATCTGTAGAAGATCTGTCTTACAGATCACAGAATTTGGGACACATCTTAATGAAGCAGACTACACACATCTCACTGTAAAACTTTTAGTAGCTTTCATTTGTTTGTAAACTTTTATCCAGCTCTTCCTTAGAAAAGTTTAGGTATTGTTATTTTGAAGGAATACCCTCATGTTTCCCAATGAAAAGTGTACAACTTCTTCCTGAATGCCCCAGGTTCATGTGAGCAGCTTTTGTTAACCGAGGCGGGTATTATTCTGGGCTTGGAAGGGTTGTGATATCCTCTGGCTCCCCTTCTGCTGGCCATTTGACCCTATAGAAATCCCACCGCTTTGTTCCGAAATCGCTCAGCACAGTTGCTGAGCTAAACGAAACCAAGCTAGTTACTGCCTTGGGTCAGAGTAGCTCGGATCTCCTAGGAAAGCCTCCGGTTCAAAGGAGAGAAATAGAAATTGCCCCTAAATTTTAGTTCTGCTGTAGAGGTCTAGGAATTGGGGAAAACATGTTCAGCAACAGATTGGAGGAGGGCGGGGGAATAGGTATAATTCCTATTTGAAAGCAGTAACTTCTGGGTTTAGTTTATACAACCTGTGCTTTTCAGCAAGGGAATGCTGCGTGCTTGCCATGGTCTGAGCGGGGGGCTGCGCGTTGTCTGCTCCGTCTGACATCTCTAAACCTCGCGCTGAGCTAGACCCTTCCTCTTGTTGCTCAGCTTATGTAGCAGCTGGTTGGAGCTGTTGTTGAGATTTCTTTTCCTCTTGCATACAGACCATAGTGTAGGCATTTTTTTCTTGTTGTGTCGCTGCAACACTGCACAGGAGGCTTAACTACTGCAGAATGCCCAAGCCCGTCTGCAAAGGAGTTTGCACATGTGGTTTTCTGCACTTTAATTATCCTGGTGGCATATGGAAATTTCTAACCAGAAAAAAATAAACTGTTTTCAACATATTTCTACTTCTAGCATATGCAATGGCTGAGTGGGTTGTTCAGGTGAAACTACATATGGGAGTGATGCCAAGAAATCGACGTTTGAATTGAAATGGAGATTCCCTTTGTATTAAGATTATTTTTCACATGGACAAGAAATTAATCAAGTGGCACTAGGATAGCACAAAGGTGGGAGCACTCGCCATTTCCGCTGCAGTATTGATGAGGCAATGTCAGAGCAGTCTGGAAGATGGAGAGGCTGCCCAAAAGGCTTTCCACTTTTCAGTAATTAACTTTTGCTACCTGACGCACAAAACTTCCTTCCAGCTCGTTTTCCTACCTGGAAAACACTCTTAGCCATTTTTTATATAGCTGAGTCAGAACATCTGCATGAATCTGTTAGTCTGTAAGTGTATCCCAAATATGATGAATACAATATGATTAATGGTAAACAGGATTGAGTTGTATATACATACTCACTGATTAGACAGGAAAATAGGATCTAACCAGAAATACAATATGGTTCTCTGCATCAAATACAAAATCTTAAAATACAGCCAGGTAGGAATTGTTTCATGACGGAAATTAAGCTATGATCTTACCAAGATGTGAAGCAATTTCTACGTATTTGTAAGAATCCAATGTTTCTTTTAATCTATTTTAAAAGTAGGAGATCTTTTAATTTTAGAGCGGAAAAAAACATTATGTTGAGATGATTAACGAATTATGAGACCTTGAGTTTTCAGAATGGTTATTTTTAGGTCCGTGCTTTACAGAACTGACTTTTGCAGAAGAATTTTGTTGACTGAAAGAAGGGGCAAGTGCAGCTCATTTGTAGGAAACACAGCGCTGAGGGGATTCGGGGATGAAGCCTGTATAATGTGTAGGCTGCTCGGTCCTGTGTACCTTGCGAGACATTTGAGGAAATTAGGTGGATATCTTAAAAGTGCACATGTATTTTGCAAGGTATTGTTGAGTGATAGGCAGTTCATTTCAGTTGCAGGCAGTTAGCCCAGTAAATTGCCAAAATTGTGTATTTTGGAAATTATAATGGCATTTTCTCTAATCTACGTAGCTTTGGCTAAAGGAAAGTGTGTAGCTATTTAAACATTTCAATAACCTATAAAGGAGTAAAGGATGAGCACAATTAGCTTAGCCTTCCACAAAATCTTTGGTGAAGGTCGGATGTTGTTAGAGAAGCTGAAAAAGCACGAGACGTGGTGCCTTGGATTAGAAACCAGCCGAGGACGGGTGCCAACCATTGGGACCCAGCAAAAGGTCCATCTCAGCAAAAGGTTTTACAGTGATCCCACCTCAGTTAAGGTTGTTTGGATCATTTTTGTTTGGAAAACTGTTGTTTTCAGTACCTGATTTGTCCCTCCTTTTCTGTGCATGGTGGTTTGGGGAGCATCAAGCAAGGAAAGGGCTTCAGCCCCTGCAGTTCCTGCAGCCCTCTCACTGCTCAGGCGTGAATAAAACGTGAATGTCTCGTTGTGAATGTCTCGTGCTTGGTTTTATTGTTTCTTATCTTATAGATAAGCAGTGGATAATTAGATCTATTTATATGGCTTTAGATTCGAGTTGGTGGATCACTTGGAGGGCACATGGAGGCAGCGTTTCATGATCTTGAAGGTCACGCACCACTTTTTAGCCATATTCCTGGCAACTGGGAAGCAAGAGACTCCTTTATCCTCCGTCATTTTTCTCAGTCTTGCCTATTCCACAGGCTATAATCAAAGTTTTAGTTGCATTGCCCGAGGGGTATGTGCACAGCATGTGAAATCGGAAATCAGGAGACACATGGCTGGTCTCGACAGGAGGAGCTGAGGCAGATGGGCACAGAGGACAGCTACATTAATGATAAAAACATCACATATATGCCCTGAAAACTACTGGAGACTTATTGTTTAGGATCTAAAGTCCCTGTAAGGCAAGTGGAAATGCATGGTCTATAAATGAGAAAGAAGCTGCATGCGGTGTGAGTTGCTAGTGGAGAGTAAATATAAATCTGTGGGTTTTTTTATCCCGCTTTTTGCACTGTTCTGAGTAATTCTGTTTCCTCCTGGAGATTATTGAAGCTCAAATATACTAGCTCTTGCTTAATTATTATGTGAGTTCAAGCTTGAGCGCTGTTGAAAAGAAGATGGGAAGGGATTTTTTGAGTTGTTTTTTGTTTGTTTGTTTTTTTTTTTAAATCGGTCCACCCAGGTAAGTACCGAATTTCTTGACCTGCAGTGGCTCTGAACACATTTCTGCTCAAATGGTACAGTAGACCTCTGCCCTCCGTCAGTCGGGCATCACAGGAGTGCTATTGTACACCCTCAGCTTGTGACAGGGCATCCAGACTTAGCAAAAAGCAATTGTGTGGGTTGATTGAACATCCCTCCCACACGACTAGGAATCACCTGCAAAGGCAGGACTGGTCTGAGCTGTTATTCCATTCTCAGTTCGATACCCGGGTAAAGGACAGGACACGGCTGCTTCAAACCTGGGACTGAAAGACGCTGCCAGTGCAGGGCTGATGCTCTTCACATAGGCATTTCCCCAGCTCTTGTGGCTGAGCCTGCCAAAAACAGGGTGTGGAGAGCTGCGCCCGTCCAGGCATGGTGCAGCCCAGCTAGCCAGGTTATTCCCTTTCTAATTAAGGTTCCTGGGGATCTTTTTCCCTGCAGCTTCACAGTGGTCCCAGCTGGTGCAGCCCACCTCCTGCTTCTGCAGCCCACCTCCAAGATGAGATTAGACCAATTTCCTATTGCACAGACTTCTGTTTAATGCCAATGAGCTGTCACAAGCCCTACCTGTGCGGGAATTAACGCAGCTTTTAGCCCTCTGGGGTTTAATGCTTTTAGGCCAAATGCTAAGAGGACAGTGTTGGTCTCTCTGAAGAGAATGATGATGGTTTTGAAGTCACCATTCTGCCAATTTTCTTCCTTTTCCCTACGGGAAACTTCACATCAGATGTGATAGAAAGCTGAGATGAGGCAGTGAAACTATCTGCTCCTCCTGCCGTGGTGGCACCACGAGGTGCCTGACGGTGCTTTTCAGGCCATGGAACAGGCTGCAAGAGACGTTGGGATAAATACCTGCAAAGGACATGGGCGGACCTTTTAGGTGAGAGAAGAGGCCCGTGTGGGATGGAGAAGCAGGTGCAGGGTCTGTGTGGAGATACTGGCGATGTGTGTGTTTGCAGGTGGGGTTATGCAGAAGTAAGCCTGCGGAGAGGCAAGGCGCTGGTCAGAGACAGGAGAGGAGCGGGAAGAGGAGAGGGATGAAGGGGTCTTCAGAGGTGGTTGCAATTAGAGAATCAAAGCAGAAAACTAGGAGAGAAGTGGTGTCTCGTCAGCCTAGAAGCAGCACTGAGCTGGCTGTGCTGGAGCCAGGGAGAGGGATGAAAGAAGCTCACTCACTGTCTGCGCTGCCACTGGAAAACGCTGCTAGGGACTCATCAGAAGCTGCTTCGATGGTGAGCCTGGGGCAGAGGCTGCGCTGGAGGAGGTGGAGTGTGGAGCTGGAGGGAAGGAAACCTCTGGCAGTGATGGCAGGCGGCACCTTCAGTGAGCTTGCAGGTGAGACAGGAACGCAGGGGTAGCCATAAAAATCATCAAGGGTAGTGATGGGGTTTTAGAGGGGCGTCACAAAGATGTGCTGTGAAAGAAAGGAGCCGGAGAAGCATAGGGATGAGGTGATAACAAATAAAAGATGTTTCAAAAAAGGCACTGGAGTAGAAAGACAGGTCCGCAGGAGGCAGCACATGAGCAACGTTCGCACACGGGCAAATGGGGAAGCAATGGGTACAGTGTGGGAGGAGGGAGTCCCGCTTGTCTGAGAGACTGTGCAAAGAGCTATGGAAAAGGTGGGGGAGGACTGGGAAAGGCAGTGGGAAGGCATGTGTGGAAGGACAGCTGCTCAGGAGGAAGAGTCTTGGCCAGGGACTTCTGGTGTTTCAGAGTGTGAGGTGAGGGCAGGGTGGAGGTGTGATTTCTCACCAAGGGACAAGCAAAAATTCAGGGTCAAGGAGGGTGGTGAGGGGGGAGAGGAAGGGCAGCGGTTACACATGCTGATGGCCTGAAAGCTGTGGGGCGTGAGAGACTTGGAAAACAGAAGGAAAACTCGACACAGAGGGAGAAAAGAAGCATTGTGGTGAGAACCTGGTGAGACTATCTGCACCTTTTCTCTAATGGGTTAGGATGGAACGAGGGCACTGGGGGAACTTCAACCAGCTTGGGCCATCTGGAGCCCAAGAGCTCTGGTCCTCATCCTGAGCTGCCCTGCCAGCAGAGATTTGGAGCCAGGCACCAGCAGGATTTCTTGATGCCACACAGGAAGCACGAGATCTCCAGCGGCTGCAGGGTGAGCTGGATCATGCCTGGGCTCTCTAATGCCTTTTAATGTATTAATCGGGTTTTGTTTGCACTCTGGTGACTTTTTTCTCGTCTCTACAAAGCAGTTATCTAAAAACTGGTAGAGCCAGTGCAGCCTTGACTTTTACAAGGTGCCTTGTCTGATACTAAACCACACCACCAATAATCTTACCTGAGTTAAGAAAGAAAAACCCAAACAACAAAAACACCCTATCTCTGCAGCCAGTGTAGTACAGGTTTTAAATTTTCTGGTCATTTTCTTTGTAAACAGCTCAGCAGGGTATTACTCTGGCAGCTGCATCGAGGGACTAATATAACATGTGTTCTCAATTTTGGACCCTTTATGTCGGGAATTTTCCATTGTGCAATTGCATTAAATCTGAGGCGGCTGACAAGAGCACGATGTTTTCTAACTCTACACAAGGTTAAATGACTGAAATAAAAATAGATGGGAAAGAAAACAAAGTAAAATAAGTTTTCTTTCTCATGTAATGGCAGGCAGTTGCGTGAGGTCAGGGATTTAACGATAGCCCAGCCATCAGTCAGGGACCATGAAACAACTGATTCTTCCTAAATCACATTGGAAATTATCTTCTGTTTCAGACGCTCATTCTCTTTCATTCACACAGATCATATAACCAAGATGACTGTGTTCAAAGTTACCATTTTTATATAAATCGTGGTAATAATGACTGTGTTTGTGAAGCATTTTACTTTCTGAATGCCAGGGCTGTAGGATGTTATTTGAAGTATTTTCCTTACTAGGAAACATGTGGGTTTTACTACGGCTTGTAGGAAAAATACATGCTGGGCTGGTGTCATGGGAAGGGGGGAAGGCAATCTGCGGAGCAGCAGGGTGGGTTTGTGTGCAGGAGGGTGGGTGGATGTACAAATGCAAATGTCAGGCCGAGACGGCAGCTCCAGGTAAAGCTGGAGCTCTGATCCTCAGAAGGAAGCGTCGGCTGGGTGGTGGCTCACGGAGCCTTGCAGCCCCGCGTGCAGCGCGTGGGTCTCTGTCCCGCAGCACTCCAGGATCCTTCCCGCGTTGGTTTTGGCTTTGTGTTCCCATCCAACAGGGCTTTCACTTTTGCGCCCATTTTACATCTCACAGGTTTTGTTTTCAACCCAAATTGCAAGGGCGAAATGTCAGACCAGCTTCAGCAGGTACCAGCCCTCTAGTCTCATGCAGGTTGTCAGCATGATGCTGCTCGAACATTTGTTAAGGAAGGCTTCATAAATGAAAGCGAGGGAGGGTGCCGTTTATTGCTGCAGTTTTCTTACTGAAGCAGAGTTTTATGGGTGTGGAGAGTTACCAGCATTTGTTCAGGCAGAGAATGAGGTGACCTCAAATGGTAAATCCCATTTTGTTCTGCTTCAGTGACCAGCTGCACCCCACTACAGTAGTTTGTATCCTCGTTATTATTTTGTTGTCTTTCTGGTTTGGATACTGGTATTCTAACTGCCAAGTCCTCCGGGGTTAGAGCGGGTCTGTGCACCAGGGTGCTGAGGCCAGACACCCTGCGTCTGCACAGGGCGGGCGCCCAGCTGGCAGTGCTCCCCCGGCACAGCCTCCCGCGCCCTTGGGTGCAGTCTCGTTCAGTCTGCAGAGGAGAGACTTCTCGAGCGGGCAGCTCATTACTGGCTGCCTCGGGTGATCCCGGTGGACAGGTTCCTCTGCACGCCCTGGTGTTAGGTGAGCCGCTGAGTTGTGCAGTTAGCAGGGGGTTTAGCAACGAATGGGAAACTCTATCCATTTAGGTCTGTGACGTGTCAATCAATTGTAAAAATAATACATACGTATATATGCCTGTCTTGTGAAAAAATAGCTCTAGTTTAGAGCTGTGCAAGACAGACCATTAAGTTAAAAATAAATCTTCAGGACACGGTGCATCTAAACACAAATTGTTTATTAGTGGCTATTTCATTTATACCAGTCATGGGATATTGAACTACTGACATGGGAACAGCAAAACACAGTTTTTAGCTTGGGTTCGGACAGCGGTGCAACAAGCAGCAGCTATGAGAATTCAGTTTTAGAGACACAGAGCGTAGACTTAAACCCTAATATGGCTCCCCAGGAGCAAACCAGAGGTCAGGATGCCGCTGGGGGTGGGCAGTGCAGGGATGCCCCATTGCCAGCATTTTCATTAAAACTGCATCTTTGTCCAATTAAAACATGCAAGCAACCCAGCTGTGGATGCACCTTGTTTTTTTTTAATGAATAATCAGGTTTAAATTAACAACAGAGCTGAAAACTCAACCATGTGCTTTTCTGGTCTACGTGAAGGAAAAAGAAAGCAGCCATGAAGTTAATTTTATTTACTGTTGAATTGCCTTTTGTAGCAGTATTAGCAGCACTGTGCAATCTAAATTGAGTGCCAGGCACATGGCCTTTTAACGTTTGTTAGTGTGTTAAAAACTTACTTGCCATCTTTTGATTCTAAAGCATGAATGAAATTGTGACATCTGGTCCAAAGGCCATGCAAGGAACGCTTGGAGTAGCTGGAGTTTATATGAATACAGCTCGCACTAGCTGGAAGGGGGAAATGGAGAAAAGCCATGGTCTTAATAGGTTCTGCTTTGCTCAACATTCATTCTGCTCTGCATCCATTATATGAGGAAAACAAAAACTATAGTATTTGCACTTGAAAAATAGGCAATTTTTCCAATATTTTCCTGCCATTTTAGCTAATAAACACTATGCGTGTTGGATACTGTGGTCCATGACTAATTAGTCATTTTCTGTGTATTTAAAGGTTGAGGTAATTAAAAATGTCAAATGTTTTCCTTTTTGCAATAAAAAAAATTTAAAACTGACCGTAGCTCTTGGGAGGATGAGGGGAGAGAGCTCTGCTTCACACACGCACGGACCACTGCAGCATGGAAACTGTTCATGGAAGCAGCAAGTGGGCTCTGGGGCCAATTTATACTTTTCATTTATTACTTTCCTTGGCCATGAAGAAAAGCCAGCTCTCAGACCGAGACTGGGAAATGTTCCTCCCACTTCAGCCCCCCTCTGACATTATTAATAGGAAAAGCATTTTCCTGCTGATCATTTCTATATAATATACACACACCCCCCATATATTTGTTTTGCTTCCCATTCCCTTCTGTTTTTCCAGGTACAACTTGTTTGATCGCGCTGTTGTCAGATAAAGAGCTCACAGTGGCCAACGTTGGTGATTCGCGAGGAGTCTTGTGTGACAAGGATGGGAACGCTATCCCCTTGTCACACGATCACAAGCCCTACCAACTGAAAGAGAGGAAGAGGATTAAAAGAGCTGGTGAGTCGTAACGTTTTTGCTTTGGATTGAAGTTCCATCTTTTTTCTTCTCTGTCAATAATATAGACTTTTCCCCTGAGAGAAACTGTAAAGTACCAGACTGAGGCATCAGCAGATAAAATCTCCCATTATTAACAGAGCACTTTTCAGTGGGATGTTGTGGTGCAAACAGAGAAATGGAAGCAGATTGACCTATACCTTAATGAGCCAGTGTCGAGTACGAAGAGCAGCCTTCATCTTCAACAGCCCGCTGCCCGTGCCAGCCAGTTGCCTTGTGACCCCTGCAGAGAGCGAATTAATAAACAGGGGCAGCAGTGCTACAGGCTTCCTCACGCCAAACCGTATCAGCAGCCTTTATGTGAGAGACTGGGTATGAAGCTGAGTGAGGTTTAGTTCCTAAAATAAGCAGAACATAAATCTAATTCATCAAAGCTATTTTTTGTTCCCATATAGTGACTGCTCAGGAGCACGAACATGTAAATTGTAGCAGGAGTACAGGGAAAGAATATAAGAAACAGAAACCTTTCTGCAATAAATCTTTATTGCTTTCATCACTTGTCAGTTTAGTGACCTCCTGGGCTAGAAGTTACATTTGGATCATCAAGTTTAATAGCCAATTCTCCGTAAATTTGTCGAAGTCTCTTTTGAACCCATTTCTGGTTTGGCTTCTGCAGCAGCCTGCAGCAGCAAATTGTTTGATGAAAAAAAGTTCCCCTCGTTTGTGTTAAACCTACCAATGAGCATTGCCTCCAGAGATGCATTGCCTCTCTGCCTCCAAGTCTTTCTCTATAAAGTGGAAAGAACAAGTTTCACACCACACCACCCCCCCAAGTATAAAACATTTTTAAAACCAACAGGTTATCGGTACACTCACACCAGCAGAGATGTCGGTACGTGCACCATGTGCGCTTTGCTCCGCTGTTAGTGCCGAGGAGGCGTAAGAGCAGTGGGGATCCTTCCCGCTGCTAGGCAGAGAGCTGAGGTCACGAATGTTCCCCAAAGGAGAAGAAAAAGTATACAGATCCTAAGAAGAGGGAATAAGAACATCTTGGTCTCATTTTGCTTCAAGTCTTTACTTGGGGGATGCATTAGTAAAATCTGGAGATTTGTCTGTAAAATTTTTTCCCCCTGAGGCAAGTCCAGGGCCTCTGTGCAATTGTTCCCTTAGAAAAGGCCTTCACTGAGAAGAAAAAAATAACATGATTACTTCATTTGTCCAGAAGTGAGGCTTTATAACAACAACATGTAAAATTAACCTGGATTTTTTCTGGAATTTCCAGCTTGGGAAGAAATTATTTTAATAGACAGGTAAATGTTGTAACTATCTGCAGCTAAACAAGAAATATTCTGTCTACCCTAGTGACTTAACGAATTCACTTCTCTGTGACCTGCTGCCCCACTGTATTATCATGACTGATATGGCCTCATAGTGCTGTTAAAAACAAACAACCCAGTTTATACTACCGCTGGATAATTTTACGATTTGGAATATCCCTTCTTTACATACAGTAAGCGTAAAATTGAAGCAAAGTGCCCAAACTGATTTATCAACCCTACGTTGCTACTGTGACTAACATACCAGACTCTTTCCCACCGTCTAGATACTTTATCGTCGTGCAGAGCTGAGAAAAGCGACAATAAACCCATCATTATGTTATATTTTGGTAGCTCCGACTTCACATTGCACCACCAAGCTGCACTGTCCAGTGCCCTATAGATAGTTATAAAATGACTGCACATTTGTGTTAGTAGGGTTAGATTTAATTTAAAAGTTAAACCCATATAGCCACAGTTGAGAAAGTATCTTTCAAAGCTCATTCTGATAGAAATGAATTTGAGGCAGCCTGAAACAACAGCTCCAAGACAAGCGTGACTTGCCCTCTGCGTTTCAGCAGGGCGTTAACATTGGGGCGACAGGTCTAAACGAATCCATCATTTTTGGCTGCCATGGAGGATGTTAAGGAGGCTCGCTGCTTGCTGCTGTCAGCGGTCAGCGGATGCGGAATTAATTCAGTCCCGCTCTTTTCCCTGTTCCCAGCAACCACGTACAAAGTCTTAGTCAACCCACAACCAGAAAAAAAAATATTCCTTTGATCAGTCCAACAGGGCTCGAGCAGCTGTTGCACTGAAGCCTCTGCTCAGGTTTCTCACGGGCATTGTGCAGCGCAGCGAGAAGTCCCTGGTACCCAAGCTTGCAGCCAAAGGCCAAAAGGAAAGGTGGCAGCTACGAGGGCAGGGCAGCGCCCTCCACTCTGAGCCGAGGTGCCACATCCTGCGGAGTTACCTGCTCCGCAGCGTGGCTGTGTAGTTAACAGCACCGGTTACGGGAGGTTTGTCAGGACTGATTTATTTTCAACAAGAGCCTGGCTGACACACGCGCACAAGTACTGCGGTGCTGGTCGTCTCGCAGCTAAATGAGGTGGGGGTCCCACCGCTCTGACCTGTTGCTGTGGGAAAGGGAAATGCATGTCCTGTGGCACAAGGACGTTGGTGTCCCTGGAAAACACAAGGAAGCTCCTGATCAGGCGCTTGAGCGATGTATATTGTACCAGTGTAGGACAGTGGCCTGGAAACCACCCTGGTTTGGGCTTGTGAAGAAGGTGGGTTGTAGAGCCGCGAGGTGATTGTCACAGATAGAAACTTAAGTGATTCACCTTGAACATAATCCTCCAAGCTCAGCTCTTGCCAACATGCAAAATGTGCGGCTGCCAAAAAGCTTCTCTTTCTTTGATGCCTTTGCTTCTCCAGCAGCAGCCCGCGCTGCAGAATGTTTGCTTTTCCCTGAGCATTTTTATGTATTCTGTATGGAAGGCTTTATAAAAGAAAATACTAGAAGTGCCAACAGACACTTCAGCAGACCACTGGAATTCAACTTGTGCCGTAGGCAGTTCCAGGTGCCATGTGAGAACGGCACCGAAAAGTCACTTTGTACACGTAAGCACAGCCTGCAAAGACTGGAGTAAGCGTGCTCAGCAACTCGGCAGCATCAGCTGCCTGCTC
This sequence comes from Falco cherrug, assembly GCF_023634085.1. Taxonomy (NCBI): domain Eukaryota; kingdom Metazoa; phylum Chordata; class Aves; order Falconiformes; family Falconidae; genus Falco; species Falco cherrug. The sequence goes on from NC_073707.1 coordinate 31,287,202, forward strand.
TGCAGGTACAGTAACGGGTGCAGGCATTGCTCTCCTCTAATTATGTGTAAAATGTCTACTTAAAACTGCCTTTTCTTATTGCTTTTTGCTTCCCCTGTCATTCCAATACATACAGATGATCACACTCCAGTTACTATAGTCCTAATGGCTGAGGAAAAAACCTAGAGCTGGTGAGCAGGTGGCTGTGCAACGTTCAGCCGAGGTGCCCCCAAAACCTACAGCAGCAGCTGGATGAGGTGTGTTTGAGGGAGCTGCCGTAGGCTCGCAGGTCCTTCCTTTCTTTGGCTACGGAAGGAAGCATCTTCACAACGGAGGCTCTGAACACCCAGATAAAAAGTGGTGTTTCTGCTGATTTTAACACAAACCAAGTTTCAAGCTTTTAGCAACCATGAATCAACAAATGAAATATAGTTTCACCTGAAAGCAGAAAGAATTTACAGATTAGATCAGCCAACCAGGAATGGAAACGCTATCATAAGATTTAGGTGAGTAGGTGACTGACAAATAACACATAGGCTGAGGTGCAGAGCTGAAAACGTCCTGATATCGACAAAGAACAAATACATTTATAAGAACACCAAAGCAGACAGCTTGCAGACACAAAAGACAACAGTTCCCCTAATTTCGTCATAGATTTTAATGTTCCATGTTAGCAATCTTTTTGTCCTCAAGTAGCTTTTCATTCACGTTCCAGTGGCAGGAATATTGCTGTGGAACAGTGCAGACAGTGGCACGCAGATGCATGCACAGGAATTGAAGGTGCCTCAGTTTCACTCTTTGACCTTGAATACTGTGCTGTTCCCTCCCTGGCACAGCCAGAGTGTGTAGCAACCAGGGGCTGCCAGCCTCAGTCATCGATTTCAGTGCAAAATGTTCTCTCGCTGTAAGTAACCCCTAAATAAAAGAATATATTTTCAACTAGAAGTAGCCTTAATCCTGGTGATGGTAAAATCAGTCAGTCAGATCCCACACTGCATCTTTCCGACTCGAAGTAAAATTTCACGATCCGTTTGTTCACAGCAGTTTTTTGGTCCTTTTTGACACCGCTCATTCAAGGCAGCTTGAAGGAAGAGCCTATAAATGGTTTTGCACTTGCTGCTTTGCTTTATGCCTTAAAGTGAGATGTGCGTCCTACTGCAGGGTGTTTTCAGTGTTGTTTCCTTCGTAGATCTTCTGAAACAGGGAAAACGGAAAAGGAGGTTCACTAACACAAGAACATAAAGATTTGCCTTCTCTATTTTTGTCTTAACGTTGCCATGAGGCTTTCTGACCAGTAAGTTGTGTGCTGCAGGGACACCTGTGCTCAGTAAGGTGTCGGTCTCTGGGGGAGTAAAGCATGAAGCTGCTTCGTTTGAAAGCTGAGCTATTCATGACTTGCCTGCTTCAGCTGTTTCAATAGCACTAGCAGCCACAATCCAGCTCTTCCCCGCAGCGCTCCGAGCTTTACTTAAGCCATGTCCTGCTTTCTGAGATCGGTAACGTCTGCACGCCTCAGGATGCTGCAGGATGGAATGGTGGGGGGCTCTGGCAGGGAGCCAGGCGAATGCTCTAACTTGCAAAAGAACGGCTTTAAGTGTTGGTGTTTCTCTCCAGGTGGTTTTATCAGCTTCAATGGCTCCTGGCGCGTGCAGGGGATCCTGGCCATGTCCCGCTCGTTAGGAGATTACCCTCTGAAGAACCTGAATGTTGTCATTCCCGACCCCGATATTCTTACCTTTGACCTGGACAAACTGCAGCCAGAGTTCATGATCTTGGCGTCGGATGGTCTGTGGGATGCTTTCAGCAACGAGGAAGCTGTCCGATTCATCAAGGAACGCTTGGATGAGCCACACTTCGGTGCAAAGAGTATAGTTCTACAGTCCTTTTACAGAGGATGTCCTGATAATATAACAGTGATGGTGGTGAAGTTCAGGAATAGCAGCAAAACGGAAGAACAGTAATTGCCAGCGGTTCTCTGCCTCACTCTGAACTAAAAACAAACTCTTACATTTTAAACATAGTAGAAAGCTGTAGTAAATACCATTAAGGTTCTACACAAAAGGAACAGATCCCTCTGGTCTTTGTTCTTTGCTTAACAAAAGGAGCAATACAACAAATTCATTCTGAGTGATAAGAATTACATTTGTTCACATGTACCTGTCTCCTGTGACCTTGCTGCTCCTTAGAAACTAACTGTAATCTTCCGTTTCAGAATTTTCTTTACAAATCCTGTGTGCGCATTTCGTTTGATTCCATTTGATCATTTCTAACAGTCAAAGGCTCGTTCAGGTGCACGGCAGGGTCAGGGCAGTGCTGCCGCTTAAGAGCAAGTGATAGGAATGATGCTGCTTCTCACTCATCGGTGTGATTCTTCAGAATGATTCTCACGTTTCTCATCTCTTTCTGGTTTTAATCTGCAGTGATAAGGTTGTATAGGAAAAGGTTTGTGATTATTGGCCTGTTATTGATATGAAGGAGGAAGAGGAGCCAACTATTAGCCTGCTACCACAGAACTGGCTCTCTCGCTTTGTTTAACCTCACCCCCCTTAAATAAATCCCCGCCGAGCATGTGATTAGGTATAGTTACTGAATTACCTGAAGCCACATGTTTACTCAGTCTGTGCGATACTCTAATAACATTTCTTCTACGCCATATTGTATTCAAACCAACTAATGTTAAAGTTCAACAAAATACGGTGAGGTCTGACACCTTCCATAGCAAAAAATGGCTCTGTCGTGATAGAAGGATGCCTGTCATTCACCGAGACCCACCCTTTACAGTGTTTTTTTGGCATGGACTTTTCACAGACGTGTAAAGAAAGGAATGCAAGATGAAATTAATTTCCTGAGTGACTGTTTGGAAAACTAATTAAAACAGGGCATTCCGCAGAGCTACCTAGATGGAAGTCAAGCCTATTAAAAGACTTCCTTGTACTGCTGCAGATTAATTTGTGGTGTTAATCCGGGGGAAGGTCACTCTAGAACCGTGTGTTGGTATAATGTATAAATCCCAGGCAGTGTCACTGCACTGTGGAGATGAAAGCTTGTGTTAGATCTACATAAAAATATGTTTAGATCTAGCTTTCAGTATTTAATTTTGGAATTTGTGACTGCTGTAAGTTTAAACAACGACCGTCTGAGTTTGCTCTACCTCTGACAGTTTAGCTGCCTGCTTCATGATCGAGAGGCAACAGCCGCGGAGCGCCAGGGCAGCGCGTGTCAGTGGGACAGAGCCAGGGCCTGAGCTGGAGGTCAGTATTTCGGATGGATGGCTTACCCCTGTCGCGTCTTACAGCTATCCTTGGCATTCCCTCCCCTCACAGGGCGGTCCTGGCCGATCTGCTGAAGTCTCTCATCTTGAAGGTGGTGGAGGCTGTCCGCGTTTAGGTCCCGAGGTGAATCAGGGGTGCAGCGCGTTAACTAGTGTTGTCTGTTTCCTGGGTAGACGCAATATTTCTCATCACCCTACAGCGTTTTGGGGCCAGTGGCTTGCTGATCCCTAAAATACTGTGATGCGTTGTGGTTGTGCAGAGCGGGTGTGTGTCTCTCAAGGCAAAAATGAATGAGCACAAATTTCTGCTGGAGAAGGAATGTCCGTCTTAGTCTTTCCATGTTGTCCCTAGGGTATCTCTTCCCCAACAAAATTCCCTCCTTTCATCTGTTTGGAGATCGTCACAACTCTTAATTGGATCTGTTGCTATTCCCAGTGCTATTCACGTTGTACACATACCCTTTAGCAGCCTCTTCTCATCCCAGACTCTGGGTAGAGCCCCTTGACGCTGAGTAACAGGCAAGTGAAAAGAGGAGTACAGAAGTGTCCCGCACCCTCTGAAGCCAGCAGGCAGCCAGCCCACCACCGCTCCTTCCCCAGAGGATGGAAGATTTTGTACTTTTTACATCTCTTGAACTGTGCATTCAGTGAATTTTAAATGCAACTGTGCAGTTAAATTGAGCAGCTAACAGGGAATGTTAATAATTGCCGAGCGCCTCAGTTATTTTATTTTGAAAAGGTATTTGAGGTTAGAATGCTGTGAAATGAAAACCTTGTGTGATATTTTCATGGGGAGTGCTTAATCGTGTACTCAGTAATGCTACAGCAGCAGTATCCAAACTGTGCTCCAGGCAGAGTTCCTGGTGCATGTCGTGTTTGCCTTTCCTTTCTCCTTCACAGATGATGTTTCCGTTGTACTGGCTTTTCTTTGGAGGGGACAGCCTGGATGTTTGTCAAAATGGCTGCCCAGGGAAAAGAAGAATTAGAGTCAGCAGCCTACAGAACTCTAAAGCCGAGGGACGCTTGTGTAGGAGAGACATCACTACTAATCCTTTGAGAAACTGGAACTGGAACAGTGGTCAGCTCCAAAAAAACCATTATAGGCTAACGCCGCTTGAGCAAAAAGCTCATGGCTGCCACTAAGGCTCCTGCAGCTCATGTTCTTGAGGTTAGCGAGCGTTGCGGGCGGTGCCCGACCTGCTGAGCACAGCTCGCCTGCCGGTTGCTCTGGCATTCGAGACAGATGGGAAAATGAGGTGGCAGGAATCCGTACGCATTCACAGACTCCTGAGGCAGCCGTGAGGAAGCAGTGGGAACGTGGCCTGCTCTGGAAGTAAGCCATGCTCGCAGGATTTGGGGAAACACATAGTGCAGTGCAATGCAGAACTGCTCTGCAGGCATGTCTGGAGATTTACTCCAGGACTCATTTACTCTGTCACTCACAGGCCTGTCCAGTCAGTTACTGAATCAGCCCTATTTCAAGCGTCTGCAGGTGCAACAATAGATGTTTTAGCACCTTCAATTCTCTCTGCAACACTCCCACCTTTCTAGTAGCTCTCTCCTGGCCAAAGACATTCACGCCAATGATCTCTGGTAAGGTTGTTGACTTTTGGGTTTATTATTTTAAAAAAATAGTTATAGCTACTTTAGGTTTAAAGATGAAGGACTAACGGAGATGAGAGGCTTTGTGCGGTCTTCCACATACATGCGCAGTGCCTACCTATGCTCCCTGCTAGAAGTCTTCAAAGAAGTTTTTAATGCAGATCTGGACACCTATAACTTTCCAGTCGTGCTGATTTGTGCCAAATTCTGCTGTGATACATACAGCTGCTGGATGACAAGATTAACCAATGTACATATTGCTTATGCAACCTAAACAGTCTAGGGTCTGATCCTCCACTGCCTTAATAATACATCCTACATCTGGAAAGCACTGCTGGACACTGTAACCAGAAATACCCCACGTATGCTCGAGCCGCCTGGCAGAATGCGTCACAGCATCGCAGGGGCATCCTCGGTGCTGCTTCCCTGCTGCCTGGGCACCTCTGCACGCAAAGGGAGATGCCGTCCGGCTGCAGTGGCTTGTGCAGACCTGAGAGCTCCCTCTGGCCGTGTTTGTTCGCAGAATTTTTTGCTGCTTAAGCCCGAGTAGCTCCACCGGTGACATCTGTTCCTCAAGAGCGTCCCATGCAGAAAAACATGAAGTTGCTGCCAAAAAGCATCTTCCATACGGTCCAATATGAAAAAATGTACCTTGTAATTAGTCATCTCATCCAGAGCTTGGAAGCGTTTGGGTTTTTCCCAGTGACGTTACAAGCTAACAGTGTAACTCACATCATGCATTTTAAAGATACTGCCATTTAGCTTTTCATTTGGCTTATGGACTGCCATTTAGTTTATCGTTCTGATTATATACCAGTGGGGTGTTGGGCTTTTCACTGGTGTAACGGACGGACAGTAACCATCCCCGTTTGTAGCTGCTGGTGCAGCCGCGGGGATGCCGGGTCTCGGTCCCGGCCTGGTTAGGTGCGATCGCAGCTCCGCCTAGTGGCAGGCCTGGCCTCAGCACGTACCCACGCAGCATTCTGCGAGTAGTTGCTCTCAGCCCGTGTGAAAAAAGTCATTAGAAGTTCCCGTTGTCCCTCGTGCAGTTCACGAGGAGGTGAATGCAGGCCCGTTCTCTCAGGCTGAATTTTATAGCAGTGCCAGAGCAGCGCGGGCTGAAGGCGTGCATCCGCAGGCGCAGCTACGAAACGCAGACGCTCAGATGCTAAAAAAACAGGCGTGAAAGTTTGGCACACCACAGTGCGGCCCTGCGGCCCCTGCCAGCTCCCCCTCCCACGTGGGTGGCTTTGCAGCCTTGGTGAATGCATTTTAAATGCTTGTTAGTGGGATCCAAATGTTTGGCAACAGCGCGGCTTACACAGAGCGCAGCGATCCAGCTTGGGAGAGTCCATACTTCACTGGGAGTCTCGGGGGCGGCAGGAGACGCTATTTTATTTTGTATAAATCGTACGCCGCTTCTTTTGTTGCAACATCCAGCAGGAGTGGTCTGGGCGTATTGATCCTGTCTCGCGGGGGAGGGACAGTCGCAGACAGCATTGTGAGGCTCGCATCAGCACTGCGGTCCTACAATTTCTAAAAATACAAAATTTGAAATGAATGAGCCTGTTTTACTGAATAGAACGTTTAGGTAACTATAAATAAATTCCATCCAACATCATGTATTGTCCACTGACTTGTGAACACAAGGCCAGTACCAACTGCTGCTGATGTTATTACGGTATTTTACCATTTATGTAAGGGAAAATTATGTAAGTTGTCAAGTTGTTAGAATACAAAAGTTAGTACTAAAGCACTGCATCTGCTTGAGCTGACAGTGTTTCCTACATAAACACTAACGCTGCATCTTGAAAGTAAGGGAGTTTTGTTGTTCAGCTGCCTCTTAGAATATACGACATCCTTGCTTTTAATATTAATGTATTGCTAATGTATCTGATACTTATTTTACACAGAGAAACATCTAGTAAGTGATTATACTAAAGGAAAAAAAACCCCAAACTCACCAGCCTTTCATTTCCTGAAGTAGGTTTTTAGGCCTCCATTCCGAAAGCTGGCTGTGCACCATCGCAGGGTCAGAATTTAGAATGTCCTGCGGAAGTTGGCAGCTGTATATCCAGAGCTGCTGCCCCTCCGTGCAGTCAGTATGGTGATAAAGTACCTCCCTAAACCTGAGGACTCGTATCTAAAGAGATATATACAGTTAAGTTAATACTGGGTTGCAGTTTTAATCACTATTATTTATATAGTGGTGACAGTCTAAGGCTTAGGTAAGCAGCTGCTTTACATATAGTTTTCCTTTAGGTAAGTTAAAGTTGTAGGTATCAGGTGTCTCTGGTTATAGATGATAGTCTAGACGCTCTGTCAAGCAAAACGTGTGCGGCCAAAGCAGCCGAAGCCTATCTAAAACCATAGATAGATGCTCACAACAAGAGCAGTTCTTGAGTAAAGTTTTGAAATCCACTTTCGTGAGCAGCTCAGCTCCTGTGTCTGGGCTGCTCAGTCTTAAGGAAGAATTCCAATTAGTTGAGCAATAGGGAAATAAAGCACTTTTTTCTGCATTTGAATGGCCAACCCTCTATTCTTTTAAGCCTTTGGAAATGTGTTAGTACTTCTAGGAATGTGGATGCTCAGATCTACTTCAGCCTTTATTCCACCAAGTTAATGAAATTAATAACCAGTTACAACATTTTAGGAATCTAAATGCAGAACTATCAAACCCTGCTCTCCGGGAATTCATGCGCTGTATTCAGGGGTGTGAGAGCAATTCAGGTGAAACCGTACTTGATCTGCACTTACTTGATCCGCACTTGCTTTAATCCTGGTAGGAATGAGAGTCCTGAAGTCCAGCTGTGTGGGCTGGCAGTGGGACGCCTGCTCAGCGTCCCGCACGTCAGTGCCGGTGCCACCACGCTGCTGCCGCCCCGGGAAGGCAGGCTGGCTCCGTGCCCGGCTGCTCCCGCGCCCCTGCACCCCGCTGGCTCCAGCTGTTCTTGATGGCCAGAGGCTCCCACAACACAACTGCCAAAGTCCGTGTGTCATTTTTAAATTTCTTCCTTCTGGAAAGACAAATTTAGTTATGTTGAAAACATGATTCGTTTGGGAAAAGTTCTTTAGAGCTAGTTCCACTCTCTAGTGAATCACTCGCTGCTCCTTGGTACGTCGTTCCTGTGCATGTAAGCTAGGTACAGAACGTAAGCGGTGGTTAGCCATGCTGGATTTACAAATGAAATCAACTCTTTAAAAAGTTCAAACCGTCACGTAACTTAACTACAAAGTTGTTAGGAGCGGGGTGTGGAAAAACAACTTTAAAACACGTACTGTGCGAATGTTACACTGAGCGGCTGTAAAACCGCTTTTACACAGGGTATTGGGAAACACTCCCTGAGAAACACTCGAGACAGTCATTTCGAGAATGAACTGCACGTTTGGAACTCTGCAAGGGCAGGTCAGAGCTTCGTTAACAAAAATCCTACACAACACACCAGATAACAAAGCGCAATGTTTAGGCAATCCATCTTGGTTAAGGACAGCTTCCATTTAGTAGGAGGCGGCTGTATTATTGTAGATAAGAGCCTCTTCAGGCTTGTTTGTAACATTTTTTTCACTCAAAGCCAGAAATGTTTTTAAGATTTTATCTTTATTGCAAGCTCAGGGGACACTGCACTTTACTCCTAGGTGGAGGACCACCGCAGGCAAAGCATTACTGAGAGAAGCAGCTAGGAGTTTGGGCTGAGCCCCACCCCAGCCGGGGCGGCCGTGACACCCTCACACTGTATAAACCCCACTCATTCAGATTATTTGGATTAATGTGGTCTGGAAAACGAACACACTGTGCAGCAGCTGTCAGAAGGCTAGAGGTAAACAGAGCTCCGGTATGTAAACCATCCCAAGGGAGGTCACTTCGGGTAAATTTTATACTGTTCAGTCCTTATTTTATAGGAGGAAAACTAAGTCCCAGAGTCCCACAAGGGCAGGTGAGACAAACGGTGCTGTACCACAGGTAGTACCTCCTCATCTGAGTTGCAGGTCGATACCACCTTTAGCGAAGCATCACGTAACAGCAGCGTTTCGGAGACAGGCTATGCTCTCTTTAGTCCTGTGAAAGGAAGTGGCTTTAGGATTTTTAGAAACCCAATATATAAATAGGGGAGGGGGGAGGGGGTTGTGTTGGTTTTACAATTTTAGGTTTCTTTAAAATGTGGACTCAACTACACACGAAAAACCCACCACCAAACCCAACCATCTGCTTAGCTTCAGTTTAACTTGGTTTTCTTCCCCTCCTACATGGAGTACTTGCATTTGGATACGGTTTACAGCTCAATATGCAACATACAGTAACTGCATTAAAACCTGGCAAGCCTAATTTAACAGAGAGTGCAGAAAGTGCGACATCTCCTTCCCTACCACCTCGACCTTAGGTGAACTGTAAAGTACTTCCTGAACAACCAAAATGGTATACACGCTACTCAGACAAAAATGGAGATTAACAAACATTTTAGGAATACGGAGCAAAGTTCTGCCTCCCAAACTTCTCCAACATACCTAATGTAACCCAGGGACACCTATCAGGAACTCAGCATCGCTTGGTTAACAGCCTTCAATCAGTTTTTAGTTTAAATTTGAAAGAAATGTGATAAAAATTACATTATTTATTGTGCATCCAGGCATTCATGAGTTACTCGCAATGAACTTCCACTGGAAGGCTTTAGTAGTGACTAGAAAACGTAAGGCAAAACTTAGGAAAATACTCCAAACCGTCTGTGTCCTCTTAATAGCGAACTGATCATAGAGAATAATGCCCTGAATTGGCAGCACGTACTGCTTCATGGTTCACTTTGAGCTTGCCTGTTCTCCAATGCACACAAGCATTGATACATTTGACTTTTTAACTCTTCCGAAGTGACATACAGGCAGCACAGGCTTGACATTTCACATTGTAAACCTCTTTTGCTGCCCACCCAGCAGTGGTTTCCCAACACCTTCGACTGATGGATTATGATTGGGCTTTGCAAGTCAGAGCGCCCCATTTTCACACCCACATCACGAGTGCTTGGGATTCTGATTTAATACAGCTTTCCGAACCACCTGCCTGCACGACAAAAGGAGCCTTAGGATTTGGAAAAATCTTAGCCAGTGGTTTAAACTTCATTTTTAGTACAATATTGTAGGCAGATGCTATACAATTTGGGCCCACCGCTGACTTAAATGTTTATATTAGTTCACAGTTTTAAGCTTTTTTTTACCTCTTGCATGGCTGCACACACTAGAAACTTCCCTGATACTTGCTTTAAGTGGAAACATTAGCTTAGTTATGAATTTTTATGGTCTTTTAAGCAATAATAAGGTCAGACTCAAATACAAACCAGATTTGGAAATGAGGGTTTTGTAAAAAAAAACCAGAACAGGTGCAGGCATATTTTCCAATGTAAATTTCTTGCAGAATTGATGTCACTTTAGGTTAAATTTCAGGTGGCATAAACAGATCACTGTGTATAAACCTGCATTTGTGAAAGCAAAAGCCTTGTAATCTACAATCAGTAGTATTGTTCTGGGGCACAAATATAAAAAATACCGCGCTTGGTGACAGTTGCATTTTTAGTGCGGCCCTGCACAGCCAGTTCTCTTGATACTCGTTTCGTACTCTCTCAACAGGAGCACTGTCTGCTTTATCTATCCAGTTTCTGAAGATTGCGTAGTCTTTCACAATTACTTTTTTTTTTTTTTGAAAAAGCAATACAATGTGTGCTGTAGTATCAGTGTTCTCATGACAAACTATTTATTTCTAAACATTTAACATGGCAGGTTTCTAAAAAAAATGGAGGTGTTTTTTTTTAAGGTGTATAAACAATCAAAGAACAAGTTAAACACTTCTCACAGAGCTCTCAGGATCTGACCACAGTACAATCAAACAACAGATCCGAAACCCATAGGAACGGCTGCAGTTCTACCTGTTTCTAGAAATACAATAGCATTCTTCCCTCAGTTATGCAATACTGTATCTTTAGCTATTTAGTTTAACAAAAGAAATCTATTTTTGGAAAACTTTGACCTTCTTAACATAAATTCTTAGAACACTGACATCTGAAATACTTGTCTAGAGAGTATTGTCCCCAAGACCTCATTTTTATATCTAAAAAAACCAACACATCCTATTATTCCATCAAAAAACATGTGCAGTTGTTGAAAAGATAGCGAGATTCAGTACCAACCATAATCACAATGTAACAAAAAAACTGGTGAAACCTCCAACTTGGTACTAGAGGTTTCTGCACCTCTTCTAATTTGTCTCTAAGAGACTATCTGAAAGACAGCCAAATGTAAATACATCATAACATCTTAGCTGTAGTACAAATAAGGTGGCAGTGCTCTGTCATTCTAGGTGTACAGGATGTTGCCTTCACTGTGTAGTGGGTGTGTCAAGAATAATTATGTTAATGCAATTGCAAATTCTGTATTGTTGTCTATTAGAAGTGTAAACTACTGAAAACTTGGCCTTGCTGATACGAATAAAGTGATTCAAAAACCTGTCTTTACAGATGTAGTAGAGCTTGTCTTCTTTAAGAAATACAAATCTTGGTATTTCTTACTTTTTTGATTCAAAAATTTGAAGAAAGAAAACTATTTTAGAAACAGATATAAAGTCATTGTATGAATGTTTTAATCTTCCCTGTGTGGTTCCAAAGCTCTGGGGATGCATCAGTACACACACACGTCTGCTTTTACAGATGCGGGTTTTGATTATCCCGATATACTAGAGATGTCTAGTCATTAAACTGCACATGAGCTCGCCTGCATCTAGCCCTCCAGAGTCTGCACACATTGTCAAAGCCACCAAAGCCGTTCTATTTCATATGTATATAAATATAGCTAGAAATACACACACACAGTGCATCACATTTTTGGAACTTCCCATCAGCTCCTGCAGACCCCACAAAATCCACAGGCTTGTAACATTCTCAGAGCAACTACGGAGGCAATACGTGTAAATAAGAAGGTGCAACGCGCCCAGAAGGATTACTGAGGTGATGCATTGAAAGGCTGCCGTGGTTTAACCCCAGCTGGCAACCAAGCACTGCCGCTCACTCCCTCCTCAGCCCGAGGGATGGAGGGAAGAGTTGGAAAGGAATGTAAAACTCAGGGGTTGAGGTAAGAACAATTTAGGAGGTAAAGCAAAAGCTGCGCACGCAAGCAAAGCAAGGAATTCATTCACCACCTCCCATGGGCAGGCAGGCGTTCAGCCATCCCCAGGAAAGCCGGGCTCCGTCACGCGTAACCGTTACTCGGGAAGACAAACACCGTAATGCTGGATGTCCCGTGCCTCTTCCTCCTCCTCCCCCAGCTGTACGTGCTGAGCGTGACGCCATATGGTCTGGGGTACCCTGGGGTCAGGGGGGTCAGCTGTCCCGGCCGGGTCCCCCCAGCTCCCGGGTCCCCCAGCCCTCTCACTGGCAGGGCCCCAGAAACTGAAAGGTCCTTGACTCAGTATAAACATCACCCAGCAACAACCAGAAACATCAGCACGCTGTCAACACCGCTGTCACACCAAACCCAAACCACAGCGCTGCGCCAGCTATAGAGAAGGAAATTAACTCTCTCCCAGCTGAAACCAGGACAAAGAAGGTTGTTCTAAGTTCCATGCTAGGCAGAGAACAAATACTTGGGAGTGGCAAAGGATTATGCAGTTGCAAAAAAAAAGATTAAAAAAAAATCAAAGTAGGAATTTGGGAAGCACCATCAAAGCCAGTTTCTTGGCATAAACATTGTTCCACAGTGACATTTTATACATTCCAAAAGATTCATGTAGAAATCCCGTGGTTACAGCACACCACATGGAGAAGCACCACAGGAAGACGGGGAGAGTATTCCGCAGTATCCTGCACGTGTGGGAGACAGACATGGAAAAGTGCTTTCTGAATTCCCAATACTTTTATTTAAGAATATTAAAATGTCCCAAAGGAACGCTGCCATTGCAGCTTTGCCCCGGCAGCACAGCCCTCCTTCAGCTAAAGTCATCTCTTTAGCTCTGGTTTTGTGCTGCCCTGTACTTCTAACGGTTTTACACCGAATAGTTTTAAGTTCATACATGATCACAGAATCAAAGGCAAGTAACTGAAGTGTTTGATGACAAATCCTGCCAAAACTGGACTATTTCACTTGATGTAAGGCCATGCACCACAATCAGATCTCTATACTTACAAATATGAAAATTAATTTTATAAAGAAAGAATTGTTGTTTACCTCCTGGAATAGTGATGTTCACTTTAAGTATATTTAAACAAATTCCAACATAAACATCCTCTAATCGAATAGGTTTGACATGACTCATCATTTCATAAATCCTCAGAGCCAGTTTTCCATGCAATATATAACCCAACCCACTGCAATACGAAGGATATACACCGAATATCCATTCAGGTTGTGAGATGTACATTTTTTTGTGAAAGCCCCTGTAGGCAAAGTTATCTGTAAGAGGATAACCAGTAAAAACACTTTCTGAGGAATTCAGCTTCAGAAGAAATTCTACCAGGTTAGCAGTGTTGATGAAGACATCGGCATCGGTCTTCATGAGGAATCTAGCATTTGAACAGCACTCACTGACCCACCGAAACGCCATGATTGTTTTCAAGGTGAGATTGTCGTAAGTGTCCATAAAATCCTGGCAAATTATGTCACCACAGAGGATGCTTTCATCTTCTACCGACAGTGCTGCAGGATTGTCTTCTCTTTGAGTATCCTGTCCTAGTAAGAACAGGGTCAGAATTCGATGTCCCCACCAGAAGTTCTGAGATGCCCATGTTATCCGGATGGCCTGCCTTGACTCCACATCCTTAGGACTTGAAGACACCAAGATGACTAGAAGTGGATTTACATCTTTGCATTTCAAGCGCTCCCGCAGTGTGAAAAGGTACTGTTGCTTGTAAATCGGTTCATATTCATAGAAATACGTAAGGTTTGTATGCTCAATCACAGTGTTGGAAAAATAAGCTAGGTACCACATTGTAAGGACAGGAAATACAAGGAGAAACAAAAAAATCCATTTTAACAGTCTTATATACATGATACTAACTGGAACTGGGCAGCAACTAATTTGCAGAAGCAGTCAGTGACTTCAAAACCTGTACCACAAGTCCTGAAGTGTGTTTCTTGCTAAAAAAAAGAAATGAAACAGTAGTGTTCAGAATGCTGTTATTCAAATACGGCATTTTTCTTGTCTTGCCTGAAGTGTCAGTTGAAAGCACGCTGTAATATAATGGAAGGCGAATCCGAGACTGTGGTCCAGCGTTACCTATACACCAGAAATCACTGTTGTATCCCAGAAATGAGTATGAGCAGAACACTGAGCTGCTACTGAGGATGGTATGGATTGAAACCTCATAGCTTTCACCCTGGAAATGTGCCTTACATAAACCTGATCACAAAAGAGCACACGTCAAGCACTGTGATCACAGAGATCTCAGCACGTTGTCAACTCAATTAAATCTCGGGGAAGGAATACCATGTGCAAAATCTAATGGCTACAAAGGGCTCAGCAAATTGATGTTCAGAAGCTTCCAGAATTTGTATAGAAAGGAAGTCCTACTAGTTTTTATAAGCTGGGTCAAATCAGCCAAGCAAGCAGGTAAAAAGAGAAGCACAAGTATTTCATCCCTCATTTAAGGGTTCAGCAGCTGCTTGTTCTGAATTGACTGAGTAGGTGACGGGGGGAGGCAGAGAAAATCAGCTTCCTTACGAACAGTGTCAGAGCTGCAGTCACGCGAACACAAACCTGTCTTGACAGACAGACTGAGCTCTGACACTGCCCAAAGAAGTGGCTGCTCCCACAACACGCAACATTATACAGCAATCAATTATTATCTAATATGTGCTTATTAAATCAAGTGATTTAAGAAGGGGGCTTTGCAACCAACTTTGTCATAGCAGCTTTACAGTTGATGTAATGGGAGCAGCAGGGAATCCACTCCAGTAGACGAGCTTCAAATCTTAAAGGAGTTTTGTGAATTCTTCTGATATTTTCCATTTAAGCAAACAAGACACTACCAAATCCTCCTGCTACGTCCACCTATTTAAGTTTTAAAGAAGGGATCCTATCTGCCTTATTTTCATTAAAAAGCCTACCCCCATCTGCCAGTGCATGAAAACACAACAGATTCGCTCAGCTCCATCAGGCACGCCACACAAACCAAAAATGGCAATCAGCACAAGAGATGAAGACAAACTAAAGCATTTTTCGATTAAAGCCACACATCTTGCTCTGGAGTCCGATCTACATGTGCAAGTACTTACACAGCCACATAGAGTCCATGCTCAAGACATCGCTGCAGTGGCAGGACTAGATATTCCAATCAATACAACTTTTTAATATAAATTTAAATATAAAATCTCAGTCCCATACCCTCCATTTAGCAGTCCTTACCTTTACTGTATTTCTTTAAAACTACATACACTGTGAACATATATTAGACAAGCCAAAATAACTACAATGTCTTACTGTGGGAGTTCCAAATGATTTCCAATGTTTGCAGTAATAATATTTACCCTACACTGTGAAGTATCCACAAAGACACAGTAAGGATGGTGGAAGGTTCAATTCCACAGCACAGTTAATTACTATTTACCTTATCTTCAAAAAGATCACTGCAGGGCTTGTAAATGTTTTATATTAAAAAAAACAGATCCAAACCCCAACACAGCACACTAGAATTCAGGTGAATTTGATTTGCCGGAGCCCACCTGCCTTGTATTTCTGGGTATAATTTGACTTTATATTAATGACCATTTAAAGGAAGCATTTGGAGCGCAATTCACCAGCAATGCATAGCACATCACTTAAACTGTATTAAAGCAATTTTATACAAATAGCTGTTTAAATAGAAGAATCTCAGACAGATTCCTTTCAAAGCTGCATTACTTCAAAAATACCGAGGGGCTAACAGGAGTCAATCCTTCATTAAAGGTACCTCACATAACTGCAAATGAACAAGCTGAGGTTTGGTAAGAACTTCCCAAAATGACCAGTGTCCTAGCTTATAAAAACACAGAACCCCAGAAGCTTTATGCTGGTTCACTTCTTTTTCTCCAAAGGGATTAAACACATGCAAGTAAAATCACGATTCTGTGACTAAAACAGAATAGAAGTTTGGAGTGCAAAGGAAACTATCATCGGGACTATTCAAACTGCATTTACAAAAGTCAATTATAACTGTAAACAAATTTAGATTTGCCAATCTCATATTTACTTTCCGGCTTTATAGAAGAAACTGGAAGAAACTAACCTAAATCATGTATCAGTGCTTACGTATTTCATTTTATATAAATAACATTTCTCAAAGTTTGATGATCAATTTAAAGTAAAAGCATATAAAACTTTGATCAGTTCTTGACTACCTAATGGAACAAAAATCTGATTGTAAGTATTTTGATTATTTATGGACACAAAAGCCTGATTATGTGATACTGTGAACAACAGATTTGGAGGCCAGTGCCTGATCTGCTAGGTAATGAAAAAATAAATCATTAATTCAGGTCCTTTGTCCACACTATGCAATACACAATCTTAAATCCTTATGACAAGGCTGCACCACAGGGCATCCAGGACATGCACTGCAAAATGCTGGTTTGCTGTACGACTCCTGAGGAGCTAGGAAGTCCAGACCCTGCCGGTCTCTTCCCTGAGGTCCCACTGCTCCAGCGGCACACTAAACTGTTTGGCAGATGTCATAAGTTCGCCAAGACACAGCCTTTATAATGGTCACAGGGTAGAAACGACACTCCCCAAAACATGAGACATTTCCGCAGCGCCGACCATTCAAAATACAGGCAGTCATCCTCCAACATTGAGCGCAAACACATGCAGAAAAGGGCAAACCAGGGCTGACACCCTAGCCACAGCCCTTGGCACGAAAACCTCCATTCTATTTCAAACGCCTAAAACAAAGTAACGATGTTGAAGAGGTGAGGTCTGCAAGTTTTGCTGGCACCTCTGCTTGGAAGTAGTGCAGTTGCAGACCTTCCAGGACAGGTTCTCCACCACTTCCAGGCTCTCCTTGGGGGCAGTTTTTGCTTCCAGTTGCAGCAGGGCAGCACCAGCTCAAGAACTGCTCCTTTCAGGGGAACACTTTCATTTGCTTCCAAGCTCACAGCGACCGATTTGGAGATTATGCTGGCAGATAAAATCGGTTGACTTTAAAACAAATGTAAGAAAACCTGTACTGTGTATGTGCTGTAGTGAGTTCCGATACATTTCCCTCACTCCGCTACAGCCAGGCAGCGCTGAGGGCAGGCATTCCTCACAGGGAAAGGGTGGCAAATTCCCACATGCGTTAAAGTCTAATAATTACCATAACCGATGGATATCCCTGTGTAAAGTTTTAAAAAAGTCCATATTTATAATGTTAGATGTACATAAAAATATTTATTTATTTATTTATTTATTTACTTATTAGCTACTAGCAGAAATAATCTGGAAGCATTGCATTGTTCCTGGCTTCTTGTTTTCTTCATAGGGCTTAGGACCAACAAAAACTAGAGGAATTTCTGCGAGATCCTGGTGTACGACGATCTAATATAACAGTATCTTAGAAATTATTTGAAATAGCCTTTAACGATGACTTACTCTCACTTCAAATCGCCCAAGCAACCGTCATTCTCCGTTCTAGGCAACTTGCCGCCGCGCACACGCGGTCCCGGCCCACAAGGCAGAACGGGCTCTGCGGGAAACCTGCCGCGCTCTGCGGGAACCGCACAGACACTCGAAGCGATGTAACGGTTCCTGTGCCGAAAAGGGAACGCGGGGCGGGAGCGGGGCGGCAGCGGGGCGGGAGCGGGGCGGCAGCGGGGCGGGAGCGGGGCGGGAGCGGGGCGGGAGCGGGGCGCCCCCGCCGCCTCAGCCGCCCCCGCCGCCTCAGCCGCCCTCTCGCGCCAAATGGCGGCGCCCCCGCGCGCCCTTCCGGCCTCGCGCGCGCCGCCGTGAGGAGCCGCGACGTCCCCCCCGGCCCCGCTGGCACCGGCACCGCCGCTGGCAGCTGCCGCCCGCCGGGCACGGCGTCGCGCCTCCCGCTCGCAGCGGCCGCGGCCCCTCAGGGCCAGGGCGGCGGGTCCTGCTCGCACCGGCTGCCCGCGCCGAGGGAACCGGGAAACACCCACCCCCGCCAGCCCGCCGGGGCCGCGGCAAATGGCGTTCCGCGGGGGCTGCCTGGGGCTGCGGGGCTGGGGGCTGCGGGGCTGGGGGCTGCGGGGCTGGCCGCTGGGGGCTGCGGGGCTGGCCGCTGGGGGCTCGGGGCCGCTGGGGGCTCGGGGCCGCTGGGGGCTCGGGGCTGGGGGCTCGGGGCTGGCCGCTGGCCGCGCTCCTGGGGCCCCGGCGCCAGCACCAGGGCCTGGCTGGTGTCACACTGAGCCCGGGGGCTGCAGGGCAGGAGGCAGCCGTTTGCAAACTGCACTTGCTCTCATCCTTCTGCCGCTAGAACCGATGATAGAAGCATCGAATCGCATAGGTTGGAAAAGACTTTTGAGATCATCGAGTCCAACCATTAACCCCGCACTGAACCACATCACCGCATCTATGCGTTTTTTAAACACCTCCAGGGATTGTGACTCCCCCCCCCCCCCCCGGCAGCTTGTTCCAGTGCTTGGCCACGCTTCAGTGAAGGAATTTTTCCCAATACCCAAGCTAAAACTCCCCTGGCACAGCTTGAGGCCGTTTCCTCTTATCCTGTCACTTATTATCTGGGATCAGAGACCAACCCCACCTTGTTACAGCCTCCTTCCAGGCAGCTGCAGAGAGCAATCAGGTGTCGTCCTGCCCCCCCGTCCCGTCCGTGCCCACCCCCGTCCCTTTTCTCCAGGCTGAATACCCTCAGTCCATGGTGAGGATTCACCCCCAAGCCTCCCTGAATTATTACTTTAATTACATGTTGTCACATTGCAAAAGCATGCAGCCATGGTGGAATATCTTGCTTGGACAACTCAGGAACTTAGATCATTTATGAAACGTTTATTGTGCAAAGTTTGAGTTCAGATTAATTGGTGGTAAATCAGCTGTCCTGGTTTTGTTCTATTACTCTGCATTTTTTTAAACCGAACATGCAGGCAAACCCTACACAAGCAAGATAGCCTCACCCTGGCTAGGCAAACACACCTCTGGACAAATCAAAGGTACACTTCTCATTCTGTCAAATGGTCACCTTTCAGTGCCATGTAGATTCAGGACCTGCAAGCAGAAGGCTGTGTGTGTCACGCTGTGTCTGGTGCACCTGATTACGGCTCTGGTTTGACCTCATGCTGGTGTATAAACTCCAGAGCAATGTGGGAAATCATACTGGAAGCGGCTCTGCATCACCAAATTCTGCTCTGAACCAAACTCACGTTTGACTCAGGTAAGGTTAAAAACTGCAAAACCATGGAGTCTTCAGAAGCTAGCTGTTCTGTCCTGGAAATAAATTTAATTAGCTTGTAAAAAATCAGAGATTGGTTAATCACTTCTTTAAGGTGATAGTCTGATGTAATGAAATAACAGTTGAGACCATAAATATCAGATACAGTTGGAGCAAACATAGAGAGCAGAGAACTGTGAGTAATCTTTAAATCAGAGCACCACCCAGGGACGTGGACCATCCATCCATGCTGTCACAGGTCACACAGAAGGGAGGTTTTGCCCTTGATGGAGATAACCATATTTCAAGGAAATGGCATGCTATTTTGCAGGGAATTATGATTCATTCAACTGTGTTAACAATGTGTTTTGCATAGTTTCTTGTCTCCCCATCTTTTGATTCATTCATATACATTATTTATAAGGAAATGCAAACACTTTCTTCCCTGGTCTAATACATCATGACCCACTCCTGAAAAAAAATCCTACATGTAATCTATACATGTTATTAAGTTTGAAAAAGGTACAACTGTGAGTATGTCACTGTCATCTTTTGTTGCCCCCAATTAGTTCCGGTATAACCCTTTTAGCTTCAAGAGAAACCAGATTATAACTTGTCTGTCAAGGCTGCGGTTTATTTTACGCAACATTTGTAATACCTGAGCCACCAATATCATAATTATCAAAATGATTACCCTATCAGTCAGCAGCTTATTTGGCCAGAAGACCTTTACATCTGTTTTGCTGATTATGTACTTTCTGAAGCAAAGACACATGGTAATAAGTAATACTAGTGCATCTGGGTATAAGGGCAAATAAGTATTGCAATACCCAGCGTACATTCAACCAGCCCAGCGTAGGTCTACTAACTGCCAAAAAATGGAGACTTGAATTAAATAATACTAGACTAAATTTTCTATCCTCTTTCCCCACACACACACTATTTAGAATGCTGGCAAAAAAAAGGTCTTTTAATTGAGACTCAGTTACTCCACCCTTCTCGTTCCTTTCCTCAAGGAAATCTTCATCGTAGATCCATGGGCAACAACTGAGCGTAACAAAGCTACCTGAAATTATTAATTTCAGGTAGCAGAATCTTAGTAATGACCAGATCGTAAGATCGATATTTAGTCTCCACCATGCAAAGTGTGGTTAATCTTCTTCATATAAACATAAATCATCGAGTTTACAACTCTTGACAGTGTAATCCAAGCAGACAGCTTCATGCATGAGCAGGCAAGAGGAGTAACTGTGGGAGTCGGAGGCAGCCAGTTTACATGTGTTTACATGTGCCCATGTAGACTCACACATGAACCTCATGAAGTTCAACAAGGCCAAGTGTAAGGTCCTGGATGTGAGTCGGGACAATCCCAAGCCCAAATACAGGCTGGGAAAAGAATGGATTGAGAGCAGCCCCGAGGAGAAGGACTTGGGGGCGTTGGTTTATGAGAAGCTCAACATGACCCAGCAACGTGCGCTTGCAGCCCAGAAAGCCAGCCGCACCTGGGCTGCATCCCCAGCGGCGTGGCCAGCAGTCGAGGGAGGGGATTGTCCCCCTCTGCTCCGCTCTGGTGAGACCCCCTGCAGCCCTGCGTCCAGCTCTGCCCCCAGCATAAGGAGGACACGGAGCTGCTGGGGCGAGCCCAGAGGAGCCCAGGAAGATGCTCGGAGGGCTGGAGCCCCTCTGCTGTGCGGGCAGGCTGAGGGTTGGGGTTGTCCAGCCTGGAGAAGGGAAGGCTCCGGGGACACCTTAGAGCAGCTTCCAGTGCCTGAAGGGGCTGACAAGAAAGCTGGAGGGGGGCTTTTTACAACGCCATGTAGTGATGGGACAAGGGGGAATGGTTTTAAACTGGAAGAGGAGACATTTAGATTAGATACCAGGAAGAAATTCTTCACTGTGGGGGTGGTAAGGCGCTGGCACATGTTGCCCCATCCCTGGCAGGGCTCAAGGCTGGGATCAATAGAGCTTTGAGCAGCCTGGGCTAGTGGGAGGTGTCCCTGCCCATGGCTGGGGGTTGAAACTAGATGATCTTTAAGGTCCCTTCCAACCCAAACCGTTCTGTGATTCTATGATTAAACCATTTGAGATGTATTTGTTGCTGGGACATGAGATGCACCAATGAATCAGGTACTGTGTCATTTTGTGGCTTGCTGAGTATGGGCAAACCTTAAGATTCCCCCTCCTCACTGCCTGTGTTTATATTTAATTTCTTTTCCAAAATGGATGCAGATGCAGTCATAAAGGCATATTTATCTCTGGGCACACACTGAAACAGAGCAGACAGCTCGCAGTTCCCTAGACCTTGGGATCTGGGAGTATAGCTAGACTGCTGGGGGTTCAGTTTGCACAATTTACATTGTAAAGAGTTCTTAAATGGTCCTGTAAGTGTGGTTCACTGTTCAAACATGTTCAAAGACTGTAACCTTTGTGCTTGTGACCAATTGGTATGTTACTCATAGCTGTTCCACCCACAGGCTTGGCAATGTACAGTGCACCATCATAAATACTCTTTGCATATTATCAAGTTGGTAAAAGCCAGCAAGCATTTGTACAGAGCTTTTACTTACTTTCCGTATCGCAAGGCTGCTTCTTCCTCTTCCTTACATTTTGTGCTTCGTCTCACAGAGGCAGACAGACACATTGCTGACAAAAATCAACTTCACAGAAGACAGGGAATTTCACCTTTAAGGGCTTGCTAGAGAACCCCGCGGCACAAATGGGCCTCCAGAACACCAAGCACTCCAAAGTCAAGCAAGCTAATATACTGATGTTAGGACTTGATTCTGCAGGAAAATCTACACTGTTGTACAAGTTCAAGTATAATGATGTTTTTCTAACGATTCCAACAATTGGCTTTAATGTTGATATGATTGAAACCGAGAGAAATTTTACATTGACATTTTGGGATGTTGGAGGACAACAGAAAATGAGACAGGTCTGGTGCAATTTCCTGGAAAACACAGATGGACTTCTGTACGTTGTGGACAGCTCTGATAAGCAACGTCTGGAAGAATCAAAGAAAGAATTTGAACTCATTTTAAAGAATGAATTTATGAAAAGCATACCAGTTGTCATGCTAGCAAACAAGCAGGATCTGCCTGGAGCTTTGAACGCTGAGGAAATAACCAGGAAATTCAACATGAAGAAGTACTGCAGTGACAGAAATTGGTATGTACAACCCTGTTGTGCCATCACAGGAGAAGGTTTATCAGAAGCTCTCCAAAGGCTAACCATGTTTTCAAAACACTACAGCAGATCAAAGGAGACTTTTACAATCTCTAAGGAAGTTTAAACTCTTCAAGAATTTCTATCATCGCATTCTCATGAACATTAATGAATACATTTTGTTGGACTAAATCTGAAAATACTGGATTCTGGAGAACTCTTATCAGTAAATATCTATAAAGAACCTTGACAATAATTGATGATACTGTTACACCTGCACATGCTTCTGAGATGCCACTCTGCAGTGTTTCATTGGTGACGGTATACTTGGGGTTATTCTGCTCAGAAATGTGGCTGTTGGATGATCAAAGAGGTGAAGTTGAGCTTCCGAATTTTAGCAGGTGGAAACAAAATAGGTGAGCAGTGCTTCAAATGTTTAAATCGAGTCATTTTGTCAAGATATAAAATAGTGAAGTCGTTCATTCAGCAAGAAAAGCGAGGGATAAAATGGTTTTTTTGTAATAAATGCTCCATGGATGTATTTCTCATGTAAAAATATAGTCAGTTTAGAGCTTAAACTCTTAGTTATATACAGGAGATCCTATGAATCTGAAATACCTGTTGGATGTTATTGCATTCTGGAACCAGTTACTCCAAACAGATTTTAACAAACAGGATCTTCACTTCATCAAGTCACTGACAAAACAAAGATCTGGTGCTGTTTGTAAGGTGTAGGTCTGATGTCCCTTCATTACAGACTTCCAGGTACCGATCTCTTTGCTTCTGTGCTGTTGGATTGCTACCCGTAGCCAAGAGCAGGATGGTGGAAGCCAGCACAGGATTGGTCCAGCAAAGCGCTCATCCCCGTTGTCTGTGTGGGGAATAAAGTGGGGAGGAATGGGGATGTTGGCTCCTTGTCAATTTTATAGATCATGATGGATCCTGTCCTGCCTGTACTGAATCCAACTGAAATTTTGTTACTCATAAATTTAGGTTTAATTAAATTTGAGATAAAACTGGCACCAAATTGCTGATCCTCTTACTATAGTTTGTAGAAAAAAATTCCAAATGAAATTTCTGTTTAGATTTCCTGATCGATGGAGTGAATTAGTATTCCAATTCATTCATAAGGTCCATTAAGCATCGAAGGATTCATAATTACAAGACTAATTGAACTGTATCAACCATGAGAACACTTTAAACACTAAGGCTGAAATGTTAACAGGGCCTGCTCTTTTAAAAGCAAGAGTAAAGAGACCATCTAATTATTGGTTATACAGTCCCAGAAAATCCAGCCCAATTATTTCTGCCTCCTTGGGCAGTGTCTGCAGTCATAGCATGCTCCGGTGGTTAGGATGCTTGCTTAGATAGTCATATTATTTTTTTTTCCCTACATCTACCACAATCTTTGACCATGGGCAAGTCATTTGATCACTCTGTGCCTCAACAGTCCCTTGACAAAATTTCCCCCCCAGTTATGTGCTCTGAAAAAAGTTGTAGCAAAGGTCAGCTTGTGAGCTTTTCTCTTGAGACAAAACGATTATGCCAAGTAATAATATAAGAAATTTACATTTAGTTCTTACTAATAAACAGGCAGGAATTTCAAGTTGTAGAAAGGTGAAGCAGCAAGAAAAACACCCAGACATACCCTGTTGTCTCATGCATATATAATTCAAAGACAAAAACATCATCAGGTGAATTTGCTGAAATAGTAAACAAAGGAAGGTTTCTCAACAGCAGTTGTCACTCATACTGACAGTAATTACTACAGGCTAAATCCTGAGTCATGTTGAGAAAGTATTTAGACTTGTATTGCCTGGTCTGATGATTTGGGCTCAATATAAAATAACATCCTCTGTCCCCAAAAAGATTCTTAAAAGTCAGCCACAATGGGAACATTAGTTTTCTAAACCTGACGATTCAATGTTAAAAATGTACTATTTCAGATCAATATATTTATAAACATTTGCATGTGTATGTTACACATTGAATTCTCCCACTAGTTTAATCGTGTCTATTATAATAAACCTGAATATAGTTTGCTGGCCTCGGGACTTCCATAGGGAGAAATACTCCTTGAGAGATTTAATGAGAGTGCACGAGGGTCTCTAATTAGACAAGAAGCAAGTTCTGAAGGGAGAAATAAAGTTGTGTAATAGACTAGCTCACATAGCTAAAACAGAGAATAAGCTTTCAGGCACAGAATCCCTTCTCCAGGTTATCAAATTAGATTAAATGATGCTCACATTGACTTGAAGAGAATCTTTTACATTATGCTTCAAAGGAAATAAATAAACTTTATTCCATTCACTTTGCAGAATATCAAGTATTTAAAACTCAGTTTTTCTAAGAGCTTGGTTTTCTAAAGAAGTGAAGCCGTGCCCATTTTATCTGCCCCTGGAGATCCCTACCTTACTGAATAATTTTTAAGCTTTAAAACTAATATCAAGTTGGACAAAGGTGCAGGTTCTCAAAATAATTATATGCCTGAAAGTTTAATTAAAAAAATCAGTGAGATAGAGGAGTGACCATACTGGTGCCCCGAGTGAAAGCAAGGCTGATAAAGTACAAAAGACTAATCCCCTAGGAGACAAATGTTCCGTTTTAGCCTCAAGAGAGCCTAAGCGGGAACATAAATCCACAGAGCTCAGACTTAATTAGTTCCCCTGCTCCTGGAGCTAGTTGGTCTTTCTCTATACTGCATGAGTAAGTGGTGTACTTGGGGGCTTGTTTAGGATGAGGAGATAGAGGACATAGAACCCACTGCTTAAAATTTCCTTTCTACACATGGAGTAAAGAATCTCCCTGACGACTCAGCATGTTTTGGGAAGGATCTCTGAAAAAGCATAGGCCAGGAAAGTGCAGAGGAATTGGAACTTCTGGCTCAGTTCTGCAAGACTGCCGAGCCCCACGGCACTGTTTGCTCCCTGTTGGAAGCCTGGAAACTGTTTGATATCTGATCCCATCACGTGTTACATGGTGAAATCAATAGCAAGGAAGTTACAAAGGCATTTTACAGCTTCATCCTGCTATGGAGAGTTTTATAACTTTTGATTGCTTGGCTGAACAATATAATGAGCAGAATTGTCTTTACGTTTCAGAGCACAACAAAGTAGAATTCGACCTGAGCTAAAAATACAATCCATAGTATCGTAAGCATAAGTTATTCCTGGATAAGTCTTGTTTTATTATTTAGAATTTATATAGGTTACTCACTAAAAACAATTTTAGGATTTTTGAAGGTTTGGAGTGCTTTGAGAAGGTAAGAAATCAGCATATGAGGAGTACTGCCCCACTTGGCAGTGGAACCAAAGCCTGTAAGCTGAAAAGTTGGCATGGAATGAAAGGCCTTAAAGGGTTTGGGACACCCCTCAGCTGTTTATATTGCTTCAGGTTTTGGAACTTTTTTTATTAGGTCTCCTAATAAATCACACCTTGTTCACCCTGGCGTTTCTTGCATTTTTTATTGATGCATACTGGCAGTCTTGTGCAACTGCAATCAAGTGGTAGAAGCATTACAACTATATTGTAGCTGAAGTGGACAAGTCCCCCAGTGTCTGCTAGTATTTCTTGCACAAAGTTTGCTGCACCTGTTTCTTTCTGCTGACAGAACAGTCATCCATGAAGAAATAAACAGTACGTATCTGAGATTGTGAAACACAAAGGATCTGTGAAACCAAGACATGCTATATCCTGTGCCCTCACAAGAAGATAATCCACTTCAGACACGTTTGAATGTGACATTTTAAAAGTTGACAAATCCAGGGTAAGGGGAACTGTCGTTTTGACCATTCATTAATAAGATTACTGTTGTATAAAATCATGAGTTTTGAAATAGCTGTCATGGAGCTCATTTAACATAGTTCCAGTGGGCTGAAATGCCATTTTAAGGGAAGGTGCAGAGCAGCATAAGAAACCATTGCAAATTTGGATAGTAACACTCCCTCCTCCTTAGTTGTTAGAAGACAACTCCCCCAATAATGAAATACTCTGCAGAATCAAAGGGAAGCATAATGTGTAAGGAATGAGGGACAAGGCTTTTTCAGTACCAGGTAATGTAGAGCTGAGCGACTCACTCAAAATGTCTCTTTTGCCATCTCCCCCTCATTTCTGGCAAGTTACCTGCAACAAAGGAAGGACTTTCACCTTTCAAACAAGTTTTAAGTCTACTGTAAAGGAAGACAATACTTTGAAGCGCTGTATGTATACTTAACTGCTTAAAGCAGGCTTTCTTTCCAAAGTAAATGACCCATGCTGAGTTCTGTGCTGCTACAATTAGACTTCCTCCACTTATAATTAGCTCAAGTATTCCTATCCAGCACAAGCATGAAGATTCTGGACATATATTGCACCAGATCAGGCAGGCTAGGTTATATGAGCCTCTAATTTAGGATGTAAACTCTTGAGGGTGGAGGCCTTACTTACAAAGCACACACCATACTGCAGGTACAATTTGCAAATCTAAATTAATCAAACAGCAACACAACATGTCCAAACACAACTTATTTGGAACACATGTAATTTTATCAAATTGTGCATTAGCATATGTTCCAGTTTCTACAATATTCTGTTCTTTAGCTGTGGTAAGTGTCCTTGTACCACTCCCACCCATCCATGATGTTTTTGCAGTGTAACTGTGTCACATCTAGTGTGAAGCTGGGTGCCATCCAGAGTCACCTCCCCTTACCCTCTGTCACCTCTGTGTTCCCCTCCCCAGCTACGTATTTACACTTGCAGGTCTGCACAGCAGAGCCTTCTCACTTCCCTTGTCCTTCACCAGCTATCTAAATGGTGATGCCAGTATTCATGGTCTTTTTATTAGATAGTCATCGAGTGTTTTTACGCTTGCTCTCATGCTGCTCCTTGTACTTGGAATTACCTAAACACATTTACAAAACCATTTTGTTGTTTTCTTTCAGATCCTTCCTTAATGCACTCCTTTCCCACGATGTATGCAAAAAATCTGACAATAGCTCTTAGGGTTTTATGACAAGGCCGCAGCCCATATCTTTTGATGAATATTTTTTTATTATTTCCTTGTTCTCTCCATATTTATTCATCTGGTCCCTTTAAACCTTAGAATGTGTGTTCTTTGGTGCAAAGATCATCTTTTTGTTCTGTGTTTTATATGCTGCCTGATTGATGAGAAGAGTTTCTAGACCTTATATTACTGCTATTAGCCTGAATCTCATGGAACATCTGCTAAAATAAGTAATTTTGTGAGTTTAAATAAACCATCTAGGTCTGAAGCCATGTGTATCCTTTCTTTTTAGCAAATATAGCTGGGAACTGCAGCAACAATTTCGCTGATCCAAACAAAGGCTGAACTCCTTTACAGTTGTGCTTGGCTGTTAAAGGATAACTGTGCCTTAACCGTTTTCAGTTACTTTATCTAAAGCGTACACATTAATCACTAAAGAAGGCTAGTCTCTTAACCTTTTCTTAGCTGATTCATAATTCTGAAATGTTCTGGTTTAGTTTAGGACCATTGCAGATTCATGTGAAAATCCCTCATATCATTTGGATGCAAAACAAAATGTAAAAACGTTCTGTAAACAGCTTAACAACTCTGATGAATGAATGTCAGTCTCCTTGGCTAGGTCTCACGCCCAGGTCTCCACTGCTGGGTGTTCCCATTGCGTGTATTCACAACACTGCGCAATGGCCTTTGCCTCCATTCACGTGTTTTTTCCTTTGTTGAGGATCTACAATATAAGGTTTGATATATCTTAAATGTATATAGTTACTTGCAATATAATGCTTAGGTACTCATCTGTTATTTACACATGTTGCAGACCAACATGAGTGCATCCAAATCCAGCTTGAATTACTCTGTTTTATCTAGAAAGGTAAAACAAAATAAGAAATAGTATGCTACAGGAGAAGTATATAAGGAGTTAAATAGGAGGGGAAGTGAGAGAAGATAAGCTAAAGAAATACAATGGAAAAGGATAGAGAAAAGAAAAATAGGTTAGAAAAGTTCTCAGGGCAAACATAGTACTAGGTGTATGCAGATATACAAAGCAATAGAAAGCAAAAAAAAAAAAAATCATCATTAGCCGTTATCTCCTGAGTGGTTTTTGCATTCCCCTCTTGTGATAATAATGTGTTAAGAAGCCTTCTCTTATTTTCAATTAAACATGCAATGTAGACAGTAATTCCTACTTGTGCCCACATATGTAACTTCACATGTATTATCTCTGAACATACATTACATACTAAAGGCAACTATTTTATAGATCTTAGGCACATCAGGCCCCAAAGATAATGTAATCTTTAGAGAAAATATTATGCCAATAACTGGCTCCTTATAGTAACCCTAAACAATATTAATCCTGAATATGAATACATAACAGATCTTCTTAAAAACAAATGTGGAAATTAAATAGAGCAGTTTCAAACAGCTCTTCCTTTCAACCCGCATAGGAAGACATTCATATTTCTTTGTTATCACCTGCTTACTAAGGGCTATACATTGAGCTTTTTTTTTTTTTTTTTTTTAAGATTACAATTTTCCAATAAGTCATTTGGTTCATTGACCATTTAAAATAATAATGTATTGCCTATACTAATGGATAAATTTGCATATACTTTTCTTTCTCATGTGTTATTAAAAAAAACCTGTCAAGTATTAAGGAAAACCCAAGCCAAATAGTAGAAAATCTTTACATCAATTGAGTAATATTATAAAAACCCTCGTATAAAGTTTAGCATTTCCACACAGAGACACCTTGTGGCATATAAGATATACTGCAGTTAATAAAACCGAAACTGGTTGTAAATTCGAGTGGTGACAATAGGAGCTTGAGAACTCTGTTCTTGGAGGTTTAAACCACACAAGTAACCATCTTGTACATCACTTTTTCAAACAAAAACCAGCTAATTACAACATTGATGGGACTTATTTTCAGATATTAAGTATTTAAAAACCTGATAGTAACAATTCGTTAAATTAAGATTTCTGTACTTCAGGTAAAATCCACATTTGTTTTCATTCCACATTAAGATGAATGTTTCAAAAGTACAGCATTTTGTGGAACAGAAGTTTTATAAGTGAGTGATGTCCAAACTGTTCAAACAAGCAGACTACAGTCATTTCAACATTTAATAAGCATAACCCAGTAATACAAATGTCCAAAGCATAACAACCCATTCGTGTGCAACACATGCTACTGGTTAAAGCATGCTCCAGACAGCGCTAAGGGTGTTGTAAGCAGGAACGGTCAGTAGTGGGTTGAGTAGATCTCAATGAAGACAGGCTGAGAGACTTGGAGTTGCTCAGCCTGGAGAAGGGAAGGCTCCAGGGAAAAATTAGAGCAGCTTCCAATACCTGAAGGGACCAACAAGAAAGCTGGGGAGGGGCTGTTTACAAAGGCCTGTAGCAATAGGACAAGGGAGAATGGTTTTAAGCTGAACAAGGGTAGATTTAGATTAGATATTGAGAAGAAATTCTTTGCTGTGAGGGTGGCAAGATACTGGCCCAGGCTGCCCAGAGCAGCTGTGGGTGCCCCGTCCCTGGCAGGGCTCAAGGCCAGGCTGGACGGGGCTCTGGGCAACCTGGGCTGGGGGGAGGTGGCCCTGCCCGGGGCAGGGGGCTGGAGCTAGGTGGGCTTTAAGGGCCCTGCCAACACAAACTGTTCTGCTATTCTGTGATTCTATGAAATGAAAACTACCTCATTACTATGGGAAGGGGGCAATCACATTGCACTGGAGAAGAGTCCAGGGGAGGCAGCTGAGCTGGGGACCCCCTTGCTTCTCTTCCTGGCCGGCCATGTGGAGAGCTTTCCTCTTCCCTTCTCCCTCTTTGTCTCTGTCCTTTTGCTTTTTATTTTTACCAAAACACAATTTTTATTATTAGAGTGAAATGTATACTATCTTGTGTCTCAAGAGTAAATCTTCAGGCAGGTAAGTCTGCCTCAGCATCTTCTGTGCAACAGATGGGATTGCAAACCAGCTTTACATCAGCTTTCCACTTCCTAGGTTGCAGGTGAGTGTTATTCATTGTCTGTCCAAACGTATTATACTGCAAAAAAAGACTCTGTCAGTCATTACACCATCCAAACAGGCAGACTGCCGTTCCCCCCGACTGACTGCACTCCTCAACAATTTCACTGCTGTCCCATCCCTTCTCCATGCCAGCAGCATCATTCTCCTGCAGGAACACTACAAAATTCCATCATATATGTCTCACAGGCTCAGACTATCATGATGCAGAAAGGACAAAAGTTACTCTATAGTTTATTAGATTATAATGATGTGTTTCTAAACTGGAATTGCCATTAATATTATTTTTTTTTCACATTAAGTTGGTAGTGATTTATAAGAGCCCTGAATACTAGTTCATAACAAAAAGGAGATTTTAATTAAAAAAAGAAGTTATGAATATTAAAGGAAAGAGTTGATCTAGGTGATATGACAGAGGTGTAGAGTTCCTGAAGCTACTAAAATGCTATGTATTTCAGGAAAATTATGTGGCCATTATTCCCCCTCAAAAGAAAAGCTGAAACAGAAATATTGTTGTTTATCAGGCATCAGAAAATCAAGGAAAGCTCAGTCAGAAATCCTTACGAAAATGGGCCTCATTAGTGCTGCGGCTCAGAAGTACTCATTTTCTTCATTACAGTGTAACAAAGAGATATGCATACTTAGGGTATTTTCACATCTCTACTCAATATCAGTCCTTCAGCATTTCAAAATTCCTTATTCATTTATGTATTCTAGTTTCCTTGCAAAATTAGTCTGAAACACAGCATTGACAATGGCAATCTGCATCTGCACATTTACATTTTTGTTGCATAAAAGATGCATCTTGGATTTGATACCATTTTATATGCTAAATTCTGCTCACTGGCAGTGTTAACAGCCAGAAATAAGAGCTTAAATTTTAGATGCTCCCATAAATGTCTCTAGCTTTGTGATCCTATTAGTGTTTCTGCGTACAATGTGAAACACATATTACCTAACACTTCATACTAGCATTTAATTATGTAACCATATTGTATATATTAATTTTAAAAGTATTGCCCTGAGGATCATCCTTCCACTGGAAAACCCAAGGAAGGGCAAGTGACTTTCCCTTCTGCAGCACTCAAGTGGAACAGAACCCAGTATATGGGGAGTTCCCAGGCCTGCCAGCAGATACTGTTTCCCTTTCCTTCTAGAAACATCATGGAACTCGCCCAAATCAAGCAGCTGTGACAGAGAAGTTTTCTGTCACTGTCTTAACCATCAGCAGTGCTACCAGAAAATTACTTTGTTCTAGGGGCTTCTTAAGAAGGAAAATTTTTTTAGCATGGAAACAATATATTCCTGAATCTTTCAGGAAACTCATTTCACTAACCGTTCCTCACTTTTTATCTTGAATGAAATTTTCTTCCCTTGCCTTTATTAGGAATTGTTCTGTTTGAAAGGTAGAGCAGCTAGGACAAAGGCAGGGAAGTGGGGCTCCACAATCTGCTGAGTCATGATTGATTCCTGTTCTTCATGGGCTATTTGCAGCTGATGGATTTTGTGATCAACTCTGGCTTTGGTACTAAGAAACATTTTTGGCAGCGGTCATTTCATGATCTATAAATTTGTTTGCAAAACATCTGATCCGGCGTGTTAAAAACTGAATTAATATAGGCTGAACTGCGGAAAACATCACCGATGTTAATTAAAAGCAATCCCAAAAACAAAGGTTATATTAAATAAAAAGTTATATTAAAACAGAATAACTGAGATCAGAAGTAGGCTCATTCAGAGATTGCTTTGAAACTCTGATCATAAATTTTAACAGGACTGCCTCCTGCTTAGTGTTTGCAGTCATGTGGGAGCCCTAAGTTTATTTTCTAATCACAGGAGCAGATGTTCAGCTGATGTGAATCAGCACATGGCCACTGAGGCCAGAGGAGCTACCTTTAATTTGCACCATCTGGGGATCTGGTTTACAGTCTCTCCTTTTGAAGAAACAGAATATTGTGCATCATCTTATAACTTATCACATGGTGGCTTCCACAAATTGAAAAAGGAAAATATTTAGGGCTCTTTAACTAGATAAATAGTGCTCATAATGTGGTATTTCAAATTCAAACTGGCCTTGTGAGAAGAGATCCTCAAGGCGTCTGTAATGCCCAGGCTGTAAGTAAGCACAGGAAAGCAAGCCTCGTGAGGGACAGTGTTAAGTGAGTGAGAGCACTAAAACTAAATTGGCCTGGTGACATCAACAGGCCTTTGGCTTCATTAACATCTGATATGGGCCAGCACTGAAACTAAGATCAGGAGCATCTCTCAGTAATTTTAGTGTCTTGTACAACATGATTAAAGTGTTATAAATGGAAAGGCATTGAATCCTACTATGTTTTGGACATTTTCGGATATTTTAGGCTGATTTTCTGTGCAGTTCATTACTCTGAAAAACTGTGATGCTAGAAAGTGAGGTTTCAAGTACCACTCCAACTAAAGAGCGTTTTTTTCTAAGTATAAACACATATTTTTTTCTAAATACAAAGAAAAGCTAAAATACAGTGTAACCAGTGGTTCTAAATGGACAGAGAAAAATAAAGGGGACACATGCACAGGAACTCTGCAGCTTTTGAATACAAGAGAAGTCTCCATCTGCACAAGAGAATGACCCCTGTGTGAAAGCAAATGGAGTCAAAAGATAGGAGAGCTGTTTAAGCATTTTCTGGTTAAAATCTTTTTTTCTTACTGTAATCCAAAGGACTTCAGCCAAGTTCCGTCAAAAAGCAACTTTAAACTAGTAGGTTAGGGTAACAATTGGAAAAACAAGTTGAAAAATTAGCTGAAATAAGTGCCTTTTTTGGTTTTTTGGTTGTTTTTGGTTTGTTTTTTTTTAAGTGAGGAGGAGGGAAGCTGGGCAGAAGGCTGGATGTAAGAGTTAATAATTTATCCAAGAAGACAGCAGTATTAATACATCTTTCTAGCTCAAAAGGAATGATGTGCATCCACGTCAATGCATGGTCCATCATACTGCTGTTTTCACATGCCTCTGGACAACAGAAAGAGTAAAGGAAATGTCAGCAGTGGTAGCAGGATTTGTTGCAGATGCTGCAGGTACTCAGTGTAGACCCTTTTATTACAAAATGGCATAGAACTTGGGCAAATAATTTTTGAGCAACTAATTAAGACAGCTAACAAAGAATACCTCAGGAAGGAATTTGAACTTTGTGTGAACATTTTCTAAGAGAGAAAAATGACAGTCTGGCTCAAGCAGTTCAAATGAGTAAAATAAGAAAACGGTAGAAGAGGATACAGAGGCTCAGGCAAAATCAAGCACTGTACTAAAAGGAGACATCCTAGAGGTAGTAGCTGTGTAATGGCACATCTGAAAAAACTATTCTAGCACAGTGATGTAAGAGAAGACTAAAAGCAAAACTAGCATTCAGACAGTAGAAATTAAATTTTCTCCTAGATACAACCTTAAAAAATGTGCTGTCTTTTGCAAAAGTTTGTCTTTGAGTTATCTCCCCTGGAAGCAGGCTGTGGTTGTTTTTGCTTCAGTGGGGGAAGTCCGCAATGCAAGCGTGGCATCTGCTGCTCATGACCTATTACCGCGTGGTGTGGGGTTTGCACAGGCTCCTGCTAAGGGTTCTGTGCTGACTTGCCTCTGGGATCGTTACGCTTCCACCTGCCTGCTCCTTCAGCAGAAAAACTGTCAGCACCTCTAGCTCTTTCTAGAAAAGACTTTTCATGCTAAGGAGCTACAGCAGAGCACTTCAGGGAAAAGTGAAAACGAGTGCAAAAAACATTGACTTGCTTAATGGAGCCCAAAAGCCCCATGGTGCTTTACTTAGATCAGCCCTGTTCAATCTTACGTAGATTACTTTTTGTAGTAATGTCCCTTTTAAAATAATCCCCCTGTTCTGTGAAGCTCAGTTTTGTATATTTACTACTTGTGTGTGACAGTTTTTTATGGCTTTTTCACCTGGTGCAATATTCACAGCTGACCCCAGTTTAGTTTAGGTATTATTTGATAGGGCTGTTTCAATGTCCAGCAAGTAACAGTCGGACTCCAGACTCAGAGAAGCTCTGTGCAAAATGAAAACAAGTAGTTGTGTTTGCATACCAGATGAAAGATTATCATAAAATATCCCAACAGCAGTTCAGTGATCTACATTTTTGTTAATACTAGCTATTCCATTTTTATAAATCCCGGGATTAATGGAATTTTTCAATGTGCAACACAAATCTTTTGCAGCTTGACATAGTATTTTGTTTCTTATACTAGGGAGATATGTTTACTTGCTATGAAAAGCCATCTGCCCGAACTCATTTTGCCTAAATGTATGTTTAAAACAAAATATATTACTAAAACATTTCAGATCAATTTACGTTATTAGTTGAAGGATATTTTTAAAGATAACTTGATAATTACATGTTTTCTAATTACATAATCAAGCACAAAGTTCACAAATTATGAATGTGTTACCTGTTTGTAAATGTAAACTATTTATAATGCAAGTCTGTCTACTGTGTATACATATATGGAAGGGACAAAGGTAGCTAAAAGCCATCTCAAACTTATGTATTCTGCCTTTCTTCTTTTTTTTTTTTTTTCTTCTCCAAAGATCTAAATGATCTCTGAAATCAGAATGCCCTCTATATGATGTAGCTGCTTGGCAAGCCAGAATTTTCATTACTGAGCACAATGCCCATGCAGTACAACCTCCGCATTAGAAACTTTCAAAAGTGACAAAATTGGCTCCTTACATCAACTGGAAACTTGTATTGTGGAGACAAATTCCTCCTTGCCAAATGGTATCTCCTTTCTAGCACCTATATATTGCCAGACAGCTCAAATCCTATACAAATTATAACCACCTCAAGCTACTCTAACTTCGTGTTCAGGTGCCGGGAGCAAACAATTTAGAACCACTCCTTAATGAGAGGTTAGGGCAGCTCTCAGTATCTTCCCTGTCATTGCTTGAAGGATCAGAAGGTGAGCAGAACCCAATTCACATCTTTATATTTGCATTACTATTATTTTCCAATCTGAGAAATATGCAAAAATATAAAAAGATACAGAGCTACTGTAACATCACATGAAGTTTAAACATTACCATACCAAGAGTATTTGTATTATATGCATAATTTGTTATGTTGTAGGCACCTACATTTAGCCAAAATATACCCTTCTAAGAGAAACTCACTTAGAATCAAAATATCTGTTTGGTTTGTTTGTTTGTTTGTTTGCTTGGTTTTTTTTTTAAGACAGCCACAAGATCAAGAATTCAGAAGGGAATTGGTCTGTTCTTCAAAATTTGTCTTCCAAGTGCTGGCAGATTTGCAGTGCAGATCTGAAGTAAAATCAAACCAATACAAAAATAACATGGTAATTGTTCTTCTGAGAGCTAAACAGATTAAGCAAAATGCACTTGATTAATCCATGATTATGTCCTCACTGAAGTCACACTATGAATTTTTTTCAGATGATACTACATCAAAAATATAGATCAAAGACCACTGAAGGATAGTCTTCCTCCAAACATACATAATTTAGTAAGAGCATAGTATGTTCTTCTATTTCACATGAAAGTACATGGTAAGAAAACTATGCACACTGGAATGGTTTATTAGATCTGATGATGCGGCAATGTGATTTTAAGACAGGTGTGGATTTTAAGGAAATTCTCCAAGATGATTCTTCAGTTATTTTCAAATGGTTACTCATAAAATAACATGATTATTGCTCAGTCCCTTGTCTGTGTCAATCTTTTTCCAAGAATACAGAGGGAAGGTCAACAGAGAGATGACTTCATTAAGAGGTCATTGTTACTAGTTAGGGCACTGAGTCAGTTCTGGTTGCTAGAATGTGCTGGCTTTTCAAGTCCACCTTTCCCAAACCACATGTTATACAATCAGTCAGTGCTAAGCGTGGCAACAGTCGGAGGTAGTAAATATGGGATGAACATGTATACATTTGGGTTAGCAAAGACGCGGAAAAGGTAGCTATGAAAAGAGCAGTGATGGAGCAAAATAGTTTTTCTTTCCTTTCATAAACTTCTGGGCTGGGTCTTAGACACCATATATATTTTTTACCTTCATAGCCTGATTAGTTATAATCTCAAGCAGGTGCCTACATGGCCAAAAAGGCCAACAACATCCTGGCTTGTATCCGAAATAGTGTGGCCAGCAGGGCTAGGGCGGTGATCGTCCCTGTGCTTGGCCCTGGTGAGGTTGCACGTCAAATACTGTGTGCAGTTTTGGACCCCTCACTACAAGACAGACACTGAGGTGCTGAAGTGTGTCCAGAGAAGGGCAACAGAGCTGGGGAAGGGGCTAGGACACAAGCCCTGTGAGGGGCGGCTGGGGGAGCTAGGGGGGTACAGCCTGAAGAAAAGGGGCTCAGGGGGGAACTGGTCACTCTCTACAACTCTGAAGGAGGCTGTAGGCAGGAGGGTCAGTCTCTTCTCCCAGGTAACAAGTGACAGGACAAGAGGAAAGGCTTCAAGCTGCACCAGGGGAGGTTTAGGCTGGATGTTAGGAAATGTTTCTTCATCAAAAGGATGGTCAAGCATTGGAACAGGCTGCCCAGGGAGGTGGTGGAATCACCATCCCTGGAAGCGTTTAGAAAACGCATAGATGCAGTGACATGGTTCAGTGGTGGGCTGGGCTGTGCCGGGTTAATGGTTGGACTTGATGATCTTAAAGGTCTTTTCTACCCCAAAATGCTTCTATGATTCTATGAGCCAAGACATAGTCAGGAAAGTAACATGCCAGTCCCAATGTACTAGAGTCCAATTTCATTATTGATAACCATGTTCTGCTGAGACAGAGCCTCAATTGTGCTTGAAGAGATGGATTCACGAAGAAACCTCCTTGGGGCCACAGAATTCTAAACTTATTCTGCAAAACTGTTTCTCAGGGACACTAAAATTATTCCTCAAAGGAAGTGACACTACAACTAGTCAGCCAATTATTGATAGATCTGTAAAATACCTTTTAATTTTGAGACCAATGACTTATGCCATTAGGTAACTGTAAGTTTTCAATACTTCTTATTTTTAGGTGAAATTGTAAAGCAATTTGGCTTGTTACAATTCTGATATTTCCTCCAGTCAGTGGAATAATTCCTCAGGAGAGGAATTTTAAATGTACAACTAGATGAGCCAGTCAGAATAACAGATTCATAGGGCTGCATCCTGATTTTTCAAATCTTTTGAAACAGTTATTAGTTAAACTTTTGTTAGTTTTAGGTATCTCTTTCTGGATTTCATACTCTTACTATGTAAAAAACTGTGGTTCAGCAAAAAGTATTAGATGACAGTTGCCAGTGTAATACTATTTTCATCATATCAGCTATGTGATTACAATAGGTATGTTCATCTAGGGCAATTTCAAAGATGACAGAGAATAAAAAATACTAAGCATTTTGCATGTCCCTGTGATACATACAACACAATCTTTAATCACAGAAGGAAGCACTGTTAAAATATGCCTGAAAATGCAGTCAAAAGCAGGGAGTTTTACTTCAGTTAATTCAAACCATTCAGATGTAAATAGAGGGTTATAAAATAAACTCAACGTAACAAAAGCCATAGCAAATATAAGAAATTTCCAGTTTGGTAACACAAAATATTTTACTTGCTGATCATTTCCTTAAACATTAAGTGCAGAAGCTAAAAGCAATGAGAAACTACCTGACAATTCTATTCAACCAATTTAAAATTGAACATGCTGGTAGAATTTATTATTTCCCAGACTTCACAAATTTCTACTGTTTACATATGTGAATATTTTTCTTGTTTCTTTACTAAAGGCTTCCTTCTGAAATGATAGCATCAGTTGGAAATACATTACTTTTGAAAAAGTGAGGTACGGTTTTGGGAGGGTTGTACTTCTATAATATTCTGTTTTCTTAAGGCAGCTGTGCTGTGATACCAATGAAAATGATTGTTAGTTAAAGAGATGTTCTTTTTTTCTTTTTCTCTATGTAGCTTCTAAAACATTGTCAAATGGACAAAGTGTACTACTTTTTAAAATGTAAATAGCCATGACAAGAAAAGGTCTTTTTTGTATATCCAGACTGCAGTGTGAAAGCGTTGCTGCACCCACAGTGGCTTTGAACAAAACAGTTTACATACTGATAGACAAGTAGCTATCCTATATGAAATACCATCAGGACTAATTAAACCTGACTGATTTACCCTACTCATATTGCTGTGACATCACTACAACATTTAGGCAACAGATGTGGCTGTGGTGACTCAGAGTCCTGTCATTTCAATCTTGATGAGAACTCTATCTAGAACAAAGCCTCATCCTCTGAGAAATCTCCCCGAGATAAAACACACATTAGCTTGTAGTCTGAAAGATCATAATCTTTGTGTTTTCACAAAGAACTAAAGCAAGTTCTCTTTTCTGATATTGGTAAGTCTCCGAGTGACTTAGTTTACAGACTTGGGAGACTGCACCTCCTATCACAGCTTTGACTTTTCTCAACAAGTATTATGGAAAATCATAAGGCCGCTGACGAAACAACGGCTCTATCAACACGCAGGACTTAACAGAGAGGAATCCTCACAACCGCTGACTTGATTTTCCAATCATTAAGAGTAAGTATAAACTACATGCAGGATGAGGGCTATATATTCCAGTGAGTGCTTCTAGTTATGAACAGAGGTACTATTCTCTGGATCAAATTACAAAAGTAGGAAAAAATTGGCATCCCCTCTGCTCTGCAAGTGTATCTATTTCTTTCAATACCCTTAACTCATTTCAATAAAAAATATCCAGGTTAGCTTAAATAGTTTGGATAGTAGCTTTTTCCCCCCTAATATTCTGGAAGACTGGAAGGAACAGATACTACTCCGAGTGTATTTTCCTCACAAGTTAAAGCTGCTTCCCAATTGTCAAAGGCATTCTGAAGTGAGCTTTGAGAAATAAAAACCCACTGGATGTTTTGTAAATAAACCACTTTGTTTTCCTGGCGACTGTTAATCTCTCTGCCCTTCCAGAAACTTTCTGTAGTCTAATTACCTGCATCACAGAAAAGCTATAGAAGTGGAACATTTATTTTGTATTTCTGAAGAGTCAGTGTCAAGAGGCAAGTTTTATCAGATGCGAGTTCCCAATGAATAATTTTTTATAGTTTGGATTTACCTGAATAAAGACAGGGATGTACTCTGATAGCCACAGTATTTGATGTAAACACAGTCTTGGTCTATGCTCAAACAAAACACATCTATGGAGTTTTCGTAGCATCGTTCCCTTTGCTGGTATGATCAATGCAAATTCAGGAATGACTTTTTGCAGCTCACCACAGTTTGTGTAACACGTAAATAATGTTGCTTATTAGAAAGCACCCTGGAAGGAAGCTTTAAGTCCCAGAAGGGAGTTTACAAAATATATGTCACAATGTCACACTGATGACTATATTCAAATGTGAGAAGCCTATCTGGTGAAAGCTCATAATTAGTTTGGAAACAGCATCCACCTACATCACCTGACAATGAGTTACAGCAGTTTCTACTGGCTGAAATCCACTGCCACTAAACCTGACTGTCATCATCAAACTGGTAAGAGACCGGCATGTAAAAAATTCTGAGACAGCAGAATCCAGAAGATGACTGCAACCTCTTTTGGACCCAAATAAACCAATCTGGCCTCTTTTCATCATGCTAGGAAACTAGAAAGATCCACGGAATCTCATCTCACTGAAAAATAATTTTGCTGTCATTTCTGATCATCCTTATCAGAAATATTTCCATCAAGTCTTGCTTGTGAACGTGGTCCACAGTTGCTGTGCAGCGTAAATGAGAATGTTGCCCAATACAGTGGAATCCTGCATACAGATGATATTAATTCCTGAGGAAAGTTTACCCATGTTTCCACAGGGCCTGCCAGAATACCTGCTGCTGTATCCTGCGCTCTACTATTTTCTTTCCAAAACC
The DNA here is from genome assembly GCF_023634085.1 of Falco cherrug. Classification (NCBI taxonomy): domain Eukaryota; kingdom Metazoa; phylum Chordata; class Aves; order Falconiformes; family Falconidae; genus Falco; species Falco cherrug. The sequence continues at coordinate 31,327,443 of NC_073707.1, forward strand.
AGTTGTGCTTAGGGCCAGTCTACTAAGTGTTTGAGATTAAAATCTGGACCGTGCCAAACGTGACAGCTGCAGCGGTTCCTTTTATTCAAGTCTTTCACTTTTTCGAAACTTCAAAGGCATGCCAACGCTGACTCTCTCCCCTCAGGTGGCTCGGAGGCCCCCACGTCCTTCCCACGCCGCCCGAAGCAGCCGGGCACCCTCTTCCTGCCGTCCTGCGGCCGCAAGTAGAACAGTTTTATTTAAAAAATAAACCCCAACAAAAACCAAAAAACAAACCCAAACATTCTATTTCTTTAAAGTGGCAATAAAGCGGCGGGGGAGGAAGCGATGTCTCCGTTCCCCTGAGGGGAGCGAACGCAAAGCCCGAGTGAGGCAAAGGATAAGCTTTCCGCTAAGAAAACAGCGGGTACAAGGGGGCGCAGGCCCCGAGGAGAGCGGGGAGGGCACTACCGCCCGCCGTTCCTCCTCCCGGCGCGGCCAAACCCGCCACCCAAAATGGCGGCGGCGGCTGATGGGACCGGCCGAAACGCCTCGAAGGGCCCGCGCACCGTCACCGCGCGCGTCACGTCCCCCGCGCAGCACCCTCCCTCTGCCTCCCCTTCTCCTATTGGTCGCCGGCTTCGGACGCCGCAGCCAATCGGCGGGCGCGGCCGGCTGGCCCAGAGCGAGGCTGCCCCTCTTTCCCCCCTCCCCTCCCCCGCTCGCGCCGTTCCTCGCTCCCGGCACGTTCGGCCGCCGGGGGCAGCGGGCAGCGCCGCCCCAGGAGCGGCAGCGGCGTCTCCTCGCCTCGGCCTCACGGCTCGGCGGCGCGGCTTGACGGGTGCTGAAGCGTAAGCGGGCTCGGCGGCCGCGGAGGCGCCGGGAAGGGGGACCCCGGCGGGCTCGGGTAGGGGGTGCGGGCCCGGGAGGAGGCACAGGAGCCGCGCTCCCTCCCACCTTCCCCTCCCCGCCCGCCATGGCCGACAACGAGAAACTGGACAACCAGCGGCTGAAGAACTTCAAGAACAAAGGCCGCGACCTGGAGGTAACCGCCGCGGCGCCTCGCGGGAGGGGCCGGCCGGCCATGGCGGCGGGAGGGGGCCGCCGCCGTGTGGCGTCTTTCCTAATCCGCCGGCGAGGGGCCCGCGGCGGGGCCGCGGCCTGCGCTGCCCGCCCCGTCGAGAGGCGGGAGCGCCGCTCCCCGCCGCCCAGGGAGGGAAGGGGAGGAAGAAGAAGAAGGGGAGGCCGCGCTGTGGGGCCGGGCGCGGCCGGGCCGTTGGGCGCCGCGCGGAGACGAGAGCGACGCGGCTGAGGGGGCGACGGCTTCCGCCGCCTGCCCGGCCCCGGTGGGGCGGCCCGGGGCCTTAGCGGGGGGTGGCTTCCGCCGCCTGGCCGGCCCCGGTGGGGCGACCCCCGGGGTGGGTAGAGCTCCTGCCGCCTGCCCGGCCCCGGGACGTAGGGGGCCCTCCCTCCGCCTGGCCGGCCCCGGTGGGGCAGCCCGGGGGGCCTCAGTCGGGGTGGCTGACAGGAGCGGCCGGTGCCGCCTCCCCCGCGGTGCCGACTTGGCGTTTCGGGGCAGCTCCGGCGTGGTTCGGCCCAGCCACTCGCTTGGTAGAGGTGTTGCTTCGGTGTTTTGCTGTCTGCGACAGCAGTCGCATCTTCGTGTGGCTCTACCTCAATTTCTTGCTGGCACTTAATTATCGCTCTTTGCGCTGAGTAGCCCCTAAAAGCCTGAGTCAGGGATTAGGGCCCAGCTGGGTGTTCTGCTCTGTGCCTCTGGAAGATACTGAAGTGAATAAATGAATTATTGCCAACACTTTATACTGAAGATTATTAATAAAAATACAACCCCACCTTTTTTTTTTTTTTAAACGGGGAAAATGCTGCTGTTTTACTGTTCAGTTAGTTGAGTGTGGGAACAGTTGTGGCTTGTAGTAGGGAGCCTCTAAACTTTTTGGTGGCTGGATTGCTGCATACATTATCTGAGATGTGAAGATGCTTCCTCAACACAGTAGAAGAAATAATTAATTTAAGATTATCTCAGTAAATATTCAGATTTTAAAATTGGGTCTCAATCCTCATCCATAAGCACTTAGCTAACAGTGCTGATTGGGGAAGCCTGTGTATCATAATTTTGTCAGAATAAGGCTCTGATGAAGAAATGGGCATTGGTATTCTTGTTTCTGTTTTTCACTAGCCTCAATATGTGTCCCTATGGTTAGCATAATATTTTAATCTTTCATATGAAGGCAATTGTACACTATTTCTTTTTTGAAAGTAAGAGATGAGTTTATGTTGCTGTCATTCATTAAAACATCTGCCAAGTTTCCCATTTGGGTAATTCAGGAGTCAGTAACACCTCGATTTTTAGCTTGTCCAAGTATATTGACAGAACAATTCTGTTGTTCAGTTACGTGCAAAGTTTGGTGATGCCAAAACCACTGGAAGTGAGAATAATTACTGCAGTGATTGCTCTGTTTACTAATAAGGTTGTTAGCTGTGTTAGCGACTACTTGCTTTAGATATTAATTTGATTTTTCTATAAATTGTTTTGTTACCATTGAATAGACAACTACAAGAAAGGCATCTTTAGTTAGATGCACAGTAAAGTGTATGCTATCATAGTAAAAAATGAAATTAATGGGAAGATACAAGTTGGAGTTCATCTGTGGTTTATCTCCTTTTGCCTGCATACCAAGTTTTAAGGTAAGTTAGCTAAAGTAGGGAAGGTTCATGGTGAGCACATGCAAGTAAAGAGGATAGGTGTGTGTATGGGGAAGCAGGTAATCTGCTGATGCACTTGAACGGCCTGCTACACAGTGAAAAAGCCACTGTTGGGCCACATTAAATTTTAGATATTGACATCTATCCAACAAATCCTGGAACATATGCTTGGTACCTAAAATAACTACCGTGGATAGCTATTTTTCATACAATAGCTGAGGCTTATGGCTATCATTCTTGCTTATTAACTGCTTACACATCACATTTTTCATTAGTGTGAGAAATGTTGGTAATGTCCAGTTATAGCCAAGTATCCTATGGTAGCAACAGTTGCTAATGAGTGTTTAGTTAGTTCATAACACCTGTGTTCCTGTGCTACTTTTGGCAGAAAGATGTCTGTTAACTTCACATAGGAAGCCAACATTTGATCTTTATTTCTTTGCCCTTTATCTCTGCTGAAATTGTGCATTTAGCCATTGGTTTCTTTTACAGAACCATGATCTTTCTTTTTCCTTTTCCATGACAGTTTACCACCATTCACCATCAGCAGATAAATAATAAATCACTAGTTTTGGTGGATCCCAACTTAATAGATACTTCTAGATGCTATGGTGGGTTGCCATGTTGCAAATTACGAACTTTTTAAAAATGGTACATACATGATTCCATGTTGTTCAGAACATTGACAGTTATATTGCTGACAGGTGATGTCACATGGTACTTACCTTCCAGGCCTTACATCTTCACAGAAAGTTACTGTATATCTTGCAAAAGACAGGGGACTTCCTGCATTTTGTCTCCTGAAGTTCTAAGCATATCTTTTTAGCTTTTTGGATACTTACTGAGTTAATTTTCCAGTCCATATCAATGTGCTTCTAAAAATACAAATTCTGGCATAGGGGTTGGGGAGAAAAAAAAACCCCCAACACATGCACACCTGTTTTACATAAGGTGTTTAGCAAAATTCCTTCATATGCTTAAGTATTAGGTAAACATGCATGCATGGACATGTTATGTTGTAAACAATTGCTGCCATGTGTTAGAAGATGACAGATTGGTGGCGACGCTGGGAATAGAGAGATTTGTTGTGACCAGAAGTATAAAATGCCTGCTTGTCTTTTTTTCTTATTTATAGTACTGCTCGAAGAAATATTCTGTGTAATGAACTTTTTAATATCAGAAGAGTTTGTGCTGTGAGAGCAATAATTAGTGGCTAATACACAGGCAGTATCTCTGTGTAGTGTTTTAAGATTTCTAGTCTTGTATGTACAGTATTCTGTTAAGGTTTTCCAAGATTTAAAGAGTTGTTAGAGCTGTGAGGAAAAAATCTGTATTCTTGCAGCACAAAAAGGAGCTAGCCTTACAGAACTGCAGAAGTGGTCACACTTTTTTTAACATCCAGAACCAGAATCTTACTCAAACAAATGCCCATTGGGACTCTTAGACAAAATTATGCAAATACCTACTAGGAAAGCTAGTTGAGGTAACTTTTTTCCTTCTGTGTCTTCAATGAGGAACAGGTTTTACTTGGGCTTTTTTTTTTTTTTCTTGAATAAGAAAGGATGAGCTGTTTTTTTTCTGTTGTGGATATGGCTGTGGTGATGACCAATTTTCTTTCCAATGTTTGTTTTTAATTGTAGTACCATAGACCTTGGAATCAAATACTAGATCTTTACTATACAAAGGCCAGGATAAATGCAAATGGTTCACTGTTTGCAACATACATAGTTTTATGTACATTTTGGTTTTGAGTAATTGCTGCTTAGTACTGCATGTTAGGGGTCTCAAGTATGACCTTACTTCTGGGAATATTTGGGGTGGTGTTTTTGTTTGCTTCATTTTGTTTTATCGTGTTATTCAACACTTCATTTTCTATTGCTGATTATTGTCTGCAACAGCACACAAATTTGACATTAGGTTTTTTGAAATAAAATTAAAATTTTCATGCATATTGTTTCTCTAGAAATACTGAAAGAAACTGATGAGTTTCTGCTGGCCTTTTCTTTCCTGACTTGCTTGTGTTGCTGGGTGAGAGATGAAGAATTGCTTTAGTAGTGCCAGCACAGGAGAAGTGTCAAATAGATCTTTCTGCTCTGTAACTGAGAGACTCGTGATGTGAAATGACGATAATATTGTGATGCAGAGTACTTCAAAACTAATTTTGGAGCACCCACTGAATCTAGATGTTTTAAGATCACCAATGTCAAGATTTTGAAGAGTTGGCAGTGGTGTTTACTGGCCTTGTAATGACAACAGTGTATCTGAGAGCACCAAGGAAGCTTCAGGGGATTGAAGGAAAGGTAGTATTATGAGAGATACTGGATATCACAGGTGGGTAGAATCTTTTCAACCTTTTTCTGTATCCCACACAAAATAGTTTGGTTGGGATTGAAACATGGAGGAACTCAAGGAATTTCACTCATGGAGTTAGTTAAAAATAGGTTCCTTTAAGATGACTTGTCATTCTGTGGTGAAGCTCATACATTTTGTCATTTAAAAATCTTACTCAGATATTTGTTTGTATAAGGCATTTTATTTGGCATGTACAGCTTCTCCAGGAAGAACTAGAATGACAGCATGTGCAGTGACATACTGATTTTTATTTACTTGCTTGTAACTGAGAGTCCCATTATAATTCTGAAGGTGGAATAGTTGCTGAGATGTGTTTTCTGGTGGTATCTTGTAGAAGTTGTGTTGGGTTTAAAATCCCATAGCATTTTTATCGGTGATCTTCAGAGTAGACTTTATTGCTCCAGTTAGCAAATGAGCTAGGATTAATATAGGAGGGAAATAATGGATAGCGGAGGGCCTGAATCACTTGATTAAACTGAATGTGAAGAGTATGGCTTTTCACCAAGTACAAATACAAAGGTGCATGTGTCTCTGAAGGGTTTTTTCCTTGTGTTTTTCAGTGCCTTTTAGGCCTATGAAGGACAAGTTTCTTAGTCGTTGCTGTGTTCACTGCACTGGATGTTCTGGGCTGTAGACTAGTCTTCTCCAGCTGTGGTCTGCAGACTGAGTGCTTTCTGAGTAGCTAGGCTAGTAAGCAAGCAGTTTATGCACAGGGCCTTAGTAAGTGGTATTTTAAAAATAAAATAATTGAAAATCCCATCCAGTTCACAAAAGGTTTTGGAGGTAAATGGTAGTTGGTTTCCACACATATGCCCCCCACCTGCTTTGTGTGGGTTTTTTAGTTTGTATTTTGAATCATAGACAGGCTAGTGCTAGTGTGGAGTAGCAACTTTCTAGGAAGGAAAGATGGCTCAAGTAGCTCTGCTTTGAAGTAACTTGTTGCCTTTACAGTTTCACAATCGAAGCAACTTGCCTTTGGAAACAGCTCACTAGAATGAGAAGACTAGGTGAAGTTCTACCATTATTTGTATGCTGTCAGACCTTCCTGTTGTAGGTGTGTAAACAGAGCTACTGTTTAAAACCCGCCCCACAAAACAGTAAAGATGGGCTAGGTGTGTGATAGTCTTGAGTTTCTGAGAAGCAGTGATTCAGAGAAAAAAGTGGAAGAGGGATCAGGATATGTTAGCTGAACACGAGCTCCAGGTGTATGCTAGTGTACTTGGAAAGGGCTAAGTGTGGAGCATAGAACACCTAAGTGTGGAGCATAGAACACTTGTTCTGTTCCTGGCATTGTGAAAAACACTAGAAATTATCAGGACCCTGCAGGTATCAGTTAATGCACAAGATTTTAATGATAAGCTGAAGGGCTCAGTAATGACTAATGGTCAGAAAATAGCCCTTACGATAAAACATAAGCTAAATATAATTGAAAAAAGGAGGATGGAGAGGGGTAGCAATCATAGGCTGACAGAAATAGATTTGATCATTTGATTCTTTGATGTAGCAAATGAAGAACAGGATCCAGTGACTGAAAGAGCCACATGAATTCATACTGAAGTGATGCATGATTTTATATTGGAACACTTTCCAAGGACCATTTTGAATTCTGTTTCTAGAAACTTTTAAGTTGGGAGTGGTTTCGTACTCACAGTTGAGAAGTGATTCAGAGAATTCTTAACAATCAAGCCAAATCTTAAACAGAACAGAAAGGAGAATCTAGCTTTATAATGCCACTTGCCAAGAAAGTGCTATACCTGAGTTTCTGCCTTTTGAGCTGTTTTCCAAAAGGTGACACAAGTTGGTCTTGAGTCTGTTTGTCATTTTAGTTTCCCCAAACTAAATATCCAATTTCTAGGCTGAGGTGATGGGGCTGTGAAACTAGACAGAGCTAACTTCAGTTCTTATTTCTGGGAGAGCAGTGGCAGGTTGACCAGTGAACCAACTACTGTTTACACAGAAAATTATTTTAGTGGAGCCCCATTTTGGTAAATTGTTCTTAAGAGTGACTTGATTGGTTGCTTGTCTTTCATGTGAAGGCTTCTGAGAGTCCAAGGTATGCTGGTCCTTTTCAGAAATAGGCAGGAATTTAAACCAAGGGCCTGTCAGCTTATGTCTGGAGGGAGAACATTCTTCTAGCAGATTGTTGATGAAGTTTCAGGATTATTTTTTAAAGTCTGATCAACTGCAAATATGATTTTTCAAGTAAAGAAACTTCTAAATGACACACCTGAGGTTTTTTTTTCTCTGAGTACTTGTTTCAGCCCTGCTCACTTCTCCCCATATCTGTCACATACATATGCATATATGCTTGTCCTGAAGATGTGTTACCATCTGAGTTAGAATAACTTTCCTTTTTGGATCACAGTAATTTTAACTATTACTTTTTAATATCCTTTCCATCTTACGTGCCTTTATAGTTTGTGTTCTAGCAATTCAGTCTTCTACTCCTTGAAAACATATGTTGGGTCTTGCTGTTGGTTAGCAACAGCTTTTCTGTGACAAGCAATGTCATTATTGAAGTCTGGTGAGAGGAATCCTTGCAGTACAGCTTTTTGATAGGTAGGCTTGTTTTGTTAGGTTGCAGTAACAGTTGTGGATTGGGAAGGCATTAATGAAGTCTTGTGAGATCATCAGGGGCTTGGTACAATTCTGCAGCCTTCTTTCCAGAGTTTTTCCTCAATTTATTTTCTTCTTGAATAGGCCAATTAGTAGACTTCCAAGAAGCTACACTGAGCACTCCATTACTACAGGCTCTTGCTCTCAGTCTCTGAAGTCAGTTGTAAAGTTGCAGCTTCTTTCTGAAGCCTCTGAATGGTGGGTGGTATCCAGAGGTGTATCAGCTTCTCTGGGAGGGCAATAGCACTTTGAGCACATATAAATGACTATTGAGTGCCTCTTGCCTTCACCTCTGTCTTTGGAGTTGCTGTTCATCCTTCAGGTGGGGC